>NC_135958.1:70266412-70866412 GCF_053455715.1 Rhinoraja longicauda
CAGGGGTCACAGTTTAAGAATAAGGGCTGGGCCATTTAGGACTGAGATGAGGAAAAGCTTTTTCACCCAGAGAGTTGTGAATCTGTGGAATGCTCTGCTACAGAAGGCAGTAGCGGCCAATTCACTGGATGTTTTCAAGAGAGAGTTTGATTTAGCTCTTCGGGTAAAGGCAGCAAGGGATATGGGAAAAAAGCAGGAACGGGGTACTGATTTTAAATGATCAGCCAAGATCATATTGAATGGCAGTGCTGTCTCGAAGGGCTCAATGGCCTGTTCCTGGACCTATTTATCTATGTTTCTAAGCAAGTAAAAATGTACACATTTTATTGTAACATTTCATACATCTGAGAGAATGAAGTATCACAAAAAAAAAATTAAAAGTAATAATATTTATTTTGGGATAGTGGGATAGTCAAGTAGTAATTATAGCCTTTAACAATTTATCTCAGAAGGTTGGGTCTCTGAAACACTCTCAGATGATGAAAGCAATCTTTGAATATTCTTTAACACGGAAAAATACAGCAGAAGGGAGAGGCCCATTGGCCCACCATGATGCCAAATTAAACTAATTCCATCTGCCTGTATATGGTCAAAATTGCTCTATTCCTGGCCTGTTCATGTGTGTGTCTAAACGCATCTTGAAATGCATCTTAAACATCTTCACCCTATCTACAGCTAGATACGATAGCGGTTCCTCTCTGGAAGCACTATCTTAGCATCCATCATTCTCTGTGTAAATAAAATTACCTCATTAATCTGAAACATAACTCATATTATGTTTTCCAAGTTTGCCCAACCACTCTTTATCACTAATACTCTCTAATTCCGAATTTCGGGGGGTGGTGGGGTGGGGTGGGGGAAACCTTTCTTTTATTAGGTCTCTTCCCCGGGGCGCAGCTCGGCCGCGGGGCCTTCCATCGCCCGCGGGGCCTTCCATCGCCGGCGCGGCTCGGCCGCTGGACTTAACATCGCCGGCGCGGCTCGGCCGCTGGACTTAACATCGCCGGCGCGGCTCGGCCGCTGGACTTAACATCGCCGGCGCGGCTCGGCCTTCCATCGCCTGGCGTGGCTCGGCCGCTGGATTTAACATCGCCAGCGCGGCTCGGCCGCGGGACGTTTCAGTGCCCGGCGCGGCTTGGCCGCTGGACTTAACATCGCCGGCGCGGCTCGGCCGCGGGACGTTTCAGTGCCCGGTGCGGCTCGGCCGCGGGGCCTTCCATCCCCTTGCGGGAGCTGTGCGTGTCGGTCGCCTCGTTAGGGGTCGAGCTGCCTGTCCGTGGGGGGAAGAGAGTGGAAGTTTTGTTGCCTCCATCACAGTGAGGGGGTGTTTGGACTCACTGTGATGGATGTTTGTGTTGGGGTCGTGTGTCCTGTGTACTTTTTTTTTCTTCTTCTTTTTTTTGTTGTGTTTTGTGACTGCTGTAATTTCGTTCGGTATTTGTACCGAATGACAATAAAGTTATTCAAATTCAAATTCAAAAATTCTTTTCCTGCTGAACCTTTTTCTGCACCCTCTCCAAAATGCCCAAATTTAAATTCCCAGCCAGATTACTGACTTGAGGATGACGATGAAAAAGACTAAAGCACAGTCTATTCAGTGCACAAATAAGGAATCAATGACAGCAACTTCTGGATTGCCATGCAAACTCTATACAGTCAGTTTCTTGGTCTTGATGACAAGCGCTGACAGTTTCATCTTGCTGGCAATGCAAATTCTGACACATCAGTTTTATTTTAATGGAAATGCTGAGTGATGTGAAGTGTAGAGGGACTTGATGGCTTGGGTTTACGAGAACTTAAAAAATTACAACCGGGCTCGATTTTTTTAATTATTCCTGCAATCAGCATTATTTCAGTTTTATTACATAGGCCTAAAACAGTGATTCCTAACCTGATAATGAGCCCAGCATGCCTCCCATATTCGGAGTGCCTCTGCTTCAGGAAACTCGCGTTTAAAGCAGAGAAGAATCCATCGATGGCAGAACAGCATCTGGAGCCCATCCTCACCCAAGGACGCCAAATGGTGGTAGAAACGGGGATGCATCAATCGCAGCAACTCGCTTAGGTACAGCTTTAAAATGAAAAGCACATGCGGAAACCACATAGATTTAGGAAAACTCATTACACACATTAATTTACACACACATAATACACACACACACACATATATATATATATATATATATATATACACACAACTATATATATATATACACACACACACACACACTATATACACATACACTATATATATATACACACACACTATATATACACTTCGATCGCCTCAACTGCGGATGGTTCGACTGCCCCGACCGCAGGAGAATAAAGAGGAAGAGGATTGGAATTTTCTGCCTTCCATCACAGTGGGGAATCCACTGTGGTGGATGTTTATGTTAACTTTTATGTAGTTGTGTGTCTTGTTGCGTTTTTTTTCATATGGCTGTATGGTAATTCGCATATCACTGTACCTTAATTGGTACACGTGACAATAAAAGACCTTTGAAACCTACATGTTACATATATACATACACTATACACACGTATGTGTGTGCATAATGTTCTTAGAGACAAGTTCAAATTAATAGGCTTATAGAGTATATAGTTTAAGGAAAATAAGTTCTTAAAAATATTCTATACAGAATGAATAACTTTATGCATTATACTCCATTTGCACAAGGCAGTGGGTCTATTGGTGTTCTAAATTAGATTAATTTTATACAGCATGAAGGATTCACAGTTCTAATGCCAATACTGGAACACTTGCACATACGAATAATTTCATTGTAATCACTGAAATACTTTCCAAATGGCAAAGTTAAATTTCAATATGTTCATTTAGCTATTTACATGATATCTGCTGCAAATAGTCAATATCAGCTGTGAATTCTCATTGAAAATTATCAAAACTGCTCAAAATGTTAGGTTGTAAATACTAAAAAAGAAACAATATTTACTGAAATGTGATTTATTCCCAACTGTCTTGTATGTAAAGTATCTTTAAGGCATTTGCACGTTATCCTATAAGGATACGTATTGACCAGAATTTGATGGTCTGTTTAGAAATAAACATTTGTCCAAATAAATTGTCTTCACTTTCCAATCCAATCACTTTTTCCATCTGATTCATCACTTACCAATTGTTTTTCCATATCATCATCCCGCGGTGAACTGATGAAAATTGTATTCTGCATTAGTCCAACAAAACACCAAAATGTGTCGGATTCATCCCTGACTTCTGACAAGATTGGAGCCACCAGATCCGACATCCCCTGTGAGTACCCTACCTCAGGGCTGTAAACAGCATAGTTCAGCAAAATGCTCCTGTGAAGATATTTAATTAAATAGACATGTTACATTTTAGGACTTTAAACGATTTTTTTTTATTCAGGGAGAGGAATTTGGAATTCTAGTGTGTTTTAAAAATTGAAAATGTATAGTTTGAAGAACAATGGAAACTGTTATGGGATTGGGATGCTCATCTTGTTCAGCCTTATGAAGGTAGTTTAAAGAGAGTGTGGAGAGAGGCCGGAAAGGGGGCACTGCTGTATAGCTGTTGTTAAAATTAATCGTTTTCTAGACACCCCCACGAGGGAGGGAATGTTGAGGATCAAAGACTCAAAAATTGGACATACTCCTCACCATCAGAGACGAAAAGAGAAAGACTTGCATTAATTTATTTTATCAACTTTAAAAAAAAATATTGCAACATGCTTCATTTGAATAAATTGTTTCGAAATGCATTCAATATTATGTGAACCAAGCACAGCACTAACTTAAATTACTTCAAATACATATTTAATGTAAAATATGCAAAATGTGATTTTATGCTGCATGAAAATCAGAGCTGAGAGTAGTTAAACTGTAATATTCAGATCACGTGGCTTTAAATTTAAGAAAGTACCACATTGCCACATTAGAAGTTGCCTTGTATGTTTATGAAAATGACACTTTTCTTTCATCTGGCCAAAATTATCCAAGCTACATAAATTCACACAACATCATTACCTCATTAATTCCACATTCGGGTTGTTTTCCCCTTTGTAAAACTGTTTGGATCGATCAGTTCGAACAACATCTTTATCAACAGTAAACTGAACTTTTCGCCAAAATTTTTCTTGCTCTTCGGGAGTCATTGACAACCTGCAAATGGGAGATGAAGTCAAATCTCAATTTCTGTCATTTACTCTTCATCTTGTTTTCCATCATTGTCTCATTTTCCAACCAGTTGTCATCTGACCACAAGCTGGGGAAAAATCTGCTATTACCATCTTGTACCCTCAGTAAACTGGTTTGCAATTTACATTTATAATTGCCATCGTCTATCAATTAAAATGTTTATGAATTATGTTTTGATGCTGGCACTGACATGGTTAATACATGTTCATGCTCAAAATATTTATTCTCTATTATTGGTAATTATTCAATGCAGGTAAATCCTACTGAAATACTGCCTTTTGAAACACAATGTTTTACTACAACATTACTTTACTGTTTGGGATGTTGCACTTTTGCAATTGTCAAATACAAATTTAAAATAAATTTATCATATATTTCCCAGCTCAGAAAATGTCATAGATTCAAATATTCTTTAAAACCTGGATGAAAAATCCACCTGTATACTACAGGAGGAATACACATACACCAGGAAACAAGGTGGTACACACACTCTAATGGTGCCGAATGGAGATGGTTGAAAGCTTCAACTTCCTAGGCATAAATATCATCTGTCCTGGACCAACTACATTGAAGCTATGACCAAGAAATCACAACAATGCCTCTACTTTCTCAGAGGCTGAAGGAAGTTTGGCATGTCTCCAACGACACTTATCAACTTCTATAGATACGCCGTTGAAAATATCCTGTCATGATGCATCATAGCTTGGTCTGGCAATACCTCACTTTAGTTTTCACCTCTCTCTCGCTTCATCTAACATTCCCATTTCATATCCAATTGTACATTCAATTTATACCCACTCCTATATCCACTTTGAGACCTTTGTGCTATATATTCCAAAAATAATGCAAAAACATGTGGAAGAGGAGTGGTCAAAATGTAGTAACAAGGAACAACAGATGCTGGTTTACCAAAGACAGATACAAAATGCTGGAGTAACTAAGCGGGTCAGGCAGCATCTCTGGAGAACATAGATAGGTGATGTTTTGGGTCGAGACTCTTCTTCAGATATAAAGGAAGAGGAGTAGGATTGGGCTGTTCAGCTCCCCAAGTTTATCCACCATCCTCTTTTTGAAAACAATTTAGTCTTCTGCTGCTGTTTCCTTGTTCATGGGCCAGATAATCCGATTCAATGCTCACCGCCATTCACCTTGCAACAATCGTTGGCTACCGAGAGGAGATTTTCCTTCCACATATTAATCTAGCTCTTTTTTGAAAGGTACAATTGAATTTGCTTCCACCAGTCTCCCAAGCATGCATTCCAGTCCCCAATTACTTCATTATTTTCTCAATCGCTTTATTCTAATGTCCCCTGATACTTGACCCTTCTGCCATTGGGAACAGTTTTTATCTATAAACTCTGCTTAGATTAAAACTTCCCTATGTCATCCTTTTTCAATCTTCTCTGTTTTACGAATAATTTCCTCTACCCACTCCCTCTCACCCTCCCCTCCCCCCTCGCTCTGTTTCTGCAGTCCATCCAATAACTGACATTCCTCATTCCTGAAATAAATTTGGTAAGACTCTTAAACCCTCTCCAGCGCTTTCAAATTTCTCATAAAATGTGGAGATGAGAATGGAGCACAGTGCTCCAGATGTGGCCAAACCAATTATTTATAAAGTCTCATAATGACTTCCTTGCTCTTGTATTTCTAAAAGAACCACTATTTATTTCACTGCCCCAATTATTGCAAAACATATGCAAGGCTGTAATATACATCTGATATTTTTGTCTTTCAACTGTTGTTTCCATAATTTCTATTGCAGCTGTTCCTGACATCTTATGGTGTTGCTGATTGTCCATACATTGATATGCAGGCAATTCAGAATATTCTTATTTTTATGAATTCTGCTTTTATAACATTATTATTATTTTTCTATAATTATTCCCATTCATTGTTCTTTATTCCCTTATCTTTTCCTTATCTTTAAAGGTACTATTATTTTTGCTGAAACTATTAATCAATTTTAAGTTGAAATTATTTTCCAAGGTTCTTCATAGATTATTTTCCTTTCTTCATAGATCTCAGGGCAAGTTTGACTTAGATACAGGCCATTCAATAAACAGTCTTAAGACTGATCCCTCGATCAGTCTGAAGAAGGATCCCAGTCCGAAATGTAGTCTGTCCATTTTCCTCCTCAGATATTGCCTAACCTGTTGAGTTCCTTCAGCATTTTGTTTTTTGATCAAATAGCTTCTTAATAATTAAACTCATAATTAAACTGGATATGCATCAGGAAATAATAGCTGAACTTCAGGTAACGGGAGAGCAACAAAGAATTCATGTGCTTCTAAGAAACTTTACCTATTTTGCTGAAGTTCCTCATACTCCATTCGTTTCTGAATTCGCAGCGCTTCTCGTTCTTCTGACGTTGATTCACAGCTGTAAAACTGTAACAGAAATGGCCAGACCTCTCCACGGATTGTAGGGTCAATACCACCGAAGAATATCGCCTTTCAAAACAATAACAGAAAGCCTCATGATTCCTTTTCACACCTGTTCTTACTTAACAAAATTGTCTTAACTAAAACAAAGAGAATCAAGGTTTCTTGTGGTAAAACTTGTGGGAATATCTTTTACCTAGTTAAAATACTGTCATTAGTTGGAGAAGGCATGCAACTCAAATTATTTTTTGTAATGGTCAGGATGTAGATTTCACAGTTAACAAAAGCATTTAGTCTGAACATTTCTGTATGTCATGAGATGAAATATTTCTTAAAAAGATGTAACAGTAGTATCCTGTAGTTAAATAATAGTCTTTGGAGGATTTAAGCCAGCACAGGTTAACCAAACATAAAACATTCCAATGGACAATGCCAATAAAACTCAAAATTCCCCAGAAGACAGAATTTCATTTTTAATGACTGCATGTAAATTTCTCCTCGGTATATTCAGAATATGTGTCACCGAATACTCTGCAAACATCTACCAGTGAACTGTAGAAAGTATCCTGAATGTTTGCATCATAGGCTGGAGCACCAATTTCAATGCACAGAAACACAGGTAGTTATAGGGACACTGGGATTCAGTCTGGTCCATCACAGGCATGGCCTTCCACGACATCAAAAACATCTAAATGAGGCACTGTTTCAAGAGGGCAGCATCTATCACCAAGTATTTTCACTTCGGGTCATGTCCTGTTCTCACTGCTATAATTAGGCAGAAGGCACAATAACCTGAAGTCACAGATCACCAGGTTTAAGAACAGTACTGTCCTACAACTGTCAGGTTCTTGAACCAGTCTGCACAACCCTAATCTTACCCCGACAATAGAGCACTATAAATCACAATTTGCTACTATGGATTTAGTTCTTTATCTAATTGTGTTTTCAACTAATGTCTGATTTTGTTGTAGGCTTTTTTTCTTTTTACAGCCTTTTTTGGTGTGCTTATCTCTGGCTCTGTGCCTGTGAAGCTCCTGCAAGCAAGATTTTTATTGTACCTGTATCTCACCGTACCTGTAGACATGATAATAAAAAAATCTTGACTTGATTTACTGGCTTTGAGGTAAGTACCGTGTAGATTTAATAGGTTGATTTCTGAGATGTTGCCCTTTGAAGGGAAATCGAGCAAAATTGATCCATAACCCTGGCGTTCACATTTTTAAATAGTAAGAGATCAGGGATAATGGTAGACTGGGCAAGTAGGCGAGTATGAATCAGCCATTACATGAAATGGTGAAACAGGTTTGTATGGCTTCCTTCTGCTTCTATTTCTTGTTTTATGTTCTCGTAATTAGTTGTAGAAGAATGGACAGTATACTGTATTTGCCCACATAATATTCACATTTATACATCACAATTGATATCATGTCCTTGTTGCAAAATCCCCCGATCCCAAAAACAAATATCAATGAATAAATAAATAAATCATTGAAGCATCTCAAAGAATGTTACAATCAAAGCGCTGAAGGGTGATAACTTGTATGTCTAAACATTATGCAAATTCGCACAGGATAGAGTTAAATATGCACTCAAATAAGGGATAAATGTCCAGCCATTGGTGAACTCTTTCTGTGTGAGAAAGCAACCAATGGATCTTTTACATACACCGGAATGGACTGCTAACATCTCATCCAAATGGCAATGCATTATTTGCTCAATACCACACACAAGTGTAAGCCTAGATTAACAGCCGCTATTTACATAATGGTTTTAATGCAGCAAAAAAAATCCCAAAAACATTCATGGGAATGCTACCAAACAACATATTGATATGGAGCTATATGAGGAAGTATTAGGGCAAACAATCAAACTGTGGTCAAAGATATAAATAAATAAATAGGGAAAAGAGGAGGAGATGTTTTGAGATTGAATTTAAGAACTTAAGGCAAACAGCTGAAGAAATAGTTGTCAACTGAATTTGGGATTCCCAAGAGACTGTAATTGAGGGAGGGTTAATATTTGAGAATTAAAAACAAAGGGGCATAAGTTTAAGATGAGAGGAAGGAGCTAAAACAGATCTGAGGGGTAAGTTTTATTTTTATACAGAGGACTTGAATCCACAGTCGCCGTCAGTACATATGTGTGCTTAGATTTAAGAATTACTACAGATAAATATTCCCATTTTAAGAAATCGGACAAACAAGAATTCTGCTCACTGCTTCTTGCTAATCCTGGCTGTGGTCTCAGCTGTGCCAAGAGCATCACTGTGTTGCTGTCAGGGCTCCACAGGGCACTCACTTCCTGCAGTTCAGCACTAATCTTCTCCCTGCTGGTGTAGAAACTCACCAACTCTAGTTGTGGAAACTTAACGAGTCCCAAATCCCAAACCGTATTGTGGCTATCACATGATAATGAAGCTGGGCAGGGATCAGCAACTCTTTCAAATGGGATAAATACAAGGCTTTGAGCAAAAAAAACTCCACAGATATCCATTAAGTAAAGCCAATGAAAAAAAGATGAGGTTCAGAACAAATATAAATATATATATTTTTTTAAATCCCATATCTCATAATCTGCCAGATAAATTCACAGTACATACTCTTTTTTCTCCCTCGTTTATCATATTGTTTACAATGTATTATGTTTCTGTTGTGCTGCAGCAAGTAAGAATTTCATTGTTCTATCTGGGACATATGACAATAAAACGCGCTTGACTCTAAATTGGGTTGTATGAATAAAGAATTAAACAATGCAGCAGAACTGAGAATGACAGACTTTCAAAACATTTTTTTCTCCACATGGGTGATTACCAGTTCATTGAGAGGAGGATCCCAGGGCATTAGCAGCTAGAAATCAGCGATAGGTGTAAGAAAACCACCAGAAGCTGTACTGTTGACCAGCATGATAGAAGACATGCTGCTGGGATAATAGTAGTGCAAGCACAGTATGGAAGCATTACATAGGCAAATCTTAAGTTAAGTATGAACACCAGAAATTGTACGAAGAAAACAATGACAATAAGACTGTCAAAAGTTCCTACGTAATCTGACTCGTATTCCGTATCAATGTTAAGACTAAAAATCTTTCTACTGCCAGTACTCGTGTAGATTTCGGCTACCTTCATAACAATAAAACTGGCATTAAAAGGTGCAAATACAGCCGAACGCATCTGAGGGAACACATTCTCTGTCTGGGGTAGTCATTCAAAAGACAACAGGAAGCCAAATGGCAGAGAGCAGAAATTAATGCAGATATATTTAAAAAGATGTACATTTTTTCACTTTTAAATAAAAAAGAACCTCAACTACTTAATATTCTCTTCAGCAGATCCAGGGTGAGAGGCTGGGTAGGAAACTGCAGACTTTTTCATGGTCTCTCTGCCAATCCTCATCTGTGGCCAGCTGGTATGATATGCTAGAGCTAGATTGTGATATAAGATACAGCCAAATTTTCATGCTTCCTTTTGACAAGGCACCTCATTCAGTACTGTATCCAGTGATAAAGCCAAGATCAGCAGTTAGCTGCCTGAAGAAATACAACTCGTGGCTAGGATACAATTTTTTTCTAAATCATGGACAAAATGTGCTAAACATGTTAGACTGATGGGTTGCTCCATTATTCCCCAACCGATTAGTTTGTTTACTTTCAGCATTGAAAATGAAATTCATTTTTCAGCCACATTCATGTATTCAACAACAGATCAGCTGCAGCCAATAGGAGATATTTTAACAAAAATTACACCCCTGGGCAAAAAAACAAGAATGTCGGGATAAACTCAGTTATTACATATCAGTCAGTTTACCTTCAGTGGTGGGTACATTTCTTGAAGCAATAATAGGGAAAAAAATTAGCAGTCATTTGACAAGTGTGGTTGGAGTGGAGATAGCCAGGCTGGATTTGCTAATGGGAAATGATGTCCAACTAGCTGGATAGATTTTTGTTGAGAAAGAAATAGAAACAGATTGTTGATGAAGGAAATGTGGTGATGTGGACTTACAAAAGGCAAAGACAAATCTAAAGTGAGCATATAATAGGACTGTCATCAAAATTAAAGCCCATGGAATAAAAGCAGCTTTAACAGACTGGGTACAAAATTGACAGGAAGCAGAGAAGGGTTGTGTATCAGGCTGCAGGGAAATGCAGAGTGAAATTCATGGGGGGGGGGGGGGGGTCAGAGCAAGGACCATTGCTTTTCTTAATATATATTAATGATTTGGACCAGGTTTATAGAAACAGATTTTTTAATTTACAGAAAACATAAAACTGGAAGGTTTAGTGATCTGTGTGGAGGATGGTGAAGACAAAGGTTTCACAGATAAGCTGGTAGAACGGGTTCTTGGGTCACATATGAAATTTAATACTGAGAAGTGCAAAGTATGGCATTCAGGCAAAAAGAATGAGAAGACTCAATATAAACTAGAGGCCATTATTCAAATAGGGATAAAGAACAGAAAGAACTGGGAATATATGTAATTAATTGAACGTGGCAGGGCAGTTTGATAAAATGGTTGAATAAATGTTCTTGTATAAAGACAAGCATGAAGAGCAAGGAAGTCATGATGAGCATCACAGAACACTGATTAAGAATGTAAGAAATAGTAGTATAAGCAAGCCATTTAACAAAATCATGGTTGATCTTTTTGCTCATCGCCATTTCCCTGCCCAATTCCCATAACCCTTACTCCTCTAATATCCAGAAATCTATTACTCAGTTTTGAATACAATCAATGAGTCAGCCTCCACAGCTTTCCACAGGAAGTGGAAAATTCCAAAGCTTCAACTGAATTTTGTTTTTCTCATTTCCATCCTAAATGGCCTACTCCTTGTTTGGAGCTTGTGAACCCCCTTAAATCTCTGGACTCCCCAATGAAGGGAGGTTTCCTCCCCATACCTGTCAGGTCAAGCTCACTAGGACATTTTGATCTTTCAGTAAGGCTTACTAAATTGCTCCTCATATAGCAGGTTCATCATCTCGGGAACCAGTCTAGTCAATCTTCCCCACACACCCTCAATATAAAGTATATCTTGTTTGGTAAAATGGCTAAACGTGTACAGAATATTTCAATTATGCTCTCACGTAGATCCTATATGATTGTGGACATTCTCAGTCTGAAGAAGGGTCACCTATTCCTTTTTTCCAGACAATTTTCCAATAACACCAAAAGTGTCACCTATTCCTTTTTCCCAGCTATGCTGCCTGACCCGCTGAGTTACTGAGTATAAACTAACATCTGCACTTCCTACACCTATATGATTGTACTAAGACTTGTCCATTCTCATCTTCAAATGCTCCAACAATAAAACCCTTTGCCATTTGCATTCCAAAGATCTTGCTGCATCTACATGTTAGCTTTCAATGAATGTGTGCAAGATCAACTTGATACCCAATGAACACTAATTCACCCATCCTTCACCATTTCCTAACCAGGACCCCATCTTAGCCATTCCCTTTACATTCACTCATTTAAACTCTGATGTTGTTAAGTTGGAATGGGTGCAGAGAATATTTACAAGGATGTTGACAGGACCCGAGAGCCTGAGCTGTATGGAGAGGTTGAGCAGGCTAGGAATAGATAGGGTAAATGCACAGTCTTTTACCCAGCATAGGGGAATTAGAATCATAGGTTTAATGTGAGGGGGGGAACCAGGAACCTGAGGAGCAACTTTTCTTTTACACAAAGGGTGGTAGGTTTATGGACAGCGCTGCTGGAGGAGGTAGTTGAAGCAGGTACTATTACAATGTTTAAAATACATTTGGACAGGTACATGGATAGGATAGGTTTAGAGTGATATGGGCCAAATGCAGGTAGGTAGGACTAGTGTAGAAGGGTAGGTAGGACTAGTGTACTAGTGGTCGACATGGGCAAGTTGGGCCGAAGGACCCGTTTCCACGTTTTATGACGATGACACATTTGGACCCCATTTCGCATCCTTTCGTGAATTCACCAAGGTCCCAGTTCAGGCAGTCTCTTTAAACTCAGTGGGGCTCCTTTTCCCATCCTGCAGGATTTTTTTCTTCCTTGGATTGTACATTTGCTTTTCTTTTGGGAAAATCTTCAGGAAGCAGTGACAGGAGAAGTGAACAGGCAGAAGGAGTGTTGGAGGAAGGGGAGGAACAGAGCCAGTGAGAAGGGATAAGGAGCGAAGAGAAACAAAAGAAAGAAAAGAGGGAGGGCAAAACACCAAAACATTCTAAGAGGCTTTGAGTAGTTATTTAACTGTCTGGATAGCTGGATATTTTGAAGAAAGACACAAAATTCTGGAGTAACTCAGCAGGACAGGCAGCATCTCTGGAGAGAAGGAATGGGTGATGTTTTGGGTCGAGACCCTTCTTCAGATTGAAGTCAGGGGAGTAGGTGGTGCAGAGATAAAATGTAGTCAGAGACAATAAGACTGGTTGGAGAACTGGAAAGAGGGAGGAAATGTAGAGAGGGGGAAAGCAAGGACTATTTGAAGTTAGAGAAGTCAATGTTCATACCGCTGGGGTGTAAGCTCCCCAAGCAAAATATGAGGTGCTGTTCCTTTAATTTGTGCTGGGCCTCACTCTGCCAATCGAAGAGACCCAGGCCAGAAAGGTTAGTGTGGGAATGGGAGGGGGAGTTAAAGTGTTCAGCAATGGGGAGATCAGGCAGGTTTAGGTAGACTGAGCGGAGGTGTTCAGCGAAACGATCGCCGAACCTGCGCTTAGTCTCGCCGATATACAGGAGTCCACACCTGGAACAGCAGATACAGTAGATGACGTTGGAGGAAGTGCAAGTGAACCTCTGCCTCACCTGAAAAGACTGGCGGGGTCCTTGGACGGAGGTGTAGGGACATGTGTTGCATCTCTTGCAGTTGCTGGGGAAAGTAACAGGGAAGGGGGTGGTTTGGGTGGGTAGGGATGAGTTGACCTGGGAGTTGCGGAGGGACCGGTCTCTGCGGAAAGCAGAAAATGGTGGAGATGGGAAGATGTGGCTAGTAGTGGGATCCCGATGGAGGTGGCGAAAATGTTGGAGGATTATGTACTGTTTGCGATGGCTGATGGGGCGGAAGGTGAGGACAATGGGGACTCTGTCCTTGTTACAAACGGGGGGAGGGGGAGCAAGAGCAAAGTTGGGAGATAGCGAGGAGACCCTAGTGAAAGCCTCATCCATAATGGAAGAGGGGAACCCCCGTTCCCTAAAGAATGAGGACATCTCTGATGACCTGGTATGGAACACCTCATTTTGGGCGCAGATGCGGCGTATACGGAGGAATTGGGAGTAGGGGATAGAGTCTTTGCAGGAAGCAGGGTGGAAAGAAGTGTAATTTAGATAGCTATGGGAGTCAATGGATTTATTACAGATGTCAGTCGATAGTCTGTCTCGATGGAAATGGTGAGATTTAGAAACAATAGGGAGTTATCAGAGATGGTCCAAGTGGATCCTAGCTGGATATTTGTTTTCTTGGGATATCATTATTCAGTACTAAATTCACCTTTTTGAGATGTCCAAGCTCATTTTACAATTCAGTTTTAAATAAGGTATGGTCTAAATTGTGTAAGTGAAAATAGCTTCATCCTGTAGTGGACCACATTGAAACTCATTTCTAATTATCTCTCATTCTCTTTTTTTGAATTCACCTATTTACCAGAAATTGTCTCCAGGCCCCTGACCGAGTTTCCATAGAAATGACTTCTAACAAAGGAATCAGCAGCTAGGATGTTCTCTGCTCCTTTCTTGTGGGAAATAAGCTTGTTATACTCAGCTTCCTTGGTAGCTAATGTAACCCCTCTTTTTAAGAAAAGAGGAAGAGAGAAAACAGGGAATTATAGACCAGTTAGCCTGACATCGGTAGTGGGGAAGATGCTCGAGTCGATTATTAAAGATGTAATAGCAGCGCATTTGGAAAGCAGTGACAGGCTCGGTCAAAGTCAGCATGGATTTATGCAGGGAAAATCATGGTTGATTAATCTTCTAGAATTTTTTTGAGGATGTAACAAGTAGAATGGATAAGGGAGAGCCAGTGGATGTGGTGTATCTGGACTTTTAAAAAGCCTTTGACCACGTCCTACACAAGAGATTAGTGTGCAAAATTAGAGCACATGGTAATGGCGGTAAGGTATTGACATGGATAGAGAACTGGTCGGAGGACAGGAAGCAAAGAGTAGGAATTAATGGGTGCTTTTCAGAATTGCAGGCAGTGATTAGTGGGGTGCTGCAAGGCTCAGTGCTGGGACCCAAGTTATTTACAATATATATTAACGATTTAGACGGAAGAATTAAATGTAACATCTCCAAGTTTGTGGATGACACACAGCTGGCTGGCAGTTTGAGCTGCGAGGAGGATGCTATGAGGCTGCAGGGTGACTTGGATAGGTTGGGTGAAGGCAGATGCATGGCAAATGCAGTATAATGTGGATAAATGTGAGGTTATCCACTGGTGGCAAGAACAAGAAGGCAGATTATTGTCTGAATGGTGTCAAATTACGAAAAGGGGAGTGCAACGAGACCTGGGTGTGCTTGTACATCAGTAATTCAAAGTAAGTATGCAGGTACAGCAGGCAGTGAAGAAAGCTAATGGCATGTTGGCCTTCATTACGAGAAGATTAGAGTATTTGAGCAAGGAGGCCCTACTGCAGTTGTATAGGGCCCTGGTGAGACCACACCTGGAGTACTGTATGCAGTTTTGGTCTCCTAATTTGAGGTAGGACCTTCTTGCTATTCAGGGAGTGCAGCGTAGGTTCACCAGGTTAATTCCCGGGATGGCGGGACTGATATTTGATGAAAGAATGGATCAACTAGGCTTATATTCACTGGAATTTAGAAGCAGGAGGGGATCTTATAGGAACATATAAAATTCTTAAGGGATTGGACAGGCTAGATGCAAGAAAAATGTTCCTGATGTTTTGGGAGTCCAGACCAAGGGTCACAGTTTATGGGGTAGGCCATTTAGGACTGAGATGAGGAAAAACTTTTTCACCCAGAGATGCGAATCTGTGGAATTCTCTGCCACAGAAGGCAGTAGAGGCCAATTCTCTGGATGTTTTCAAGAGAGTTAGATACCGCTCTTTGGGCTAATGGAATCAAAGGATTTGGGGGGAAAGCAGGAATGGGGTACTGATTTGGGATGATCAGCCATGATCATATTGAATGGTCGAAGGGCCGAAAGGCATACTCCTGCACCTATTTTCTATGTTTCTTTGCTGACCAAATCATAAGAAAACATTGGAGGTTATCCTTAATATGCCCAACCCTGTTTGCCAACTCGTCAACTTAATTCTTAAGTTATTCACAAACCTTGCGAAGTTTGTATTCCTCTTCCACCTGGCCAACTTCATTCAGATGGTTCAGCCAAATAGTCACATCCAACCGTTTGTACATGTTCTCCTCGGGATGAGTCTCAGTCGATGGAAGGTTTGGCCGCCTGATTGAAAACTGCATACAAGCCTTTACATCAGATACCTGGGGGCAATAAGACTTGTGATATTTGTTTCATTCTGCAACAAATATATGGCTATTAATAAGCATCAAAACAAAAATGCAATAGACCTGTTCTACTGAAGTAAAATGTACAAAATGGAAATAACATTCATAAAAAATTCAATCAGGTTGGCAGCTGGTGCTTTTAACTGGTCTACTGACAGGTGAATTCTCAGGATCCAGTTTAAATCCTGTGAATAAATGAATTAATTTTATTCCTTTTTTGAAAAGTCAATTACTTTGATCTAGTGCTAATTTCAGCATGGGTAGTCACTACTATCAAATAAATTCAGGTCCAGTAAAGCAGTTGCTCCTTAATGTTCATAGACAACCGCTCAATTAGGATTGCTGTATGCAGTGAAACCTGTTTAAACCCAAGCATCGTATCTGCATTTACCGCCACCCCTGGCGGTGCGTTCCAGGCAACAATCTCCTCTGCATAAAAAAAAAACTTGCCTCTCACGTCTTCTTTAAACTATGGCCTCTAATCTGACATTTCCACCTGGGAAAAAGGCTCTGATTGTTTAGCTCCGCATTTCATAATGTTATACACCGATCAGCCAAAACATTATGACCACTGACAGGTGAAGTGAATAACATTGGTTATCTTGTTATAACGGCACCTGTCAAGGGATGAGATATATTAGGCAGCAAGTGAACAGTCAGTTCTTGAAGTTGATGTGTTGGATGCAGGAGAAATGGGCAAGAGTAAAGACCTGAGCAACTTTGACAAGGGCCAAATTGTTATGGCCAGCGACTGGGTCAGAGCAGCTCTCAAATGGCAAGGCTTGTGGGGTGCTCCTGGTCGGCAGTGGCGAGTACCTACCGACAGTGGTCTGAGGAGGGACAAACCACAAACCGGCGACAGGGTGGTGGGCACCCAAGGTTCATTGATGAGCGAGGGCAACGAAGGCTATCCTGTCTGGTCTGAACCGACTGTGGGAAGATGACAAGCCGGTGGAGGGAGTGTGATGCTCTGGGCAATGTTCTGCTGGGAAACCCTGGGTCCGGCCGTTCATGTGGACATCAATTTGACACGTGTCACCTACCTAAACATCGTTGCAGACCAGGTACAACCCTTCATGGCAATGATATTCCCTGATGGCAGTGGCTTCTTTCAACAGGATAATGCGCCCTGCCACACTGCACACATTGTCCGGGAGTGGTTTGAGGAACATGATGAAGTGTTCACAGTGTTGCCCTGGCCTCCAAATTCTCCAGATCTCAATCCGATTGAGCATCTGTGGGATGTGCTGGATCAACAAGTCCGATCCACGGCGGCTCCACCTCGCAACTTACAGGACTTGAAGGATCTGCTGCTAATGTTTTGGTGCCAGATACCACAGGACACCTTCAGGGGTCTTGTAGAGTCCTTGCCTCGGTGGGTCGGCGCTGTTTTGGCGGTGCATGGAGGACCAACAGCTTATTAGGCAGGTGGTCATAATGTTTTGGCTGATCGGTGTATACTCCCACCAAGTCCTATCAACCTCCAATGGTCCACAAAAAAAAATCCAAGTTTGTCCAACCTCTCCTTATAATACCCACTAATTCAGGCAGTATTCTGGTAAACCTTTGCTGCACCCTAGCCAAAACCTCCACATCTTTCATGTAATGGGACAACCGCAACTGCACACAATTCATTAATTGTGGCCTAATCAAAGTTTTATAAACCTGCCACATGATCCATGTCTAGATCAATGAAGGCAAGCATACCAGATGCCTTCTTTTCTACTCTATCTAATCATGTTACCATTTTCACAGAACTATAATCTTGGACCATAAGATTCGTCTGTACATCGATACTGTCAAGAACCGCCACTAACTGTGGTCAAATTAAACTCTATCAGCCATTTCTACGTCCACATCTGCATTTGATTTATATCCTTTGATAGCCTTCCTCACTGTCCTCAACTCCACCAATTTTGGTGTCATCTGCAAACTTACTAATGACCCCATCTACACCCACATCTAAGTATTTGATTTTTATATTCACGCATATACACATATACACACATACACACATACATACACACATATCCACATATATATATACTTACACACATATATATATAGACACACACACACACACATAAATAAACAATAAAAAACAGAGGTCCCAGCACAGGTCCCTGCGGTACAAACTACTGGTCACATATCTCTGGCCAGAATAACTGGCCACTCCCACTAATGGCCTCTATGTCTTCTACGAGTAAGCTGGTTTTAAATCTAATCTACAAAGTTACTGTGGATCTGCTACATCTTAATCTTGTGGATCTACCTAACGTGGTGGACTATATCATATGCCTTACTAAAATCCACATAGACAATATCTACTGCCCTCCCATCAATCACCTTTGTCACCTCCTCAAAAATCTCAATCAAATTTATAAGACATGACCTGTTGCAGCCAAAGCCATACTGATGATCCCCAATTCACACTATCTTCCAAATGCATGTAAACCCTATGCTGAAAAATCGTCTCCAATAGCTTCCCTACTGCCGATGTGAGGTTCACCGGACTATTCCTATGCACTATACATTACTACTAATATTTACAATCAAGGAACCAATACATTTGAGTTATGAACTCAGGTTGGACATGCTAATTTACCGGTCAACTCTAATTGACCTAACTGATCAATAGCCATCTTTTTCTTCTTCCCCAAAACTTGTGGTGGATAAGTTTTTAAAAAAGAGCAGAAAGTATGTCAATTTTTATTTCGTTCTCCAGCAGTGTTTATGTTATTCATAGCAATGTCCAGAAGATGAATCATGGGGATTTCAGAACTTCAAAGCAAATTGTTGTTGGCACCATGCATGCTTCGATCATTCCATTGTTCCTTGAGTTTTATGACAGCCACTGATATAAAACACAGACTCTCTTATTCCTTTTAAATGTTTTGAACTCCACGATATAAGATGCATGCTTGCAAGCAGCATTTGGCAATCTGGAGTGGTCAAGTAACTTGATTGTAAAAAAGGTATTGAAAAAGTACAGACTGCCATGATTTGCACACTAATTTTTTTTAAAGATGCATCGAGATGTCTCGTATGGTGATGTTCCCACATTTCCTTCCTGCTATTAAATGCCAGTGCTCTTCTTGGCCTCAGCTAGAAGTTGCACAGCTGAGATGGTGAGAATTCACCATTTGCAAAGTCTTGCCAAACTAAAGTACACACAGCTACTTTGAACCAAGCAAAAAAAAAATCATGGTCTCTACAGGGAAATCATTTACTAAACAATAAAGCAATATATAAGTAACAAAAAGCATAATGTCCAAACACTAATAAATTTAACTGGAATGGAATCAAGAAACACATACAGAATGCAGTTAAATGGGTCTCCATAAAGCCACAGATGGCCCAGGCTATAATTCAGGCCAAAGGGATTTCACAAAACACTAAATTAATATGGCGTGTTTTAACACTCAGTGATTGCACTCCTAAAATCAATTAACAAAATGCAAATTAAATTATAGAGCAATAGCATCAGACAGCTAACCAAGATGCCCCTAGTCTAACTCTCTGCCTTAAATAATGTGAACTTAGTTATCAGCATTTGGTGAGGTTTCACAGTTTGTGAAAGCTGTTTGATAGAACAGCTTAAAGAGGTGGAGAAAGGAAGGAAAGAAAAACTGTTTCAATCAATTCCAGTGTAAAAGTACACCTTCTACAAGCCAATATGGACTGACATTTAATGGGTGAATTTGTTGGCTCCAATGTTTACACCATTTCTTAGAAAAAGCACTCTGGATTTCCTGTGAAATATGAAAACTATTGAATAGATGAGTAACACAATACTTTAATCTGGTGTCTTTATAATGCCCTACCTTATTATTGGATTGCATTCAGGCCAGAAGCACAACAAATACATTTCAGCCTCGCAAACAATGATAAATGTGCACAATAGTAAGCATTTTATTATTTTAAAATGTTTCCTTCAGCCCGCCTTGCTAACTCTTTTTTTTCCCCCTGGAGGTGATGACTTTTGTCTTGTCAAGTTAAATTCTAAGTCTAAGTTTCCAGATTCTGTCACTTGTGCAGTGAATGTGGATCCTGTTGACCGAACTGAAGAAACTAGTGTACTGAGTGGTTGAGGCTACACCCAAAAAATCCAAATGTATTCTTCAATACTCACAGAAATGTGAAAATGGGACTTAGATTTTGCAGCATCAGAAAAAGAACCCCGAAGAAACACTAAGCATTTTAGCCAAACAAAAAAAGCAACTTATGCCAAAACCATTCCCTCATAAATGTCCTGCTTGACTGAGGCCCATGAATGATGCAATCACAACATTTCCCAGGACTTTCAGAAATTTATATGCACATCTGAGTTGCTTCAAAATAAACCATAATGGAAGAAAATCTTAACTAAGAGGTACTGATATGAATAATTACCTGGTCAGAACAGATGAAAAAGGGAAAACCAGGAGAATGGACAGGTATCATCCCAAGAGTGTGAATGGAAATATAGTCAAGATACATTTTTGAGTCAGCAGCTACCTCAACAACACGACAGGGACAATTTCAATGATCCAATTATACTTTATTGACATCAGATTTGTCCTTCCCTTGCTCCTTTTCCCTCCCTTTACTGTTCTCAATTCTGATAATAGTAACAAACATTTTATTTTTACACCAGATGCACCTTGATCTGCTGAATGTTTCTATCACGTTTTGTTTTATTTATGTTAATGCTAGAAAAAGGGACTTCTCAGTGCCTGGGTATGAAAGGATTGGGGCGGCACAGTGGAGCAGCAATAGAGTTGCTACCTCACAGTGCCAGAGACCCGGGTTCGATCCTGACTTCAGGTGTTGTCTGTGTGGAGTTTGTACGTTCTCCCTGAGACCGTGGGATTTTCTCCAAGTGCTCCAGTTTCCTCCCACATTCCAAAGAATAGGTTAATTGACTTCTGTAAAATGTCCCTATGTGTGTAGGATAATAGTGTACTGGTGATCATTGGTTGGCACAGACACGGTGGGCTGAATGGCCTGTTTACACACTGTATCTCTAAACTAAACTAAACACTATCCAAAAGTTGTCATTCGGGCTGCAAAGCATTATACAAAGTCTGATGTCATCTGTGCAGGAAACCAGAGCCTGTGTGAATCGTGGCGTGACCATCTCGGGAATCTCTACAGCTGAGTCACGAATGCCAGAAATGTGAGAATGAGATCCTAAATGCAGTGGAAATCTCTCTCATTGTTTCTTATACTAACGATAAAGACGTGTAGGATTCCAATTGTGCTATCTTAATTCAACACGCTGAAGAAAAAAATTAGAATACAAACATCCCATTAACACCGTAGAACAGTGGACATTCTGAGATATCACAGAGTTCTTAAATTAATGGATTTTCTTACATTTTTTAAAAAGTGCTAGAGTAACTTAGCAGGTATCCCTGGAGGGCATGGAAAGATGACTTTTCAGATCGGGACCCAAAATATAATCTAGATTTTGAAGAAGGGTCCCAATCCAAAACATCGCCGATCCATATTCTCCAGAAATGCTGCCTGACCCGCTGAGTTTTGCCAGTTTTTTGTGGGTTTTTTTGGTAAACCAGCATCCACAGTTTCTTGGGCCTACATCTTCCTAAATCTGTAGAGAGTACCAATTTGTTAAATGGATGTACGTAGATTTTAAAGAGAGTTAAACAGCACAGGCAAGAGAAAATGGGAAGAGCATTATAGATAGACATATAGGATGTCGGACACAACATTGTTATTCAATTTTTATTGTTGTTCACTGCTAATCAGTTTTCTTAAACAAAAAGACTGTTGTATCTCTCAGAGTTTGCTAAAAATAACGTCCAGTTAATTAATTCTTTCTTGCTTCAACCTTGCCAGTGGGTGATCCTTCTCCTCTGCTATAATTAGATTTCTCAGATATGGGGTGGAGAAGGAGACACAATTCTTCTGGAAATTGTCAGATTCTTCAGGATCCCTAGAGTTTTAAATAATGATCTGTGCAGTGCATCCACTGTCGCACCTGCTGCATCTCATGCTGAAAAAATGTGTTTCTTTCGAGACCTTTCTTATTAAAATGAGCCAAGTAAAATAAATTAATCAAAAAGTGTCTGAAAAGGTAACCTTTATTTGTAAAACATATGGGATTGTGCGTGGGGCTTAAATAACGACATAAATTTAAAATAATCCTTAAACTTTGCAGAGTTCGTGATGTGAAATCAGATGTAGCCCATCATTGTGATGTTAATTTTCATGAAGAAATTTTTTAAAAAAAAATTAATTTGCAAGAGCAACATTTTAGTACCTAAATATAATTGAACTTCTTGGTGTCATTTTAATTGTCTATCCCACTTATGCTTTCAATAGTTCAATGCAAGTTTGAGAAGCACTGGCTTTATTCTGACTTGGATCTTTACAGTTATTATGACAAGACAGATTTTAACAATTTCAGATAAGCAGCCTTCTCAGTTTGCGTCAGTACTAATTTTAGAGATACAGTGTGGAAACAGGCCCTTTCGCCCTCCGAGTGCATGCCGACCAGCGATCAGCCATACACGAGAACTATCCAACACACTCGGGACAATTTACAGAAGCCAATTACCTACAGGTCATTGGGATGTGGGTGGAAACTGGAGCATCCAGAGAAAACCCATGCAGTCACAGGGAGAATGTACAAACTCCATATAGATAGCACCCATAGTCAGGGTCAAACCGGGTCTCTTGCGCTGTAAGGCAGCAATTCGACCGCTGTGCCACCTCAATCAGTATCAGTTTGCATCAGTACTAGTTAGTTTTGATAAAAAAGTCAACAATCTGCATCTCTAACTGTTATCCTCTCGCCACTTTATGCTGCTTTTCTGTTGGAAATGTTTTGCTTCTCTACTTTGCTTCTCATAATTCCAGCACAGATTTTCCCCTTTGTAAAATTCATGTGTTTCTCACTAGCAGTTACAATTAATAAGTCTTCACCATTATCATTCTGTCATTTAGTCTTTCCTCCTTTGCCGCAACTTCAAACATTCTTGATTTCTAACTTTTCCTAGTATTATAAAAAGTTATCAATCTCCCTATGTGAATGCTATCTGACCAGCTGAATATTCCCAACAATAACTAGTAACTTTGCAATTATCTCTATCGTGGTGTAGAAATATACTTCATTCACATTGTCATGTTTCACTTCCAAAACAGATGAAGGGTGTGGGGGTTGGTGATTCCAAGCTTGGAAGAATCTTGATTCAACAATATCCCCATTGTACTATTCGTGCAAGCCAGAACCCTTTTCAACCATAATCTATTCGCATGGGTCACCATGCATAGACCAGACTGCTTTGAAAACAGTGTCTGCCGGAGATGTGCCGACTGATGATGGTCTGTTACCAATTTGTGTAAAAGCAAACTGCGAAGAAACTGCTAATTGATTTTTCCAAATGCTCATGCATCCCCACAATGTATTGCGATCCAGCTCAATACAATTGACTTCTGAATATTTCTAAAAAATTGAGAAAACATTTAAGACAGGTGAAAGAAAACTTTCTTGCAACTTTAAAAGCAAATTTCACGACAAAATATCCACAATTACCAAAGCATTGTGGTGATCTTCAAATATGCAATATAATTAATTCAGAACCTGTTTCCATATTACAATGAGGTATGTAAATAGCTTTGAATCAGAAAAATATCTCAAAATCACCTCAGATTGCCTGGTCCCTGGCTCAGTATGTTTTTTTTTAATACATACCTGGTCCTTTTGATGAGTCTCAGTGCAATATTTCCATTGTTGAAAAACTTCACTGAGTTTATCAAGTCCACCATGATGAAAATGGAAGATCTTGTATTGACTTTCCCGACTAGCGATGACAAGTTGTCCACATGTGCATGCTTCATCACTGGGAAAAAAACATTGGAGATATAGAATATTATATTGTTTCCGTACCTCCCTCTATCAGATTTCCCTTCTGTTTTATTTATAGCCAATATATGTACATTAATTCCAAAAGAAACGAATGATTGTTCATAGCCATTAAGAATGGATTTAATGCCAAACTCCAAATGGGGAGACAATAAATAGTACTCCAGGCTTCACAGTTTATCAAAAGCAAGTTGTTGGAGTGAATTGACTTTGTGCATTATAAACATTTTTTTTCCAAGTGCTGTTCTGTGCTGGATAATTTAATATCATACTGGCAGAATACATTATTTCATATGGAGCAAAATTCTGCAATTATAGAAAAACAAACAAAATACAACAAGTTGGAAGCATACAGCATTTCAATGAACATCTGTGGAGAAAGTAGAACATGAACATTTGGGCTTGTAAACTTCCATCACCACGTTGACTACAGATGGCAACAGACCCATTGTTTGCAAGTATTACTGTCTTTTAAATGCACTATTTGGGCACCATAAGATTCAACATTATACTTCATAAATCTACAGAAGACATTTAAATATGGACTGATATAGATCAAATCAGCAATATTGTTATAATGACATGCATGAAGAAAAATCAGATAATTTCAAACAAATAATACAAAAAGTTGAAGTTGGGTTTGGAATGTTTGACAATTCTTTTTCAAAAAGAATACAAGTGGCTGAGCAAATGCTAAACTATTCAATAAACATTTTTACAGGCAAATGTTTTTGCAATCCATTAAAGTGCCATGTTATTCAGATACTTAAGAGGAAATCTCACCTCTCCTTTCATTATTTCTATTCAGATAGGCGACCACTGAAGTACCATCTACTAAGTGAATAGAGCAGTGAAAGTGTTTATTGATTGAGAAGCACACTGTGTAATCTTTACTTTCTTTATACCTTGATCGCAAAGAACCAAGTACACTAATGATGTACTTGAGGAAATGGATTTTGTACTCTAGAGTCAATTACAGAAGCAGTTGCAATCCAGAATTCTATTTAAAAATGGAAAGACATTTACATGCATCTTCCTACAATTTTCTGAGCATTTAAAAGTAAAATGTTAAAGGTATTTGCTGAGGCTATGAAATATCTGAACGTATTGTGCACTTCTTAGTTAAATATATCTTTGTTTATGAATAATGATCTTTTAGTTTCATAAACATACAGAGAAGCATTTTATAATTGTGCTGTGATTAAATCTCAGGAAATTACTTTCTTTGTAGCTTTTTAGTCCTCAAGATTCAAATGGTGACGACATCAAATGAATAATTCCATGTATTATTTTTAGTCAAGTGTTTGGTTGCCACTTATTCATTGTTTTAAAGTGACTACGGTTTTTAACACTCCTACAAAAGGCTGTATTTTAAATACACTCTTATTCCATTTTCCAAAATGGAGAGTGAAAGTGGTACCACTTCCAATCAAAACGAACCAAAAGTATGAATTTAACATGAAGCAGCAAACCTATATCATCTAATAATGCTGAAGCCGCAAGATGACTGGGACTCATGTAAATTCTTTGGGGAATTGAAGACTATTTTTAGCAGTCATGGTCAGAAAAGATAAAATAAACTATTTATTGATGTGGAAATACAGAACATGTTCATTTTAAAAACTGCAAAGAACATTCAGTGCTGAATGGCATTAATTCATAAAACAGCACGACAGTAATCCCACAGCACTGTGTTGTTATCAGAAGGCCACTTTCATATTCTTATCATCTTATGCATCAGCAGAAAGACAATTATAATTAGATGTTAATGCATTCTGGTGTCACAAGGGGTATGCAAAGTAAGCAAAACAAGAATAAAGGGAGAAAGCAATTTAAAAAAAAAACATCAATGCTTTCCTTCAAAGCCAGAGATGACATTTCCTTAGGCTGGCATTTAATACATCACAACTACTTAAAGTCAACCTTTTCCAAATCACCTATATAGGTAGTCAAATTCACATCGATATTAGATATATTTTTTAAAATATTGCAATCTCCATTTTCTGGGTTAAATAGCTTATTTAAATCCATCTAAAATGGTGAAATAATTACAAGAATTAATATTTCAATTATGCTAATTATTTTGAACCCAAAGACATTGAAAGATGTTATTGCAGATAAAACCAAAGCAATATAACCTGCATCCAATCAAATAAACTGTTGCAACTACAGATTGTCGGCGACTCACTCAAATTTGGGTGACACCCTTCATCCTGCCTCCTTAGTAATAATAGCTGCATCCTGTTGGCTCCTTTCCATAGACATTCCAAACTTGAAACTATTTGCTTTATAGTTCATACATTATGCACAAAAGTATCAACCTGTGTGCATATAATCCAATTTAACTTCATTCAAAGTGGTAACGATGAATTACTAAATAGCGCCTGCAAAACTTAACATTCAATGGCCAGCAACATCCATCATTTGTCAGCTTAACAAAATAAAGGTCAATACATGAAGATCAATACACGAACTTCGGTGGTTTGTCCAAGTCTTGAAAAGAGACCAGAAATTGAAACGTATATATTTATAATGGTAAAGCCCTTCGCAATGAGTCCTGGTTCTACTCATCTGTGATGAATTTATTAAAAAACACAGTCTCCAACTGCTTTTGATTATTTTTGTCTGCGTTTAATTGTTATTAGCTAAAAGAGGCTCAGTGAAGGTCAACTATCTATTCTTTCCAGAAAACATAGAAAATAGGATATTGAGAAATCTGGAATCAAAGTACGGTGCATCAGTCAGCAGTTTTAAAAAAAAGATCATTACTTAATTATTATTCATTTGCATCAAATGTTGCATTTTAGTGTCCAGGAAATAAAGACATTGCCAAATCCAAATTAAACAATGGTTAATTATATTATTATTATTCCTTCAAAAGTCTGTCCTAACTGTAAGGAAGTCTAAAGAGCTCAGTCACTGGATTTCTTATTTAACTAAGTCTGAAGAAGGGTTCTGACCCAAAATATGACCCATCATTTTACTCTTGAGATGCTGCCCGACCCGTTGAGTTACTCCAGCATTTTGTATATATCATCCAACTAATTCAATCTGGATTTAATCGTTGCAGATTAAACTATTAAACAAAAATTGTTCAGGTATTTAATAAACAATATTTTTTCTTTTCCTGATAATTTCCAAAACAAATTATATCATAGAAAAAAGAAATTCCATGTCTTTATTTGTCATCAAGAAAGCATCCACAAATATAAACCCTGATGAAAAATATCAATCCAGTCCAAAGTTAGAACTAAAAATCAACTGCCAGCATGAGTTCTGGATCAATTTAACATGAAGGAACAAGCATAACAATTCTCCCAGTACAACGATTTCAACAACTGAAGGATTAAGCAAGCAGCATTTATTAATGACATGATAACACATACATTACAATAGGTTTTAAAATGCAGGCTTTACCACACCTTCATGCAGCACAGGCAGTAGTATCTTCCTTATCAGTACTGCCAATTAAGCCCACTGAGCATGTTGGAATTATTCCAGGTAACAATCGAAAATGATTATAGAGAGAGCATCTTTTGCTTAAACTGTTTTGAGCTTCTCTTTATAGATGAAACATTCAAATGGGAGAAAAAAAGAAAGAAATAATAAATGGAGAAATCCCTTATATTAATGGGAGCTAGATTTCTAACCTGAAAAAAAGGCGCAGTGATCGCATTTGGCTCAAATCAACTCTAAAAACACCATAGAGTTGCTCAAGTGCCAACACCTTCTGCTGCTCTTCCCATTTTGTGCTATGCGGTTGTGTGCAATTCTCAGTAAACTGCAAAGTGTACTCTGCATCAGAAGAGTGGTCTGAGATGGTGCTCGCCAAATGAGCCATATGTTCTTCACACATCCCTCTGTATAATGAGGAAAAAGGGGAGAGAAAGTGATTATTAAAGCCCATTTTCTGAGGTAAAATTACAGTGTTTAGTTGGGAAACACAAACAGGCAAAACAGCAATAGTAAATTTACGATTAATGTTACCGAATTAGTCTATCCGAAGTCAGGATTTTAACTGTTAGTTAAATTTGCTATCAATAATCCATTCACGCCTATTTTAATTAAAGTTAATAATTTCAATAGCTATTTTTACCATGGTCACACATTATTAAAATATAAACTAAACTAGGAAAGTAAAATGACTATCATTGGAGATACTGGCTTGAATTATGTTATACTTCAACAATACAGGTGCAGAGTTAATAGATGATTAACACAGCTCCTTGGGTCAGGCAGATATATTAATTCATTTCCATCAGAGATGAGTGCAGCAGCTTCAGTAAGGTAAGTATATTCCCTTTACAGGTTATTACCAAGTCCCAGTTTAAAATAGATTTAAAAAATCAGTAAAACCAGTGGAACAAGCACTCAATAATATTTTCTTACCAAAAAACATGTTCAACCAGAAGACATAATCATTATTATGCCTTGTTATTAAAACAAAAAATTTACAAGTAAATTTAAAATCAGAGGTTACACTCAAAATTCACGCTCCAAACTCTAAAGCATTCCATGCAATGTATCATCCAGGATATACCAAATATGCAGTGAGTTTCAGCTCTTTTTCAAAACTTGGCTCTAATTATTTGTTTTCAAAATAGAACAACCTATAATTTGTACGATTAGCAAGCATATTGAAAGAAAGCAAATAAATTGCATTGGCATCTCACCATCAATGAAAATAGGGGATTCCCTTTGCAAATAAAAACCTCCAAAAGCTACATAAAAATAAGTGAAGTAAAAGATGTCAAAGATGATTGAAATGCATTTAAAAATTGCTGCTGGAATTGCCCACTGGTGGAAATCGTGTGTTAATTCCTTTACCTTGTCACTGATGAAAAGTACAGATTAGCAGTTATGTGCCTGCAGGTAAATCATGTACTTTTCTCATTTAACTGAATCTTTGAGCAATCGTAGGAGTTGAGCGTGTCATTTTTTATGCCGTTCCAAAAAGTTTAAATTTTCCTCTGAACTCAAGAACACTTAATCAGCAGAATTAGGCCATTCGGCCATGGCTAATCTATCTTTCCCTCTCAATTCTTCTGCCTTCTCCCCATCACCCCTGACCCATCCTAATCAAGAATCTATCTATCTCTGCCTTAAAATTATTTATTGACTTGGCCTCCAGAGCCTTCTGTGACAATGAATTCCACAAATTCACCATCCTCTGACTAAAGAAATTCCTCCTCATATACCATTCTGCTGCTGCTGATGGTCCATAGTACCTCACAGATGCAAAGTTTTGAGATGTCACATCTGCTGCTTAAATCGACCCTGGATGTAAAAGAAGTGATTCCTTGTTAGCGTGACTCACATGTATCCATGAAAACTAAATTTGGTAAATCAACGTACAATACATGGTGGATGACCCAAATTAGGTAAATCAACATACAATACATGGTGGATGACCCAATAAGCATAGGAGGCTGAGGGGTGAAATTATTGAGCACAAGATCACGAGGGTCATGGATAAAGGGAATTCTCAGTTTTTTTCCCCAGGGTGGAGGATTAGAAAACTAAAGGAAATAGACTTAAGGTGAGGTGAAAGTGATTTAAGATGGACCTAACAGGCACTTTTTCACTCAGTATCTGGAATAAACTGCCAGAGGAAACTATAGAAGCAATGCAGGTAAGACTTTTAGAAGACTTTTAATGTTATCCCACTTTTTAAGAAAGGAGAGAGAAAACGGGAAATTATAGACCAGTTAGTCTGACATCAGTGGTGGGGAAGATGCTGGAGTCAATTATAAAAGACGAAATTGCGGAGCATTTGGATAGTAGTAACAGGATTGTTCCGAGTCAGCATGGATTTACGAAGGGGAAATCATGCTTGACTAATCTTCTGGAATTCTTTGAGGATGTGACTAGGAAAATTGATAGAGGATTGTGGTGTACCTTGACTTTCAGAAAGCCTTTGACAAGGTTCCACATAGGAGATTAGTGGGCAAAATTAGAGCACATGGTATTGGAGGTAGGGTACTGACATGGATAGAAAATTGGTTGACAGACAGAAGGCAAAGAGTGGGGATAAATGGGTCCCTTTCAGAATGGCAGGCAGTGACTAGTGGGGTACCACAAGGCTCGGTGCTGGGACCGCAGCTATTTACAATATACATTAATGACTTGGATGAAGGGATTAAAAGTACCATTCGTAAATTTGCAGATGATACAAAGCTGGGTGGTAGTGTGAATTGTGAGGAAGATGCTATGAGGTTGCAGGGTGACTTGGACAGGTTGTGTGAGTGGGCGGATGCATGGCAGATGCAGTTTAATGTGGATAAGTGTGAAGTTAGGCACTTTGGTGGTAAAAATAGGAGGGCAGATTAGTATCTGAATGGTGTCAAGTTAGGAAAAGGGGACGTACAACGACATCTGGGTGTCCTAGTGCATCAGTCACTGAAAGGAAGCATGCAGGTACAGCAGGCAGTGAGCGTAGAAGGTTGAGGGGGGACTTGATAGAGGTTTTTAAAATTTTAAGAGGGACGGACAGAATTGACGTGGGTAGGCTTTTCCCTTTGAGAGTGGGGAAGATTCCAACAAGGGGACATAGCTTCAGAATTGAGGGACAAAAGTTTAGGGGTAACATGAGGGGTAACTTCTTTACTCAGAGGGTGGTGGCTGTATGGAATGGGCTTCTGGTGGAAGTGGTGGAGGCAGGCTCGATTTTATTATTTAAGAATAAATTGGATAGGTATATGGATTAGAGGGGATTAGAGGGTTATGGTCTGAGAGCAGGTAGATGAGACTAGGTCAGAGAGAGTGGTCGGCGTGGACTGGTAGGGCCGAACGGGCCTGTTTCCGTGCTGTAGTTGTTATATGGTTATATGGTTATATGGAAAGTGAGACCGCACCTGGAGTACTGTGTGCAGTTTTGGTCTCCAAATTTGAGGAAGGATATTCTTGCTATTGAGAGCGTTCAGCGTAGGTTTACTAGGTTAATTCCCGGAATGGCGGGACTGTCGTATGTTGAAAGACTGGAGCGACTGGGCTTGTATACACTGGAATTTAGAAGGATGAGAGGGGATCTTATTGAAACATATAAGATTAATAATGGGTTGGACACGTTAGAGGCAAGAAGCATGTTCTCAATGTTGGGGGTGTCCAGAACCAGGGGTCACAGTTTAAGAATAAGGGGTAGGCCATTTAGAACAGAGATGAGGAAAAACTTTTTCAGTCAGAGAGTTGTAAATCTGTGGAACTCTCTGCCTCAGAAGGCAGTGGAGGCCAATTCTCTGAATGCATTCAGGAGAGAGCTAGATAGAGCTCTTAAGGATAGCGGAGTCAGGGAGTATGGGGAGAAGGCAGGAACAGAGTACTGATTGAGAATGATCAGCCATGATCACATTGAATGGTGGTGCTGGCTCGAAGGGCCGAATGGCTTACTCCTGCACCTATTGTCTATTGTCTAAGACATTTGGACATATATGTAGATAAGAAGGGTGTAGAGGGCAATGGGCTAAATGCAGGCAAATGTCAATTTGGTCGACAGGAACAAGGTGGGCCAAATGGTCCATTTCTATGCTAATAGCTCTAAAACTATCCTGCAATCTTATATCTATGATCATCGACTTACGGCCCTTCCTTCACTTCAGAATTTAATCACCACTTCACTGGCAGCCACACAAATTGTTGTTTGTACAACAGTAATTTTCATTGCTGCTCAAATGTTAAAATTTCTCATTTTTTGATTATTCTCACACCAAACTTTCACTGCACAAAGATCTCTAATTATATATTTTACCCTATTTCTTAAGAAACACCTTCGGTTATCTGTTCTGTCAGCCAATCATGGTTTTGGTACCATCTAGTAGACTAATTCTACAATAAAATCAAACAGTCAGAATATTAAACATTTTATATAGCTTGTTTCTTCGGGATCACTATGCAAGTGATCACACAAAGCCTTAATTAGTAGAATATGATTTATTTGACAATAAGTCCTCAAATGTCCACTCCTCTCAAATCCCGTCTCTCACTTTCCTCCCGTGTGTATGTTCAGAAAAGGAGCCCATATGCAATCATATTCTGAACACAATATTTGTAATTTCTGTACTTTGTGGTTGATGATAATCCTAATTCGTTAATGCAATACAAATAATTAAGAGTTCAATTTAGTTTTGTTTTGGATTCTCACCCATTTTAACCGTTCTTTAGTGTCATAAACTACTTGGAGGCAATATCACCAATAGGAAACTCAAGAAAATGACAGATATTGATTTTCAAAATTCAAACTACAACTCTGTTCCCAACTGTTGCATAATATCAGTCCCAGACTTTATCAAACACGTGGCAGTAAGGTAATCATTCGAAAGATGGCATCAGTCTTATGTGACCTTTTCACTCAGTAACAACAAAACACACTCACATAGCTTCATACGGCAAAATATCACAAAGTTTGTTGCAAGATCATTGCAAGGAAAATTTGGCATTATGCCAACTTTAGAATTTAACATTTAATTTAAAAACCTATTTTGAGCGGAGCAATTAAAAAAGGCGTGCAAGCTCTTTTTAGGATCAAATAGATTGCTCAAAGCTACGTATAATCCAGTTTTATCTTGAGCCAGCAACACATATCGGAATTGGGAAATGGAATAAGTGGTGGTTTGCAAAAACATCAACTTCAGTTCTCACAATGTTTAACTTGGGGACATTTTAAGAACACAAGAAATAGCCCCACTTGGTGAGTTTATTTAAGACAAAGATCAATAGATTTTAGATGTGTAGGAATTCAAGGGAAATGGTGCCGAGATAAATGAACAATCATGATTCTAGCCAATGGCGGAGCAAACTGAAGTGGCTAAACAGCCTACTGCTTTTATTTCTTATGCTCTGAAAGTAGAAGTTGACCATACGTTCTCTCAGGCCTTCTCTGGTATCTAATAGTTCAATGGTGCTTTATTTGTCACATGTGCAAATACCCAGTGAAATTCATTTTGCATATATACACATGCAGGCACCGCCATGTTTTGGTAGCATTTCCAGCTGATATCATAGATGATCCTACCTACTTTGCTGTCCAATTTCCATTTCCTCACATTCCTGTAATATGTTCATTTCCTCTGAAACCCTCAACATCCCCATGTTTTATGATATCCTTAAATAATCTCTTCCAAGCCAAAAAAATGGGGGGGGAAATGAGTATCACTGGACTGCAGCAATAAAGGGACTGAAAGGTTTAGTCGAGAAGAGCTGAGATTTTCAGCAAACATGTGGAATTTGAAACTATCATAGAGGAACAGCAGGGAGATGAGAAATGGGAAGCAGCCAAAAGGACAGCTGGTTTTCAGCAAAATGTTTGCAGGCAGAAGCAAGGATGTGAGCAACCATGATCCCTCTGCATGCAAACAATTTCCTGTTTTCCCAAGCTTGCAACTCCTCCTTAATCTCTGGGTAAAGCTACATTTGAAATATCAGATAAGGTCTTTCAGAAGCAAGTTATTTTATGCAACCCTTTTTACATATTGTTTATGATGTTGTGCCCTGCTTCATCCAACAGATGGACTAACTAGCATTGTGCTTAATTTTTTTGGCAACAATAATTATGTCTTTGAAATTATATTTTGTTACAAAATGTTAAATAAAGTATTTAAAACTGTTTCAATAATATCACGGATATTTCTGGTGACAGTACCTGCTTCCTGCATCAAGAAACACAGATCTGCTACTTTCTGCCATTGGGTCACCAATCGGGGAGAGACATAATGGAGAGAAAGAATCAGAATCCGATCCAACCATGCTATCTCTGCTGACATCATCGGCGGTTAGATCACTCGTTGCCTCTTGTTGTCCTTCATCTCGCTTATTATTAACTTCGTCCTGATATTCTGTTGGAACGTCCAGACCTTTGCGGTCATCTGGGCAGATTAACGATGAATCTAATGATGAAGCAATTTCTGAAGCATTTTCTGAATCGCTGGGAGTTTGCTGCAATGTTCCACGGGAGATATGCAAACTGAGGGAATGCTGAGATGCGTTCTGTTGCACCTCTGGTGAGACAACGTACATGGAATTGGTCAAACTCCGTGATACGGTTATTATCTCATCATCCTCTGGTGAAGTCAAAACTTGTTTATGTGCTGTGCTGTTTGGATGTTGTTGCACCACAGCAGATTGTGCATGCCGGGATCTCCTACGATGTATTTTTCGTACTGGAGAACTTTCTGGAGTGATATACCTTAAAGCTTCCTCATCTTGTCGTTGAATACGGGTGTTTGGGATCCAGGTGATAATAAGAGTAGTTCCCAGTGATTCATCTTTTTCCAAATGTATGCATAAGTAACCTGGATGTGAAGATGGAAAAAGGGGAAAGAAAAGCCAAGGAAATTATTTTAAGTGAAAAACAAAATGCAAAGACATGAATTATTAATCTGCAATCAAACCTTCCCATATGTACTGATTACAAACTTACTTTGTTCAGCATTTGGCTTGACAAGTGAGGGAAGATGAAGTCATATGCAATCTTTAAGATTAACATCCTCATCTCAGAAGTGAAATAAAACATAATATGGTGTTCTCTACAATTTATGATCTTTTTGCATTTCCTCTCTTAATACAAAAGAATTAACATTTTTTTGCAATACAGAACCGGGACATACCATTGGTTATTTTCTAGAAAAGCCTCTTTCCACAATTTTTCATTTTAGATTACCAGCTAATCATCTATTCCAACCATTGTTATATACTTAATTAGCTTCTCCTTAAAATTATTCAACTGCGGCGCTACAGCAGTAAAGTTGCTGCTTTATAGTGCCAGAGACCCAAATTCGATCCTGACTATGGGTGCTGTCTGTACAGAGTTGGTATGTACATTCTCCTGTGACCACGTGGGTTTCCTCCTGGTGCTCTTATTTCATCACATTCTAAAGACGTACAGGTTTATAGGTTAATTGGCTTCTGTAATTTGCCCTTAGTGTGTAAGCTGCAAAACTGGGATAACATAGAACGGGTGACCTGGGTCAGCGTAGACTCAGTGGGCTAGAGAGTCCGTTTCCATGCTGGATCTCTAAACTAAACTCAACTGTTTCCTGTTAAAGTAAATTCATAAACCTGACCATTTTAAAGAAAGAGAAGCTAATCCCAAATTCCTCATTGCATACATTACTGACCATCTTATACTGATAGTTCTCAATTCTGCCCGCTCTCACAAGTAGATCTTCAAATCTACTATATTAACTTCTCCCACTGTTCTAATGACTATAACCACCCAAACCCTAGAATCATCCCTATAAACCCTGGTTGTACCCTCTCTAGCAACTCCACATTCTTCATCATAATATGGAGATATTCTAAAGTTTATATCAACGGAATAACATTATAGTCAAGGATGATGTTTTTGGTTTTAACTGATAAAAATTACAATAGAACCCTAAAGGCCTACTTTGAAAAATTATTATTACTCTTATTCTACTAATAATAACTCAATACTAACAAAAAATGGCAATCTTGCAGAATTTACATTGTGCTTTCAAAATGCTTGAAGTGGATTTTAAACTATACATATTGACTAAAAAAAACAAACAGTTGCTTGAAATCTGAAATAGAAACAGGATATTTTTTATTTACTGTCCGATCGCATCTAAAGACTATTGACCAATCTCATTTGTCTTTGGATAGATTGTAATATGACATGATGGTCATGAAAAAAAAAGTGGTGAGTATATGAAAGAAAATCAATACTTTGCCTCAGTTGTTCAGCCTGAAGGGCTTTGCTCCAGTGTTTGTGTCATTCAGCAGAAATTTTGTGAGGAGTCTCCAGAAATTAACAAAGCAGCTAATAATCTTAGGAAAAGGAAATTATCAAAACCTTGAGAGTGGCAGGAACACTTTCAGTGCTAAACCCAATTTCTGGCATATTGCAAAGCAGGCTCATTTTAACTCCAGTCCATATTTGAAAAAAGCTCCAGAAAAAAATGAAAAATATATACCACTGCTTTAAAAGCTGCAGAGTTAAGCCTTAAGCTGCAGAGTTAAGTGACCTTGGCCCTGAATTATCCTGAGTGGAGGGAGAGAAGTGTGGGAAAGAGTTCCACTGATAACAATATCCAAATAGAGAGTTACTAAAAAAAAAACAATGCGATGGTGTCCAAAGACGTACAGGTATGTAGGTTAATTGGCTGGGTAAATGTAAAAATTGTCCCTAGTGTGTGTAGGATAGTGTTAATGTACGGGGATCGCTGGGCGGCACGGACTTGGAGGGTCGAAAAGGCCTGTTTCCGGCTGTATATATATGATATGATAACATTCTACAAGATTCCTCCGTATAGTTTATTGACTCTTGAAAACAGCGAGTTTTTACCAATTCTGCCATGCAAAAGCCTCTATAAGAAAATGATTTGCTTTTGCATATTGTCTTTCATCACTTTTATCACATAAATAACTCATAAATGTGACCACACTGACAACAGAACAAGCATATTAAATCGAAAATTCTGTTTTTTTATAAGAAAAGTTTCAAAAGGATTTTCATTAGTCATTAGCTTTGCAAATACTTAAAAAAAGTATGTTTGAAGAAATGTCACAGTTGTAATGCAGGAATCAGGAGCCAACATGCACAAAATAAGCTAACTCCAGCAATAATATGATAAAGTATCAATAATCAGTTTTTGTTGAGTCGAGTATCAGAAAAATATTAGCCAAGATACCAAAGATAAATCTGCTATTCATCAAAATAGTCACATATTCCATTATGTCATTTAACCAAGAGTAGAAGGGGCTTTACTTTAATGTCTCAATTTTGAAATAGTACCTCCATCAATATAACACTTTTCCAGTGCTTCACACAATTATTTAGCTCAGAATTTTGTGCATAAATCGCCAGATCAGCTTCTGAACTCAAATTGAGCGTGCTGACAAAAGAACTATAACTGGCAGTTATTAATCATGAGACACTATATTAAATCTTATTTATACCAGAAGAAAGTCATGTTAGTGCATTTTATAAATTGATTATCTAGTGTCACTAGCTTGTTCGCAAGGAAATGTTTGTGATCTTACTTAAGAAGTAAGATCATACAACCTGATAAAATATGCAGAAAGTAGTTCATTATAATGTCTGGCCTGTACACAGAAGATGACAGTGACAATGTTAAATTTGAAGTTTATCCTCTTAAATCCATCTTGGGTTTATGTATCTCAATCCTTCAAAACTTCTACATCTTATTCCACTTTAATTTTTCTTCTTTGAAAGTACTTTATAAATTCAAATCCTCCGTACACTGATATATTCCTATCAGTTTAATAGTTCATAAACATGTCTGCATTCACAATAAAAGTGCATAAAATCCAAAATTAGATATTTAAAGAGAAGTCTCTAAAGGTTTTTCATTACTTTTTGTTTGCTTAGCAAGTAGCGGAATATTGTTTTTTTAAGTACACAGTGATCGGTCTACATTTAGCCAAGTGCACCTCAGTACCAGAATTCACTGCTGCAATATGCACTGTCCCACAATAACCTCATCATATTTATTGTAAGAACTTACTGGTATGAGTTTCTCCATAATATTTTCTGCAAGATAACAGAAATAATCAACATTTTAAATTATGCTTTGTTCATTAAACTGCTGGTGAAGCCAACTGGAATCCTGACAGTTCCTTTCTTTCAAACAGCCTTCCTCAGCAACTTTTCTCTGCCAAAATCCTGTTTCAAAGCAAGCCACCTATTACTTAATTCAAACAATCTTTCAAGGGACGGCAGCAGTAAAGGAACAATCGTCGTTTGTGTTCAAATATTATACACATAAGTTACATCCCTCCTTTAAAAATTAAAAGCGAAAATGAAACAAAACCTTCTAATAACAGTCTCTACATGCCGTACTTTGGTACAAGGTCCTTGAGATTCGTTGGGAGACAGACTGTCCTTTCTCAATTAATCCAACTGTGATTCTTACTGTTGAATGGATTGCTGTTGAACCATAGTGTTCTCACCCTCCACATCTACTGAAACCAAACTAAATACCTGGGTAGGAAAGAACTGCAGATGCTGGTTTAAACTGAAGATAGATTAAAAAATGCTGGAGTAACTCAGCGGGACTGGCAGCATCTTTGGATAGAAGGAATGGATGACGATTTGGGTCGAGACCTTTCTTCAGACTGAAGTCATGAGAGAGGGAGCTACAGAGATAAGGAAGTGTAAGGTGTGAAAACGAGACAAAGGGGATGGAGATCAATGAAACATGTAGAATAGATCATTGTTAGCTGGGAGAAGGCAACAACAAAACAAACAGAGATAAATGTAATCGGAGATATTCAGAATGGTCAGAGAACTGGGAAGTGGGAGGGATGGAGAGAGAAATGAAGGATTACTTGAAGTTAGAGGAGTTAATATTCATACTGCTGGGGTGTAAGCTGCTCAAGCAAAATATGAGGTGCTGTTTCTCCAATTTGTGTTGGGCCTCGCTCTGACAATGGAGGAAGCCGAGGACAGAAAGGTCAGTGTGAGAATGGGAGGGGGAGTTAAAGTGTTTAACAACCGGGAGATCAGGTAGGTGTAGGTGGACTGAGCGGAGATGTTCAGCGAAACGATCGCCAAGCCTGCGCTTGGTCTCGGCGATATATTGGAGTCCACACTTGGAATAGCGATACAGTAGATGGGGTTGGAGGAGGTGCAAGTGAACCTCTGCCTCACCCGAAAAAACTGCCGGGGTCCCTCACCTTCCACCCCATCAGCCGTCGCATACAGCGCATAATCCTCCGACATTTTTGCCACCTCTAACGTGATCCCACTACTAACCACATCTTCCCATCTCCACCCCTTTGCGCAGACACCTTTCCCTCCACACTGAATCAGCACAGCCTTCTATCACATTTGGTGCAGGCATCCTCTTCACTCTTTTCTCCAATTTTTCAAGGCAGAAATTTTTTGGTATCTGTCATAGTAGTGTGCCTATTGTCATTTCGCCCTGTGGCAATAGTCTTTCCCTCTTTTGCACGCCTGGTGCTAACTGCTTGGAATTACCTTCCAATAGTCCAAATAGTTAAAAAGATTAAAAAAACAATTGAAGTGAAAAGTACAGCTTGTGAACATTGCAGAATCTGAAGGTCAGGTAACACAAGGAAACAGTATACTGATAAATCCTGCCCCATAAATATTTCAATGTCAATTACATTCTGCTGATCAAGTCACCAAACCATTGAAAATCTCACTGCATAGTCTGCTCTGATCTTAGGCCCATTATCTCTGGTTTAGGTTTAGGCTTATTATCGTCACATGTACTAAGGTACAGTGAAAAGCTTTTTTTTACATGCTATCTGCACACAACTGATATACCATGCTTAGATGTAATGAGTACAAACTCAAGGACAATAGATAGAGCAAAGGGGAAGATACAGAGAGCAGAATTTCGTTCTCAGCATTGAAGCGCAAACACTTCAGGGATGCTTATCTGGAAAACTGACCTTTGAGCTTGCAACTAATCGCAAATGAATGAATGTTCTCTCACACTTCAGCCTCCCAGAATTAACTAACTAGAACTAAACACATTTTCCTCTTTGTGAAAAATCCCAACAACTCCATATGGGATAATGCGTACAAATCATTTTGTTTGTCTGATATTTTTTGAGAAATCTACATATGATCCACTTTCATTCCTGGCTAGTAGGCACTTTCTACTGCTCTACAGAGGCAACCATTCACAGCAAGATTGGGCAAATTGTTGTGTCTTATCATGCAATACCTTCGCATCTTTGAAAGAGTTAAATCATAATGAATGCCCAGTTCAGCTCTCACATCGAAATATGGTCTGAAAACAGGTTCAATCTCACATTGTGGCTCTTCCTTTCTGAATGATATGCTTCAGTTGCTACACTGTCTTTTTGTTCGACAGAATCCTCAATCTTTTGTATCAATAGTTAAGAGAATAGATCGCACCACATTGATTACCTCCATCTTAGAATCTTTAGCATCTCTTCAGCACCAGCTTACTTATGCACGTCAATTGCATGCATATGTATTCCTGGACAGTGCTGAAGCTTTTTGTTGTCCGTACACTCCTCACAAGTATTCGCCAGAATCTCTTTAGTGCTTCATGGAGGATGTGCTTTACGGAACAGTCTTATGGTTAATAGTTCTCCCAATTACCAACGCAAATTTTCTCCAGCCTGAAAATCACAACAATTAATTAATTCCTTCTTAAATTGCGCACAATGTGTCTGGCAGAGCTATGCTTGAATTTGCTATTGTCTAACTCTCCTATAAGATTGCTGCTCCAAAACCCTTTCTTAAGCAACTGCTTGGAAAGTCAGCTCCTTGTTATCAAGGCATTGCAACACAGGATGCAAAAGAGGATGTTGTGAGACAAAAAGACACAGTGCAGCAGCTGAAGTCTGTCGTTCAGAAATAAAGAGCTGCAGTGAGAGATTGAACCTGTTTTCAGACTATATTTACATGTGAGAGCTGATCTGGGCATTCATTATGATTTGCTTCCTTCAAAGCTGCGAAGGAATTACATAAGATATAATAATTTGTCATGCGTAGGTTTATACCCAAGATAGACACAAACTGCTGGCAATAACTCAGTGGGCCAGGCAGCATTTCTGGAGAAAAGGAATAGGTGATATTTTGAATCGGAACCCATAGTCTGAAGGGTTCCAATCCGAAACGTCAAGTATTCCTTTTCTCCCCAGTTGCTGCCTGACCCGCTGACAATAATTTGTCACTTCTGACTGTGAATGGTTGCCTCTGTATAGCAGTGGAAAGTATCTACTGGCCAGGAATGAATGAGGAGATTAAGGGTCACATGCAGATTTCTTGAAAAATTTCAGCAAAAGAAAATGATTCACGCTCATCATCCCAGACACAATTGTTGTGCCATATCTTTTTCACAAATTGGAAAATGTATTTAGTTATAGTTTGTTACCTCTTAAATTTCTGGGATGTTGATGTTTGAGAAAACATTCATTCATTGGTGATTAGTTGCAATCTCAAGGAACAGTTTTCCCAGAGAATTATCCTTGAAGTGTTGGTGTGCTTCAATGCTGAGAACTATATTCTGCACTCTGTGTCCATGGGCATCCATCCAACACATTACCACATTTTTCCAGGATGCGCACAAGGACAGATGCTGAAGTATGAGGAGCCGGAGAGCAAAGCTTTAGACTGCAAGTTGATATCGATTGGTCAATTGGGCAGAAAATTGTTTAATCAAATTTAATCCAGAGGTAATATATTTAGAGAGGCACAACAATGCAAAGGCATATGTATATAAATGGGGTAATACTGTGCGGTGCAGGGGAAGATACATTTGGGAATAGATGTGCATAGATCCTCAAAGGAAGATAAAAAGGATGGTTGAAAATACATCCTTTACCAACTGAGGCGAAGGACAAGGAGGTTAAGTTGGAAATGTATATTAAAAAAACTTCTTATGCCACAGCTTGAGTACTGGATATTGTTCTGGTCATCACCTCAAAGGACATGGTTGAACTAAAAAGGAGATTTACAAAATTCAGGACTGAAAAAATTGTAGCAGGAAAGACAATAAGCTAGGGTGTGTCCAATAGAATAAAGAATATAATTGAAATATACAAAACTGTGTGGGACTTAAAAAACAACAGATAGGACACATTCCCTTTAACAGGAGTCAAAAACTAATGTGCAAAGATTTAAAGTAATTGGTGGAATGAATGGAGTGGAGATGAGAGAAATTATGTTCACTCAGTGTGGTCTAGAATATACTGTCTGAAACAGTAGTAGATGCAGAAACGCTCCTGAGATTTAAACTGCACTTCGGTGTCCTTGAAATGCCACAACCAGTTCAGCTACTGGTCACACTGCTGGAAGGTGTGAGTAGTCTGGAGAGGTCTTTTTCAATCAGCATCAACATATTGGAGCAAATGGCCTCGTTTTGTGTAATGCAACCTCTTTGTTCGATACTTCGCTACAGTAGTGGACTCCATGACGCTGGTGAATCTGCTCCTCTGATCCTATGCCAAACAAACCTGGCATGGGAACTGTAATTCCATTTCTTTGAACAGGGATTTCTGGCCCTTGAAGGTCAGATGCGAAAAGTTAATTAGGTTTCAATTTTTTAATTTGTACTTTCAAACTATCTTATTTCTTATTGTTTCCAAATATCAGAGACATTTTAAAACTGTTTATAAAATGCCTCCCAAGTTTAACAGACGAGACTCTACTCCATCCCCCCTGACCTCCCCCTTTCAGACACCGAACGGTCCGTCCTCAGCAGAGCCTCATCTTTGTTCCCCTCCGCCCCCACATCAACGTGTTCCGGGTCCGCCATGATGTGGAGCTCTTCTTCCGTCGCCTCCGCCTCCGAGCCTTTTTCCGTGGGAAGGAGTCCTCACCTCCCAGTGATGACCCCTTCTCCCGTCTCCAGCGGCCCCCCTCCTCTTGGGCCCCCCCCGGTTGGCCAACTACCCTCACTAGAACTTTTCATCTCCAACTGCCGGCGTGACATTAACCGCCTCAAATTCTCCACTCCCCTGACTCACTCTAACCTCTCCCCTCCTGAACGTGCAGCCCTCCACTTACTCTGCAACAACCCTGACTTAGTCATCAAACCCACTGACAAGGGAGGTGCTGTGGTAGTTCGGCGTGCTGACCTCTACCGGACCCTAGGCCAGACGACAACTCTCAGACACTTCCTCCTACTTATCCTTGGACCATGACTCCACTGACGAACACCAGACCTTAATCATCAACACCATCACGGACCTCACCATTTCCGGCGCTCTACCCTCTAATGCCTCCAAACTTATCGTTCCCCAGCCCCGCATGGCCCGATTTTACCTCCTACCTAAAATCCATAAACAGAACTGTCCCGGCAGACCCATTGTTTCTGCCTGTTCATGTCCCACCGAACTTATTTCCACCTACCTCGACTCCATCCTATCCCCCCTGGTCAAATCCCTCCCCACCTACGTCCAAGACACCTCACATGCTCTCCGTCTCCTCGATAACTTCCGGTTTCTAGGCCCCCACTCCCTCATCTTTACCATGGATGACCAGTCACTCTACACTTCCATCCCCCACAAGGATGGTCTTGAAGCCCTCCGTTTCTTCCTCGACCGTAGAACCAGTCAATCCCCATCTACTAACACTCTCCTCCGCCTAGCAGAGCTGGTTCTTACCCCTAACAACTTCCCCTTTGACTCCTCCCACTTCCTCCAAACCAGAGACATAGCTATGGACACTTGCATGGGCCCTAGCTATGCCTGCCTCTTTGTCGGGTACGTCGAACAATCCCTGTTCCGGGCATACACTGGCCCCATCCCCGAACTCTACTTCCGTTACACCGACGACTGCATTGGTGCTGTCTCTTGTACCCATGCAGAACTCACTGACTTTATACACTTCACTACCAATTTCCATCCTGCTCTTAAATATACTTGGACTATCTCCGACATCTCCCTACCGTTTCTGGACCTCATCATCTCCATCACAGGAGACAGACTAGTGACTGACATCTACTATAAACCCACTGACTCGCACAGCTATCAGGACTACACTTCTTCCCACCGTGTCTCCTGCAAAAAGTCTATCCCCTACTCCCAATTCCTCCACCTACGCCGCATCTGCGACCGGAATGAGGTGTTTCACACTAGGGCATCAGAGATGTCCCCATTCTTCAGGAAACGGGGCTCCCCTCTTCCAATATAGATGAGGCTCTCACTAGGGCCTCTTCTATATCCCGCAGCTCAGCTCTTGCTCCCCCTCCCCCCATTTCTAACAAGGACAGAATCCCCCTCGTTCTCACCTTCCACCCCATCAGCCAGCGTATCCAACAAATCATCCTCCAACATTTCGGTCACCTCCAATGGGACCCCACTACTGGCCACATCTTCCCATCCCCTCTCTGCGTTCCGCAGAGACTGTTCCCTCCGTAACTCCCTGGTCCACTCGTCCCTTCCTACCCAAACCACCCCATCCCCGGGCACTTTCGCCTGCAAACGCAGAAGATGCAACACCTGTCCCTTTACCTCCCCCCTCAACTCCATCCAAGGACCCAAACAGTCTTTCCAGGTGAGACAGAGGTTCACCTGCACCTCCTCCAACCTCATCTATTGTATCCGCTGCTCTAGATGTCAACTTCTTTACATCGGCGAAACCAAACGCAGGCTCGGCGATCGTTTTGCTCAACACCTTCGCCTTAACCAACCTGATCTCCCAGTGGCTGAGCACTTCAACTCCCCCTCCCACTCTGACCTTTCTGTCATGGGCCTCCTCCAGTGCCGCAGTGAGGGGGGGGGGGTGGAACAGCACCTCATATTTCACTTGGGCAGCTTGCAGTCCAGCGGTATGAACATTGACTTCTCCAACTTTAGATAGTTCCTCTGTCCCTCTCTTCCTCTCCCCCTTCCCAGTTCTCCCTCTATCTTCCTGTCTCCACCTATATCCTTCCTTTGTCCCACCCCCCTGACATCAGTCTGAAGAAGGGTCTCGACCCGAAACGTCACCCATTCCTTCTCTCCTGAGATGATGCCTGACCTGCTGAGTTACTCCAGCATTTTGTGAATAAATACCTTCGATTTGTACCAGCATCTGCAGTTATTTTCCTACAGACTCTACTCCTAGCTCACCTCCTAACAACGATTTTTGGGATGCTTCGGAATCACTCCAAAGGGTCTATGGAATAGGGTCTGCCTATTATTATATATAATGTAAATAAGATTGGTGTTAACACTGCTGAATTATTAACTTTAGAGCTGTACATGAATAGTAACTAATGACGTGCAAATGTTAGGACCAAAATTACCTACAAAAATATTAGCTTCAGTTTATTAATAACGTATATTGTGAAATTAAAAAGTTTAATCCAAATAATCACATGGAATAGAAGCAAATTCAAATGCATTAATTCATTTCACCCTCAATTCTATAATGTGACTATTCCAACCATAGTATAGTTCAATGTTTAACATTGCTTCAAGGTTAAACTGCCTGACCTACCCAAATTTCCACTGTTCAACATTTTTAGTTCTTGCTCGTCAGTCATTTTGATGAATTTCCTATACCCATAAATATAATGTGAGAAAACTTCATTTTATTTTAAATGGGTTGTCCCAAGATACTGCCCAAATAGGAATATAAATATGAAAAATTGTTTTTTCTTTGTGACCAGTCAACATAAAACATTCCTAGTCAAATACAGTGGTTGTTGATTTGTGTATTCAACAGATTTTTTCTAGTACATGTAGTCTATTTTGGTTAATGAGTTTTAAGCATTTTGAATCTGGATCAGAATGGATTTTCCAATAACTTTGCATGATTCACTGTGCAATGTAGAAATATGCACATGTAAATGAAAATCCTTGGAATTATACAGCCTGAACATTCCAACTTTATCTTCTATTTTAAAAAAAACATCAAACTGTTAAAATGAATGAAAGCTCTGTTCAAAGATGCAAAGGAATTTGATACAAGATCAACAAGCAAATTTTCAAGGACAATGCATATGGCAAAGTCTGATTATAAAAGTGGGCTTGATTGCTCTTATTATTTAGCTAATGGTTCAGTGAGCGTCTCAGCACATTCCTCACTTCCACCTCGAGTCTCATAGTGTGCCCCAACATAGCACCAGGTTCTGTAAAATAATGAATTAAGACCCCAAATACACTTAAAAATCAGGTCCGTTGGTTTTACACTAACCATACGATTGATGTTTTTTAAAATTTCAACTGTTTCTAAATGACTTTGTGACAGCTAGAGTGCCTGGGTCTCAGTTTGCATTGACATAGGCAAGTCACTATTCGTGGATTGCACAACTTCATGAAACGGCCTTGGCAGTAAAAGCTTCAAGTTCAATAGGAGCCATGCGGCTGCAAAGACCAAGTATACTAATGGGGATCCCATGGGAGAATGTTGCATTTTACAATATACACACTATTTGTCATTGCCTTTATTCATGGGCAGCATTCTTCAAAATGAGAAATGTTCATTTGATTTATGAAAGTGCTTGGCTTCATTCCACAATCTTAATACTTTAAGCTCTCCTATGTTACAATTTCCTCATTGAATAAAAAGCTGGCTGTCCCAGTCAATGCAATAGGGGGTTAGTTAAATTTTTACTTCCTAGTGTGACTATGTCTAATAAATGTATATTACTGATATAACAGACATAAACATGCAAAATTTCAAATGATGGGCGCGGCATGGTGGCGCAGAGGTAGAGTTGCTGCCTTACAGCGCCAGAGACCAGGGTTTGATACTGACTAAGGGGCTGTCTGTACGGAGTTTGTACATTTTCTGTTGCCTCATGGGTTTTCTCCGGGTGCTTCGGTTTCCTCCCACACTTCAGGCATGCAGGTTTGTAGGTTAATTGGCCTCTGCAAATTGTCCCTAATCTGTAGGACAGAACTAGTGTACTAGAATAGAACTAGCTGGTCAGTGTGGACTTGGTGGGCCGAGAAGCCTGTTTCCACGCTTATCTCTAAAAGTAAAACATTTAAACTTTAACATTAACTTTGATAATTGACAAGTCATTTCTGATCACTTTTTTACACCATTCACTTTTCACAACCCAGTGCAGAAGCTGGAAATCTGAAATGAAAGCAGAAATTGCTGGAAACACTCAGCAGTTCAATCATAATCTGTGGAAAGAGATTGAATTAAAATTTCTGAGATTCTTCATTAAAACTGGAAAAGGGATATATAATGCTCAATGGTTATGTTTAATTATCTCTTTCCAAGGATTTTGTAGGCTTGTACAATACGGTTGCAGCAGTTGGTTATTTAAGATTTGAAAATAATCTGTACAATTGCAGCTACAATAGTTATTATTAGTCAAGACCAAATATGACAAATACTTAATTGAATCGATTCTGACATTATGCTCCCATTATGAATATTTGCAAGAAGCCATAAATGGTAATAATAAAATATTTTTACTCCAATTACCATTTAATGTTATTTGCCCGTTTTCCAAGTGCTGATAGACAATTGGGGTTCAACTCATTCTTTTTCCTCATCTATTTTTACAAGCCACGTTAAATGGCATCAACACTAGAGGGCACTGCTATTTCCCTTAAATCGAGGGTAGAATAAAGAAGAGTTCAGAAGCAATAAAATGTCATCAATACAAAAATGGCATTTTCAGCTATTTTAAAGTACAAATATGTTCAAGTTAAATAAAAGGCTATCAATTAATTAATGGAGTGATTGGAGAGATTCTATTGGTTACGCCATTTCAAACCTTTCCATACTTTCCTTGCACACAATTTTCTCCTTTCTAAATAAAAAGCTCCACACACACACATAAGCCATTATGCAGTTTTCTAAAAAGGTGGCACATTAATTAACGGAAAAGAGTATAAGTGATGGATTTTAAACAGATGTTGATATTGATCTAATTCAAAATCCATTAGCACATGCACTACATTTTCAGGAACGAAGAGATTTGATTTATTCTTTGATAATCACCTCTTTAATAACCTTGCAACAATCTGTAAAGGATTGACCAAAAAAGCTCAATACTATAAGGGAGTACAACAAGATAATGCAAAATATTACATTGCATTAAATGCAATTATATTTAGCAGCTCATCTGAGATTCTACATGTGTTTGATGAGAATGTAAAACTAAATGCGATCTGGATGTATCCATCATTAGAAAACATGGATTTAATGCACAGAATAATGGCAAATACACCAGGCCTGCGAGAAGATCTCAGAATCACAGCTAAAATTCATTGCAGTACAAGAAGAAACATCTTCCATTCGATAATCTTCTAATGCCGTTTAAAGCAAAACAAATTACTGGAAGGGCTCAGCGGGTCAAGCACTTTTAGTTTAGTTTAGTTTAATGTCATCGGTAATCTGTAGCATCTGTACAGGCAATGGGATGGTTGACATTTCAGGTCGAGACATTGCATCAAGACTGAGAGTGTGGAGGGAAGGCAGCACGAATATATAGAAGTGAGAGGGAGGAGTAAGACAGGTAGGTGGAAGGTGATAGGTGGAACAAGATGGGGGGGGGGGGATAATCCTGGGTAGATGGAGCTAGGTATGTTAGGGGAAAGGGGGTGGGGAAGGTGATAGGGAAGAAGAACCCAGAGAGAGGAAAGAGGAAATCCAGGTGATAAAAACTGGACACTGGGCAGATGGAACCAAATGGGGGACAGTGAAAGTGTTTTGGAAATGGTGAATAAAGAACAACTTGGATGGACTGATGGGAGTGTGAAAGAAACAAAGGCTGTGTATGTTATCTGAAGTTAGAAAATTCAATGTTCATGCCATTGGGTTATAAGGTACCCTAGTGTTGTTATATGAGGTGTTGTCCTTTGAGTTTGCATTTGGCCTCAATGTGGCAGTGGAGAAGGCCAAAGACAGACAAGTCAGTGTGCGAATGGGAAGGGTAGTTGAAATAACAGGCAACCTGAAGCCTGAACTCATCGTTGAGGTGAGAATATTCAGACCACCTAAGCAGAATGAGGCAAAATGAATTGCCATGGTGAGGCCTAATGCAAACTAGAAGAACACACGAGTCAAGTGTTTTATTGTCATATGCCCTGAAACGGACAATGAAATTCTTACTTGCAGCAGCACAACAGATATGTAAACATAGTACTCCGTGGGCACCATAATAAACAATAAAAATGTTCAATATACAATAATATAGTGCAAAGACAAAAACAAAGCTATATAATCTGCAGGGATAACGCACAGCCCAATAGAATTAACATTGCATTTTCTAATTTTAGAATACACACGTTCCTTTCCCATTTCCACCAGTCCACCCAAGTACTGCCTTTATTCACTTTTCCCATTCCTTTCCTCTCCTATTCAACCAACCTGTTACCGAGACTCAATACTCTCCCTCACCTCGTTCCTTCTGCCCCTCATCCCACTCTTATCGTTTTCTATTTTTATCTACCAGCCTCTGTCTCCCTCACCTTTTTGTACGGGTCATTTACCTTCTGCATTCAGTTATGATGCAGGATCTTTAGCCAAAATGTCGATTGTTCCGTTGCCTCCACAGATGCTGTTTGGAGTAGTTTAGATACAGCTCGGAAACAGGGTCCGCACCAACTAGCGATCCCCCATTAACACTATCCTACACCACCAGGGACAATTTTTACATTTATCAAGCCAATTAACCTACAAACCTGTGGGTCTTTGGAGTCAAAGAAGAGGAATCAAAAGATCTCGGAGAAAACCCACGCAGATCATGGGAAGAACGTACAAACTCCATACAGACAGCACCCGTAGTCAGGATCGAACCCGGGTCTCCAGTGCTGCATTCGCTGTAAGGCAGGAACTATACCGCTGCGCCACCGTGACCGCCCTGTACTTCCAGCAGTTTGTTTTGCTCCAGACTTTTGCATCAGCAATCTCTTGTCTCCATCCAGATTGGATTAATTGAATTAAAGTTAGCAAGCAAAGTAAGCTGGCATAAAACCCTCAAAGTATAATTCAGCTGAAAGTAACAAAAGTTGAAAATCTATATTTTATGTGGCTTAAATTGGACTGGAACTACACTTACTTTTAATTGGTTAGAACTAAGAAACTGCACTCCTTTTGCACAGGGAAGTGAGATTAATGGTTATTAACAGTTATTTGCAATAATGCACACATTTAAACATGAAAGTTCTGCACAGATAGCAATCAAGAACAAAAATGTTTAATTAAAATTTAGTTTGATTTAAGCAATTTTCTTTTTCAAAATTACCCCAAACTATCTGTTCTTTGTTCTGTACCTTTTCATACCTCTAGTTTCCCTCTCCCCTGACTCTCAGTCTAAAGAAGGGTCTCGAGCTGAAACGTCACCTATTCCTTTTCTCCAGAGATGCTGCCTTATCCGCAGAGTTACTCCAGCATTTTGTGTCCATCGTTTGTTCTAATTTGAATCCCATTTCAGGATAGACCACCACATGGTCATTGAACTATATAGCACAGAAACTGGCTCTTGGTGTGCCCATTATTTCAGAGCTCCAGTTTGAAAAACACACTCTCAACACCCTCTATTTCCTACCTTCAGGGTAACTTTGTCCAATTGGCTAGCTCATCAGAGATGCCATGAGATCTAACCATCTAGACTAGTCTATCATGCTGTATCTTGTCAAAGGCCTTGCTAAATGTCTACCTAGCTACCCTTAACAATTCTCTTCATCATCTCTTCAAAAATTGGTGAGATACTATTTCCCATGCACAAAGCTATGTTAAGAGATAGAATTCACAAAGCTCTGCTGACTATGTTAAGGGATAGAATTTAAGAATAGAACAATTTTGTGAGTACAATTTTTGAACTGGCTGCCATAAAGGTACATAAGAGGGGTATAGAAATAGTCTCCGATTTTTAGATAAATAATTGTATATGCCAGAACTTATCCAAAGTTAAGCAATAGCAATATCTGTTTGCCAACTAGGCTCCAAAATGCAACAGAAATAAACTGCACTTTAATATATCCTCAAATACAAATTGGATTTACATATAAAATTTAGATATACATATAAATAAATTATGTATACATTACATATACATAAATTTACATATAAAATTATAAAAAGACTGGACAAGCTAGATGCAGGAAAAATTTTCCCAATGTTGGGCGAGTCCAGAACCAGAGGCCAGTCTTAGAATAAAGGGGAGGCCATATGAACTGTTTGCTCTCCTGCCCTCTGGGAGGCGCTACAGGAGCCTAAGGGCCAGAACAAACCGACTTAAAAACAGTTTCTTTCCCTGGGCCATAAGAACTGTGAATGGAAATACCTGACTTGATGTGACTCTCACTTTCGTCGCACTTTTTAAATATTTTCAGCATTTTAGGTGTAAAACTCATTTATTATTTATTCGGTTTTTTTATTGGTTTTTATTGATATTGGTATTTGTTGTGTTGGTTCCTATGTTTGTGCTATTGTCTGTGAAAGATTTGCACTGTCGCACTGTTTCAGATGTAGCACTTCTAATTTTGTTGTACTGTTCGTACAATGACAATAAAGGCATATTATTATTATTATTATTATTAAAACGGAGGTGAGAAGAAACTTTTTCCCCCAGAGTTGTGAATTTGTGGAATTCTCTGCCACAGAGGACAGTGGAAGCCAAATCACTGGATGGATTTAAGAGAGAGTTAGATAGAGCTCTAGGGGCTAGTGGAATCAAGGGATATGGGGAGAAGCCAGGCACGGGTTATTGATTGTGGACGATCAGCCATGATCACAATGAATGGCGATGCTGATTCGAAGGGCCGAATGGCCTCCTCCAGCACCTATTTTCTATGTTTCTATGTTTCTATGGATTAAATGCAACTTTTGCCATTTATAACCTTACATTGCAATTAGATTGTTACTTCTAAGCAGTGAAGACATCTCAACAAAGAAACAAAAAAATATTCAGTTGCTTATATCATACCTGGGTGATGTTCTCCAAGAACGCGCAACACATCTGAAGGATGGACACAGACATTGTTCTTGGAGTAAATAATTTCGCCGTCTAGAATTCTGGAAGAGCCACTTGATTGATTAAAGGTCAGGAGATCAGAGGCTTTGGAGGATGCCCGTCGTAACAGCTGACCCAGAGACATCTCCAGTAATATCTTTCCATCATCTGATTTCTCCACTCTAGAATAAAACAAATCCAATTTCTTTAAACAAAATTGCTGATGGAAACTTGTCCCTCAATGAATCCACTCTTCTGTCTATACTTCTACCCATTGTATATATAAATAACTGTAGTGGGGCTCATAGCTCGTGCAATCAACTCATACCTTGATCCCCTCTTATCTCTCATCGTACACGTAAATGGCTCATGCACTATGGGAACTACACTCGCCCCCCTGCAGGACCTATACATCAGGAGGTGCAGATCCAGAGCCAGCAACATTATGGGGGATCCCTACCACCCCAGCAACGGACTGTTCCAGCTGCTAGTTAAGCAAATGCTTCCGCTGTCACACTGTGAAAACAGAGGACAAGACGGAGTTTCTTCCCACAGGCCATCAGGACTGTTAACTCTCATATCATTAGGGACTAATTTAATTTACTGTATTAATTTATTTTTTGTTCTGTTTTGTAGTTTTAGCACAATCCGCAGGCGTTGCCACTTCCATTTCACTGCACATCTTGTATATGTATGTGACAAATAAAGTTGACTTGACTCGACTATAAGGTAGGCACATTTCCCAGAGGGAGAAAGTTAGGTCAGCCATGGCCAGTGTTCCCTAGTCAAGAAAGAGCAAGATATAACAGAGAAAGTGGGAATAAGGTTGGTCCGAATGATAATACATGAGAATCATGCTGAAGAGAGATCAGAGGAATAGAACAAGGAAAAATGCTAAAAGAGTACAAAGGGCATATGTAAAAGGAACACAAAATGCATATATATTAAGCAAATGGGTAAAGAGAGTAGCCGATAAAGACGAAAAAAGATCTAAGTTCAGAGCAAACCATTCCAAATTAATACTTTAAACTAGTTTACTAAGGCAGAAGATACTACTCAAGTCAGAGAAAAGAAGTTGAGACACTTGACAGGCTAAATGTTGATTAAGGAGATGGGCCAGAAAGACCAACTGCAGTTAAAGTGGGCAAGACATCAGGTTTAGATGAGTGCATCCTAGCTGCATTGCTGAGGGAAGGACATAAATTGGATAAACTGGCCATTACCACCCTGTTAAGGTAGAGAAGATAGTAGCAGAGATCTAGAGAATTGCATTGTTATGTTTAAAAAGTATCAAGGATAAACTCACTAACTTCAATCTCTGTATTTTAATCTCTGTAGTAGTGGGGAAACTGTTAAAAAGGCAAAATTAACTGTATCATCTATTCACATTCTCCAGAGATGCTGCCTGACCCACTGAGGTACTCCAGCATATTGTGCATCATTATTTTGTTAAACAGCATCTGCAGTTCCTTGTTTTTTCAATCAGCACCATTGTTTTCTTCCAAATAGAACATAATGTAATTTTGTTTAGTACTCTCACTTGGCACCTTATCAAGGTCCTTCTGTAAATTGAAACACCCCACATTAACTAGTTCATCCTTTTCATGTCGCTAATTACAAAGTAAAAAATCTCAAAAATTTGGCAAACATGATTTAATTTCCAGAAATTCATGTTAATCCTGCCTATTCCTATATTATCTAAATGCCCTGTTATCACTTCCTTATTAATAGACTCCAGCATTTCACCTATTACTGCTGACAGTCCATTGCCTCCCATTTTCTTTTTCCCTCTTTACTCAAATACAGGGTGATATTTTCTCCCTTCCAACCGGTGGTATTTTTTTCAGAATTGATTGAATTTTAGACGATGAGAATCAGTGCATCCTGTCTCCACAACCATCTCTATCAAAACCCTAGAAGGTAGATCAACAGGCAATAGATTTAGGGACGGCATGGTAGCGCAGCGGTAAAGTTGCTGCCTTACAGTGCCAGAGACCCAGGTTCGATCCTGACTATGGGTGCTGTCTGTGTGAAATTTGTATGTTTTCCTCATGATTGCGTGGGTTTCCCACAGGTGCTCCAGTTTCCTCCTACATTCCAAAGACATGCAGGGTTGTAGGTTAATTGGCTTCGGTAAAAATTGTAAATTGTCCCTAGTATGTAGGATAGGGCTAGTGTATGAGGACCACTGGTCAGCGCGAAGGGCCTGTTTCCGCGCTGAATCTCTAAACTAAAGGTCCAGAAATTAGTTGCCTTTTAATTTTCTGTGCTTTTCTTTAGTTCTTCATTTACTTTAGACATATGTTTTTTCCATATAAGAACACAAGTAAAAGGAGTCAGCTATCCAATCCTTTGAGCTGCTCAGCTGTTCATTAAAATCTCAGCTGATCTTCTACCTCATCACCATTTCCCGGAACTGACCCCATATTCATTCTCTTAATATTAAGAAATATATCAATATCTGTTTTGAATTAATCAATTACTGAGCTTCCACAGCCACCAGGCAAGTGAAGTCCACAGATTCACCCCTCTCCTGAAGAAAGAACTCACCTCAGTCCCAAATATCCTACCCTTTATTCTGAGACTATTCTAGATTCCTCAGCCAAGAGACACATACTCCCTGGAAATAGCTGTCAAACCCTGTAAGAATGAAGTTTCAATCAAGACTTTTCCTGTGCTTCTAATTTCAAGTGAATTCAGGCTTAGTCTACCCAATCTTTCCTCACAGGATAGATTAATGCATCATTGCATAAACGCATCAGTCTGGTGAATCTTTGCTGTACTCCCACTGTGTCAACTATGTCCTTTCTTGTGCATGGAGACCAAAAGTGAACTCACTACTCCAGCTGTGGTCTCATCAAGACCCAATATAAATGCAAATGACTTCCTTACTCCTGCGTACAAATCCTCTCATAATAAAAGCTACATGCCGGCTTTGTATGATCCTGGGCTTGAGTTTTTCTCCCTCCACTAGCATTCTTTCATGTCTGCTTTCTCCCTCTCCTTGTAAATCCATCAAACTGATAAATTCGTTAACAGCTTATCCCCTTGATATTTAACAAAGATATCCCAGTCGTCACCCAAGCTTCTGCAATTTAAAGCTAACTTGTTCTCTCATTCCAAGTTCTGACAAAGTGTCTCCCTGAAACGTTAACCATTTCTCTATCCACAGATGATGGCTGATGTGCGGAATGCTTTGACCACTTTCTGTTTTACTTTGAGATTTCCAGCATCTGCAGGAATGCCATGAGACTTATTATTCTGTGAGACTAGCTATGTGAATGGCATGGAGAAACTGGAATTGTTCTCAGAGACGAGAAGGTTAAGATGTTAGAGTCATGAGATAAACACTTACCATGGTCATGGTAGATGTCCTGAATCTAATCTTCAGATTAGAATCTATTTTGGGAGCAATAAAACTACTTTGCATAAAATAGTTGAAATTAAGATGATTTAAATTTTAAAATATGCATTAAAGCACAGCAATTACCCCTTTTTGAAAAAGTCAAAAACAACATACAGTAACATTCCTGTCAAACACGGTGTACCAGTGCGTTACTTTCTCTTATTTATTGGTTTTAAACTGTCAAAGTGCCCTGAATTTCTGGAGCCCTACAGAGTCAATCATCCACTGGGACAGGAGAATATAGATTACATGACAAGACTGCATATACTTAATAATGTATGAATGTTTAATTTTTAAAACATATAAAATGGTGCTATTTGTTTAGAGGAATAAATCAGACATTTTGAATCAAAAGTAGCGAGACATATCAGCAGTGGCTTGTGACAGGGGCGATCATATTAAGAGCCTCAATTTAAAATACGCCAAACAAAGTTTAAATAACAGTGCAACACAAATTGCAATTTTCCATTTCAAAGCACAGATTAAGATGACTGCATTGCTTACCATCATGCTTAAAGTGAGATGAATCAACTCTTCTTGCTAACAGACTGGTACAGTAATTAGCTAACATTAGCTAATGCTCAATAATATGGCATATTAAACAGAGAAGACAACAAAGATAATAATAAATGCTCAGGCTGCTCTGTTGGTAAATGCAATTTAAGTACCAGCGTTGAAATATTTAAAATACAGAGGCAAAACAGAGGATTTGCACCTCATCAGTTTTGCCTCAATTGTGACATTCCCATTAGAGTCAGATGATAAGAGCATTTGAACCTATCACCTAGTTTAACAATTTGATGGGGTTTTCAGCTGAACTGATAAACAAAAGCTTTTTTACCCCAGTTGAATGCACAATATATCATTAAACGTCTCTCAGTGCAAGAGATGTCTCTTGGTGCTTTGGTTAGGATTTTTAAGTCAACGATGATCACCAAGTAAAATTACAGACTTTTGTTGTACTTTAGGCTGTTCCATTGGCCTGTATAACAGCAACAGCACTAACAAAAATAATTAATTGATTATTAAGCACTCTGAGATGTCAGAGATCGTGAGAGCTATGTGCAAGTGCATTTTCTTTTCTTTTTAGTCTCAAAATATTCCACAGAAATTAGCTGATTTAGGCGCATTGATCAACGGACAATGGAATGAGTGCTGTGCGAAATGACATCCACAAGGTGTAACCAAATCTTAGGAAATGTAATTCAGCAGGCTGGAGAAGCACAATAAATTGTAATGAATATGTAGACACACTGAAAAGTGCCGGTGCTAAAAAGATACAAAATTAAGTCCAGAAAATAATCTAAAAATATCACAATTATATTATTACAGGTTGAACACTGATTTTCCGGTACCGGCATTCCAGAGCCTTTCTGGATTATCTGTTTTTCTGGACTAAGAGAGGTCTTGTGATAATGAAATGACAATACACCCCAGGCTCGTTAATGACACCCCTCCCGTTCCACTAAAGCACCATGGAATGCTAGAAACGTTTTAAAAAACAGAAAATGGAAACTGAATGAGAATGGAATGACCTACTAACCCATCCCCGGCTCCCACCGTCTCCCCGGCCGTTTAGAGCCCGGTTTCCGATCTCACTCTCGACTCACAAAGTGCACCAGCGACTGGAGACACAGCTGATGCTGCAGCTCACGTTGTAGCCCCTGAGGACAGTGCTTTTTCGGGCTCCCCACCTCTTCTCTCCACCTCCTCCACTCACCACTACCCCTTTGCATCCTCCCCAGCCTCCCTCTTTCCCCTGCCTTTCCCCCCCAGAGTCATCGATATACTCCACCTTGGAAGTAACAGCAGGTGAGAGGGGAGAGAGCCCCATGGTGACCGAGGTCGGGCACACTGAAAAAAGCACTGCACCCAGGGGTGACAGCGTGAGGCGCAAAAACAGCCGCATGAACCGGTGAAGAAGGGCTGAGATTTTTAAAACTTGCACGAAGTAAATATAGGAATAATGGTACATACTTAATATAATAAATAACCACTAGTTCTAATGCAATTACTATCGCCAACTGGAAAACTACTTAAAAGTTACTTTTGGGAAAACAAACCATTTCCACTAATTTCCACTAACCATTTCCATTTCCACTAATCCCCTCTTCCCCCTCAGTAATCAGGCACCGTTTGCGACAATTAAGATCAGTCTGTCTGTTTCACTGCAGGTGGCCATTGAAATGGATAGGGATCTCTTCTATTGACACCTGTGAAACATTATACTATTAAACAATGTAACATACAGCCTTCAGTAACCTGTACCTATTGAAAATACCTATATTTATGATAATCCCATGGGATAAAGTAACTATTATTGCAAGTCTGAAACTGTCTAGCACATAACCCACTGTCCCCCATTGACACGATTGTTTTTTCAATGTTTTTCTGTAAAACAATGGTTGTTATGAATTCAACTATCGCATTATAGAACTGCCTGTACTTAAGAAAAGCAATAGTTAAACAATTTGAAGGAGTTTTCAGATAAGTTGATAAACAGAAGCTTTCTTTCCCCTTTCCCCTTTTCAGCAGGACGTCGATTGGGTTTCCCCAATAGGCGTTCCACATTCCACAATGTGGCATTCACATTCAACAGATCATCCTCAAGGGGATTCCACCACCAGACATATTTTCCTCTCTCCTTTAGGTATTCCAAAGGGGACGTCTCCCTCTGTGTTCCCTAGTCTCCTCCTCTATCTCAACCATTACCTTTCTCATGGAACATTCCCCAGCAACTGCAGGAGATTCAACACCTGCCCTTCAACCCCTTCCCATCATCCAAGGATTCAAACAGTCCTTTTGGGTGAAGCAGCAATTCACCTCTCAGTCTAGTGTTTTGCATTTGGGTTCATAATATAGTTTCCTTTGCAATGGATAAACCAAATGTCGATTGGATGACTGCTTTTCAGATCACTTCCACACAGACCCCAAGTGTAACCCTGCGCTTTGAATCACTTGCCACTTTAAATCTCCTACATTGCTCCAACAATGACTAACATGACGGGATATCATGCAACAAAAGCTTTGCACTGTACCTCAGTACACATGACAATAAACTAAACTGAACATAAGTTTCAGGAACAGCCTTCATCATCCATCTAACTATAAGTCAAGACTTAATAATAAAATGTGACAATTTGAGGAATCCACTTTTTTTCTTTCCACAAATTTCATTATTTTCTTTTGTCTCCAACTACCAGTCTTTTTAAATAAGTTGTTTTCTTAGCAACTTTGGCCATCACCCATCCCAACAAAGACAATCCCTCTATTCCCTCACACCTTTCCCTCTCTGCAATTTCAAACACTTCCTCATTTTTCTGGTTCTGATGAAGGTTGCTTGTTCTGAAAAGTTTCTTAACGTGGAAGGCTAACTTCCAGAGTCTGAAGAAGAGTCCTGACCTGAAACATCACCTATTAATGTTCTACCTGACCAGCTGAGTTACTCCAGCACTTTATTTCTATGCAAGATTCCAGCATCTGCTATTCCTTGTGTGACCGTTTCTCTTCCCACAGATGCTGTCAACCCGCTGAGCGTTTCCAACATGTTCTGTTTTCGTTTTGGGTTTCTAGCATCTGCAATTTCATGCTCCAACTGCCTCTCATTTATTTTCAGTGACCAATTTACTCAATTACCATGCTCAAACAAAAGGGGCAATTTACAGCTATAGGTCTATTCAACTGGGGAAAAAAATAACGATTCTTTTTCAATTCATTCAAAAACTTTAAGAAGGAAGTGCAAATTTATGTATAATTGAGAAAACAGATTCAACGTTGTAAAACAAGATGGCGGGAGCCAACGCTGGTTGAAACAAAAGAATCTTTAGGTGTCACCAACAACGTTAAAAAATCTGTGTACAAGTCCCAACACATATTTACCTGATACTAGGCTTGAGGCCAGTAGCTATGCCTGACCGGTTTATCTAGCAGTAGAGATTATATGGGGAAACTATGAAAGCTTACAACAGAAACCTTAGCCAAATAGGAGGGAATACTGAAATAAAAGCCTGCAGACGCACCGAGAACAGAGTTCGAGATCACAGTGTAAAATAAAAGATCAAGTGAATCTTAACAGGGGAGTACCATTTTTATGGCAATGACAACCAATATGACTTGGATTCCTATAAACAGGTTAACCAGCTTACCGACTTTGTACAACAACCCAACAGGATCGAAGAAACGTCAATCTGACATCTTTGTCTCAATAATGAAACAAAACAGCAATAACTGCTGCAGCACACGCCATATTAGTCAGCAGACAAACACACTGTAATAGATCTCCGGTGTAGAATGTAAAATTCAAACATTTTAAAATCAGAGAAATAAAAATACTTTCAAGAAACTTTGTGAAAGTGCTTTAGCTTGAAACCTTGTTAAAACATAATTTTAATGAAATCAAATTTATCAATTATTCCTTCTTCTTGCTAATTTGTAAATCTTAAGAAAACTTGAATAACCAGTCAAGCAAAGTACCTCATTTGTATTCCATGGAAATCAAGTCTACCTTAGGTTCCCAACTAAAAAAGCATGATTGTTTTTCACCAGCGTAGCAATTTTTCCCATTACTTCATAAATCTTTGTAGATGTATCTCAGTTAATCCAGAAACATGATAAATGAGTTGCTCTTGAGTTTGAGCACCAGTGTGCAATTCAACTAACAACCATTGAATTGTCTACAGGTGGTTAAACCGTGTGAATATTTTCACAAGATTCACGCATATACTTTACAGACATGGAATGAAATACTTTAGTCACATGTGACTAGGCACAGTGAAATTCTTTGCTTGCATACCCAATGTATGCAAATAGCAGCCACCTACGGCGCTGACAAAGTTACAAAGCACGCCGGCTCCTCCTTTTGTTCTCCCCACCCCAACAGCGGTTCCCCCATGCCGGGTCCTCATTGTCCTTTGTTCTCCCACCTTTCTCATTGTCCATTATCAGTGGGAGAAAGATTCTGATATTTTCTATTTCTTTGGCCTTGAGCATCAAGGATAGTTTATGCCTTCACTGCAACTCAGTTCCATTTCAATAATACGGACAGAGATTAAGGAACAACTTCAGAATATTCTAATGTGCAACGTAAAATACTATTTCAACTACATTTTTTATCAAGACTCAATTAATGTACAACAAACAGTGGAAAAAGTCATCAAAATGGTAGTCACTTCCTGAAGCAACAAGATTTATTTTTATGTTACATTTTTCTTTTGAATAAATTGCGCAGTCTACTGAGAAGTTCATAATTTATGGCATTCTTGAAACAATAGTTCTGTCACCATTGTGTTTTATGTTAGTTCCTGTGGATAATCAGACTGATCTACACGATTATTTCGGGTTTTGTATTAGTTATGAAAAATGTAAATAAAGAATAAAAATCAGCTATTTCAACATCTTACAGGATTATGTGGGAGCCTACATATGCCTCAGGAGTACAAGTAAGTACTCAGACTTCTCTAGAAGTTCCAGGGTTATGAAATGTTACCATTCCTGAGAATTTTCACAAAGTCAGAAATGAAAAAAGTGTGAGGGAGAGGGCCAGATAAACAACTGTGGCAGGAAAGTGAACAAACGTGGGAAGAGCAACTGGCAGCCGGTCTCACTGATTCAGAGAGTGGGGGAGTGAGTCTGCTCAGTGCTTCCAACTCTACTCAGCTCGACCCAGCCTGATTGTTGTGGTTTGTTCTTATGTACAGGTGTCCATAAGTCAAGAGTTCATAACCTGAGGACTTACATGTAGATAATTGGAAAAATAGCAGTAATACAATAATGCATGTGAGATTTGCTTATTTCTACAGTCACAATTTTCAAACCACACAGTTGGATTACTGACATATTTGTGCCTGTCGTGATATGCTGATGACAACTTTTTAAGTGGCTTTATTTCACAGGCTGGTTGAGCTTCTCCCAATATACGAGATTAGATTGTTTCAAAACCTGTGCCGATTCCAAAATAGTAATTATGTTCAATAGTTACATTCAATTACCAAATCAAAAATGGTTTTCAGACTTCTTTTTTCAAAAAGTACAGTTTGGCAGTCCATTCAATAGTTTAATGATGTTGTACTCTGCTTGCTGCTTTTTCCAAAAATCTTAGTTTGTAACTGCTTTCTGACCCTTTCTCCCTAATGCAGATGAAGCTAATCCTTGATAAACAAACTGTCATCTAATTTGGTTGGGAAGCAAGCCGACTGTATAATAAATTAGAGTACAAGCACTCACCCCATTCAGTCTTTGAAAACGTCAACAGTGTACTTGAGCCTGCCCCACTTACAAAGAACACTATTAACATGTGTGTTTGTCCCTTTCTGCTTCACCATTATTTATTTTTAACCACTTTTCATGGATATACATTCTATATTCTATTCACCATCTATGTAAAGAACGCACTCCAGAATTTACTATGGGATTTATTTCTAACGATTTTATACAATGGCCGACAGTTTTGGACATCCAAATGATAACTTCATGACCTCACCCAATCACCCTTATCTATCTTTCATGGACTTAAAATCATCCATTAGCTCCATCTTATTTAAAAGCAAGAGTACCAGTCTTTTCAACTAAGTATGCCTTTTTATTTCTACTATGCTCTGCCGAATCCTACTTATACCATTACTAGTATCTCTATATCATTGCAGCAACTGGTCAGAATGACATTAAGTACTTCCATTCGTGATCCAAGGTTCAGTACAAGTTTACCTTAATATGAAATGCTTTGAACACAAGAAAATATAGTAGAAAAAGTGGCAGCTGTAGTGGGGACAAGAGAGCATACATGCAACCTCACAGGAAAAAGAACCAACTGAAAACTGGTGAAACGAAATTAATTAACTAACTAATAAATTAATAAACTAATAAACTAATGTAAAGATGACAGGAAACCAGAAAGACTATTCCAATACCAAAAAATGTAATAATATATACATATATATATATATATATATATATATATATATATATTTAAACACATGGTTAAGAGAGACAGGAAAAAAACCCCACAATAAATCTCAAGCATTATAGAAAAATTGTAAACAGTTTCACAAGCGCTAACTTCGTATCGGTGGGTTTTACCTTAATAGTTTGTCAGGATTCTGTCTTTTTGCATGTGGAAAGTGACCCCCACGTCAACCACTGTGGGTGGCATGGTGGTGCAGCAATAGAGTTGCTGCCTTGCTGCAGCGCCAGAGACACGGGTTCGATCTGACTACGGGTGCTGTCTGTATGGAGTTTGTATGTTCTCCCCGTGACTGCGGGGGTTTTCTCCGAGATCTTGGTTTCCTCCCACACTCCAAAGACGTACAGGATTGTAGGTTAATTGGTTTGGTATAAGTGTAAATTGTCCCCAGTGTGTGTATAGGGTAATGTTAATGTGCCCGAAGGGGTGGACATGGTGGGCCGAAGGGCTAATTTCTGCGCTGTATCTCTAAACTAAAATTAAACTCCTCTTATCTTTATAATAGCTATCTTCCTTCTCGACTCTCAATCCTGATGTAGTTTTCACAGCCTTAGAATAGGACATACCTTTAGATTGGAGACATGGAAGAATTTCTTTAGCCATAGGGTGACACATATGCGAAATTCATTGCCACAGATGACAGTGGAGGCCAATTTAAAGTGGATATTGATAGGTTCTTGATTAGTAAGGATGTCAAAGGTTTTGGGGTGAAGACAGGTATAGGGTTGAGACGGAAAAATAGATCTGTCATGATCGAATGGCAGAACAGACGGATGGGCCGAATGGCTTAATTCTGCTCCTCTGTCTTAAGATCTTATGCTGACAATTCCTCCCCTCCCCACCCCACCATACCATCCCTCACATGCTGCTGAAATGGCCGAGTTCCTCCAGAAGTTTGCTTTATTGCTCCAGATTCCAGCATCTGCAGTCTCTTGTGTTTATGTTATTACTTTATTGCTAATCTACACCAGAATCAAAAAAGGAGCTCATCAATAATGAACTGCCCGATGAGAATAAAATGTCCTCCTGGTGATGATGGTAAGCAGTGCTTGGATGATAAAGGATGTTAACTCATGTATAATGACAATAAGCTCAGCCGTTTTTAATTTTGATGAGATCCACAGTGTAACTAGATATGCCAACTTGCATCAATTAGAAAGAAGCCTATGATGCACGGAAGACAATTCATTCCTTGGAAACAGCATGCTATTAGGAGGTGCCACTGATAGCAAGGTAAACATTTGGGGTATAATTTGTCCAATATATAAATAAATTTTTTAAGAAAATTGCATTATTGTTTCTGAGAAATATGAACAATGTGGCTTGTGCCTGTTATATTAAATAAGTCGTTATCAAGAAATGAAATAGCCCAATATAAATGCAAAACCATACATAGTTGAAGAAGAGAACTACCAAGGAAATTATTTCAAGATTTAATTCAAATTGTACTTTAAATAAAGCACAGTTCCAGAAACAAATTCTGCAGCGTGTAAATTCTCTTCAACGAGTCATGTTTTCTCATTAGAATCATACTGGCCATCAACTTTAAGATCAAATTCCGGACCTTCAAGTTCACCTCAATATGACACTATCTTACTAGAATTTTGCCTATGACATTTAGTTTAAGTTAATTTAGAGATACAGCATGGAAACAGGCCCTTTGGCCCACTGAGCACATGGCAATCATTGATCACCTGTTACACTAGTTCCATGCTATCCCACTTTCTCATCCACTCCCTTACACACTGGGAGCAATTTACAGAGGCCAATTAACGTACAAACCTGCACATCTTTGGGATGTGAGAGAAAACCGAAGCACCCAGAGGAAACCCATGTAGTCACAGGAAGAAAATGCAAACTTCACACAAATAGCTGAGGTCAGGATCGAACCCAGGTCTCTGACACAACTCTACCTGTTGCTCCACTGTGCCGCCTTAATAATGACCTAATATTCAGCTAATTTTCTTTTGATCCTCACAATATTCGCCTCTTTTTCAGGAAATTATGAATGCTTGCATAATTCCCCAGGATTTCACTTGCTCAACCATCAAAAATGTGCTTTAACAATCACATTTTGGCTGCTTGATTGTGTAGCAAAGTTTACTCACGTCCTGGCAACAGTTGGAAACAGGATCTTAGTGAACAGAATTTTTTGGCAGCTCAGATACTTAGACTGGAACCAATTAATCAAGCACCAATTAACTGGTAAACGTTTTGCTTTATTTTCAGGACTTACAAGTGTATGCATGCAATGAGGTGCTCAAGCAGCCATTGTCCATAATGGAGAGAAAAAAACTCCAAAAAGCAAACTGTTAGAGGAATTTAGTAGGTCAGGAAGCAGGTAAAGGGAGAGTCGACATTTGAGTTATGAAGAACAGTCCTGGAGCTTCTGGGAGCTACACCTGCAAGAACTGTGTCCAGGTGCAGCTCCTGAAGGGACGTGTGGTGGAGTTGGAGAGGCAGTTGGATGACCTCAGGGCCATCCGGGAATGCGAGAGTTTCCTCGACAGGACCTATTGTGAGGCTGTCACGCCAAGGGTCCAGGTCGAGCGAAGGTGGGAGACTTTCAGGGGGGAGTGGACGTGGACGTGGACTACAGGAGACCCCAGTGGCTGTGCCTATTGCAAATAGGTATACCCTCTTGGGAACTGTCGGGGCAGAAGACGTTTCCAGTCCGAGTGGCGGACCTGTTGGCAAGGATACTCGACAGGGGCGACCGAAGTCAGGAAGAGCCGTAGTGGTCGGTGACTCCATCGTCCGAGGGACGGACAGAAGATTCTGTGGCAGCAGGAGGGACTTGAGGATGGTCTGTTGCCTCCCTGGTGCCAGGGTTCAACACATCACGGACCGGCTTCAGAAAATCCTAGTGAGGGAAGGCGATCAACCTGAAGTCGTTGTGCACATGGGCACGAATGACGTCGGGCGGAAGAGGAAGGAGGTGCTACAGCGGGAGTTTAGAGAGTTGTGAAAAACACTGAGAAGTAGGACGTCAAAGGTGGTTATCTCTGGACTGCTACCGGTACCTCGTGCTGGTGAGGCCAGGAACAGAGAGATAGAGGGTATGAATTTATGGCTGAGGGGCTGGTGCAGAGAGCAGGGATTTAGATTTCTGGACCACTGGGATCTCTTCTGGGCTAGGGGTGACTTGTACAAAAGGGACGGGTTACATCTTAACAGCAGGGGGACAAACATTCTGGCAGGCAGGTTTGCTAGTGTGACACCTGTGGCTTTAAACTAAGTAGTGGGGGGGGGGGTTAACAAATTGTGAATATGAAGATGAGGTAAAAAAAGGGAATACAGGAGATATTGCAAAAGACTCTCGGAAGAATGGGAACAGAAGTTCTAGAGGGGAAAAGAAATTAAGGGCAGGGCCAATTGTGACCGATGTGAGAGGGGAGGTAAATACAGAAGTTAAAGTGTTGTACTTAAATGCGCGTAGTATAAAAAATAAAGTGGATGAGCTTGAGGCTCAGTTAGTCATGGGCAAGTATGATGTTGTAGGGATCACTGAGACATGGCTATAAGAGGACCAGGGCTGGGAACTGAATATTCAGGGGTACACAACGTATAGAAAAGACAGACAGGTGGGCAGAGGGGGTGGGGTTGCTCTGATGGTAAGGAATGATATTCATTCCCTTGCAAAGGGTGACATAGAATCAGGAGATGTTGAATCAGTGTGGATAGAAATGAGAAATTGTAAGGGTAAAAAGACCCTAATGGGAGTTATCTATAGGCCCCCAAACAGTAGCCTCGACATAGGGTGCAAGTTGAATCAGGAGATAAAATTGGCGTGTCAAAAATGTAATGCTACGGTGGTTATGGGAGATTTCAACATGCAGGTAGACTGGGAAAATCAGGTTGGAAATGGACCCCAGGAAAGAGCGTTTGTAGAGTGCCTTCGAGATGGATTCTTAGAACAGCTTGTAGTGGAGCCTACCAGGGAGAAGGCAATTCTGGATTTAGTGTAGTGTAATGATCCTGATCTGATAAGGGGACTAGAGGTAAAAGAGCCATTAGGAGGCAGTGATCACAACATGATAAGTTTTACTCTGCAAATGGAAAGGCAGAAGGGAAAATCGGAAGTGTCAGTATTACAGTATAGCAAAGGGGATTACAGAGTCATGAGGCGGGAGCTGGCCAAAATTGATTGGAAGGAGGCCCTAGCAGGGAAGACGGTAGAACAGCAATGGCAGGTATTCCTGGGAATAATGCAGAGGTTGCAGGATCAATTTATTCCAAAGAGGTGGAAAGACTCTAAGGGGAGTAAGAGACACCTGTGGCTGACAAGGGAAGTCAGGGACAGCATAAAAATTAAGGAGAGGAAGTATAACATAGCAAAGAAGAGTGGGAAGACAGAGGATTGGGACTCTTTTAAAGAGCAACAAAAGTTAACTAAAAAGGCAATACGGGGAGAAAAGATGAGGTACGAGGGTAAACTAGCCAATAATATAAAGGAGGATAGCAAAAGTTTTTTTAGGTACGTGAAGAGGAAAAAAATAGTCAAGGCAAATGTGGGTCCCTTGAAGACAGAAGCAGGGGAATTTATTATGGGGAACAAAGAAATGGCAGACGAGTTAAACCGTTACTTTGGATCTGTCTTCACTGAGGAAGATACACACAATCTCCCAAATGTTCTAGGGGCCGGAGAACCTAGGGTGATGGAGGAACTGAAGGAAATCCACATTAGGCAGGAAATGGTTTTGGGTAGACTGATGGGACTGAAGGCTGATAAATCCCCAGGGCCTGATGGTCTGCATCCCAGGGTACTTAAGGAGGTGGCTCTAGAAATAGTGGAAGCATTGGAGATCATTTTTCAATGTTCTATAGATTCAGGATCAGTTCCTGTGGATTGGAGAATAGCAAATGTTATCCCACTTTTTAAGAAAGGAGGGAGAGAGAAAATGGGTAATTATAGACCAGTTAGTCTGACATTAGTGGTGGGGAAGATGCTGGAGTCAATTATAAAAGAGGAAATTGCTGAGCATTTGAATAGCAGTAACGGGATCATTCCGAGTCAGCATGGATTTACGAAGGGGAAATCATGCTTGACAAATCTACTGGAATTTTTTGAGGATGTAACTAGGAAAATTGACAGGGGAGACTCAGTGGATGTGGTGTACCTCGACTTTCAGAAAGCCTTCGACAAGGTCCCACATAGGAGATTAGTGGGCAAAATTAGGGCACATGGTATTGGGGGTAGGGTACTGACATGGATAGAAAATTGGTTGACAGACAGAAAGCAAAGAGTGGGGATAAATGGGTCCCTTTCGGAATGGCAGGCAGTGACCAGTGGGGTACCGCAAGGTTCGGTGCTGGGACCCCAGCTATTTACGATATACATTAATGACTTAGACGAAGGGATTAAAAGTACCATTAGCAAATTTGCAGATGATACTAAGCTGGGGGGTAGTGTGAATTGTGAGGAAGATGCAATAAGGCTGCAGGGTGACTTGGACAGGTTGTGTGAGTGGGCGGATACATGGCAGATGCAATTTAATGTAGACAAGTGTGAGGTTATTCACTTTGGAAGTAAGAATAGAAAGGCAGATTATTATCTGAATGGTGTCAAGTTAGGAGGAGGGGGAGTTCAACGAGATCTGGGTGTCCTAGTGCATCAGTCAATGAAAGGAAGCATGCAGGTACAGCAGGCAGTAAAGAAAGCCAATGGAATGTTGGCCTTCGTAACAAGAGGAGTTGAGTATAGGAGCAAAGAGGTCCTTCTACAGTTGTACCGGGCCCTGGTGAGACCGCACCTGGAGTACTGTGTGCAGTTTTGGTCTCCAAATTTGAGGAAGGATATTCTTGCTATGGAGGGCGTGCAGCGTAGGTTCACTAGGTTAATTCCCGGAATGGTGGGACTGTCATATGTTGAAAGGCTGGAGCGATTGGGCTTGTATACACTCAAATTTAGAAGGATGAGGGGGGATCTTATTGAAACATATAAGATAATTAGGGGATTGGACACATTAGAGGCAGGAAACATGTTCCCAATGTTGGGGGAGTCCAGAACAAGGGACCACAGTTTAAGAATAAGGGGTAGGCCATTTAGAACGGAGATAAGGAAGAACTTTTTCAGTCAGAGAGTGGTGAAGGTGTGGAATTCTCTGCCTCAGAAGGCAGTGGAGGCCAGTTCGTTGGATGCTTTCAAGAGAGAGCTGGATAGAGCTCTTAAGGATAGCGGAGTGAGGGGGTATGGGGAGAAGGCAGGAACGGGGTACTGATTGAGAGTGATCAGCCATGATCGCATTGAATGGCGGTGCTGGCTCGAAGGGCTGAATGGCCTACTCCTGCACCTATTGTCTATTGTCTATTGTCCTTAGGTAGGATAGTTCCCTCAACCAGAAACGCTGGCTATCCCTTTGTCTCCACATATATTGCGGAGTTCCTCCAACAGGTTCATTTTTGCTTCATATTACAGCATCTGCAGACTCTTGCATTTCTACAGTCTATCCTGAACAGATAGCAAGCTCGAGACAAGGGAGCCCGAGAAGGGAGAGGAAAAAGGACAAGTTGGGTTAAAATTCAAGCTCGAGACAATCTGCTCACCCGACAAAACCTTTGCCCAATTTACACAGTCCCACATGCTACATGGGTATTTGCTTTAATTGTGGTCGACATTGGATTACTGCCAACAAGTATTCGAATTCTCCCTTCCTTCCTGGGAAGATTAATTGGTTGGCTGCGACAAGATATGAATTATCATGTATAAAACTTCAACGGCTGGAAATCTGAACCAAAAAGAGAAAATGCTGGAGATACTCAACAGATCAAGCAGCATCTGTGGAGAGAAAACAAAAGAAGTAACAAGTAAATGAAACATCATTGACCAGAAATATTAACTCGCTGCCTGAAACTGCTGAGTAGTCTCCAGCAATTTTATGTGTGAATATTTGTCTCTTTTCACTGTATGTCCAATAATATGAAAGAACCCACACTATATCTTCTGTTATTGCTGACTTGCCAATGAAATTTGTTCCTGTTGATCAAAAAACAATGTGTTCCAGAGTTGGCAAAAAAGTTCAAAGAACTATAGAAACATTATGCTGTTAAAGAACACAGTTAAAGAACAAATACACCAATCTTCTGATATCCAGACACGCTTGGAAAATATATTTATCCAAATGTTAAGTGGTTACAGAAAGCATTGAGAATCAAAGTTCAGTCTTTAAACCACAGATGGGCAGTAAAAAGGAAATCCTAACATTAGACTAACTAAAGCAATTCAAAAACAATGTTCACTCGCTCCAAAAATCTCACCTCTATGACTAGTTTAAGGAAGACATCCCAGTCATCTAGTTATTTAAATAAGTGCCAGCAAAACAGGAAGGGTGCAGTATTATTAAGCCAACATTGACTAAATAATATTTGAAAAAAGAAATTGCATTAATCTACTGTGGTTGAATACAATGCTGTCTACCCAAACAATTTCCTTCAGATGAAGGAAGAAAATGAACTGACTGGAGAAGCAGTAGACTGAGAAGCAGTTGAGTGGACATGCAGAGAAGGGAGAGGGAATAGGGCAAATTGGGTTAAAGAGAAAAAATAGATCCCTTCTATTTATTTGTTGTTCTTTGGATACAGATATCTTCTCTAATGCTGTTATTTACAGCCCATCCATAAATGAACTTGAACAGAGAAGATTGTTAATTTTCAACTACACTGGTGGGTATTTGCATACATTTCAGATCAGTTACGTATGGCATATTTAATTCCCTGAAGCTATCGGTGAACCAGATGGAAACTTACAACGATTAGATAGCTCTATGGTTACCTCCACAACTTTACTGAGACTATGTACTTTTTCTTTTTTGAAAATAAGATGTGTTTACTAACTTGAATTTAAACTCCCCAGTTTATATGGTTAACTCATATATCTGGATCAATAACAATTCAGTTGGATGACAGTTAAGTAAGTTAATCACCAAACCATCATCTGCCAAATGCTTACTGCATCACAAGTTGGGATAATTCATGCAAAATTCAGAGATAATTGAGATAATTCATGCCCCTCTGCCCATAGTGGAATTCACTTGAATGCAAATATCAACAAACGCACAAAAGACCATGAACCATCTTCAAAGGAAATGCCAGAGCAGGTTTGTTCCATCATCAAGCATTAATTCATCACAGGGCACGCTAAAGCATCAGAGTGGTTTACCATATGGAAGATGGGGTTAATCTATTACTACAATCAAGCCAGAAAACCTACCCTAGTTCCACGAGAGCATGATGGAAGCAGCAGTAAGCATACTTAAAAACAAGATGCTAAACAGCAAAAGCAGCATGTGACAAACTGACCTAATGGATCCCTCAACCAATGGATCAGAGCCAAACTCTGCACACCTACTAAATTTGGTTGCAAATGAAGGTGAGAAAATTGACAGGAATACTGAAGACTGAAGCGTTTGCAACAATGTTTAGCCAATAATGTTGAGTGACTGATCCATCTTGATTTCTTCCTGCAATCCCCACTAAAACTGTTGTCTAGCAAATTTTAATCACAATATGTGATGTTAAGAAACAACTAAGAATATTAGATTTAGAAAAAGCTGTACCTGACAATATCCTGACAGTAGAACTGAAGATTTCCACTTCAAATTTAGTTGCATCTCAAACCAAGTTGTTCTAATACAGTTTAAGCACTGGCACCAAGTCAACAATATGGAAAAGAAGCATTTCTCATTCATAAAAATTAAATATGGCTAATTACCACACAATCAGGCTGCCTAAATTCCAGAATAAAATGATGGAAGTTATTGACAGTATCATCAAGATGCACCTTTGCCAATAATACTCAATTTGCTCAGTTTGGGTCTCACCAGAATCGCCTGGCAACACATGGACTAATATGCTGAATTTCAAAGTGACTCATGACATCAATGCAAAATTTGACCTAGTGTGTAATATCAAAAAACTCTGGTTAAAAAAAGGAAATCCAATGAGCATCAAAAGGAAGATATGCAAATGCTTTTCATCATAATCCATCCACTGTACCGATTATAGTGTCATAGGGTCAGTTGTGGAGGGAAAAGCAAAATACTTGGTTGTTGATGCTCAATCATCCCAGGATATCATTAAGTCTGCTCCAAAGTTAGTGTCCTCCACCCAACCACCTTCAGGAACTTCAACTATGAACTTCCTTCCATCATTAAATCATAAATAGGGATAAACAAACAAAGTGTTAAAAATATTTAACAGGCCACGCAGTATCTGTGGCGAGAGAAAGAGAGCCAATTCCCTGTCACCGTGGTCTTTCATCAACAGTGGGAATATTTGCTGATCATTGCACAACGTTCAATTTCATTCACAACTCCTCAGAAAAAGTCTAAGTGCACCAAGACCTGGAAAATATTCAGACAACTAGCATTTGTGTCTCAAAAGAGTCCCACGGTGACTATTTCAAACAACAGAGAGGCGAGCCACCAATACTTGACACTCAATGGCACATTACCATCATCAACTTTTGTATCTATGAACATCCTATGCATCACTGTTATGCAGAAATTCAAGAAGATGAGCCAAATAAATATTAGGAGTACGAAAGCAAGCCAGAAGCTGGTTATTCTGCAGCAAGCACCATTGAAAACCCAAAGCTTTTCACCACCGACAGGACAGAAGTCAGAAGCATGATGAAATATGCTTCACTAACTTGGATAAGTGCACCTCCAAAATACACATGAATGGTTCAATGGTCCTTTTATTGTCACATATGCAAAGTGCTAACACAGTGAAATTCTTTTTATTACAAACAGTATAGCCATACCTCAGATCCTCGATTAACAAGTGTACAGAAATAGTCTACGCATGCAAGAGGCACTATGTTTTGGCGCTGTTTGTCAAAATACACGCTCCGTTTCTTATGCCTGTTCCAGGAAAGTCCCAAGCTGTTGTGGGCCTCCAACCATTTAATTCCTTGGATACCACATCCCTCTCCTCGTCCGTTCACCTTTGTTCCCCAGGAGGGCCTACCGCAGTAGGCCAGAGCCCTGTTCCTTCTCCTCTCCTAACTGGCTTACTCCTCGCGCATCGTCGTCATTACCAGCTCCCTCCTACCAGCTCTGGTCTTCAGGGACGAGTAAGGGACCAGCTCAACGGGCTCCCCCTGAAGCGGTGATCCACCAGGTCTTCTGTTCGGTCGTGGGGGACCAAGCACTAAACAATCCAAGAGAAAGCCCACTAGATTGGCACTTGATTCACTATCCTAAACATCCATACCCTCTACAACCAGCATGTCTTGGCTGTAGAGTGTGCCATCTACAAATTACACCCCAGTTATTAGATTATACCTCTCAAACCAATTACCTCTACCAAAGAGGCATGAGAACTCAATCATCTCCAAATAGCACACTGTTCTGATTTGAAAATTTATTGCTGGATCGAAATCCTTGAATTCGCTACCCTACAGTATCATGGCAGTAGCTTCACCAGAAGTTCGGCAGCAATTCAAACTTCATCAACACTTTCTAACGGCATTCAGGGATGCGGAATTGATGCTGTTCTTGCTAGTTAAGCATATATTCTAAAAAGTAAATCAAGTGTTGGTACCAAGCAACTGCACAGTCTACACATAAATGTGTGCCAGTAATCCTTTCTCACAGCATAAGATTCTTTAAAATGTGCAATAGCTTACCGTAAAGGGGGCTAAAGGAAGAAGCGATCTTATTTGCAAATATGTTTCGCTTAAATGCACTCGCATCTCAATAGTTTTACAGTGCATCAATAGTAACAACTCAAGCCTTAGTTGTACGCAGGTCACTCTTATGAAGTACTCTAATAAATCGTGGAAAAAACTAGGTGTTTCCTGCTGACAAAGTAAATCTTTTTACGGTTCAGTGTGTCTATAGATTTTATGAAGGAAATAAGTTATTTCACAATTTAATAAAAAGGCTATTATTGCCTTCCTCCCAAAAGAAACTGAAAAGGTACAGATTGGATTACAGATGGATTTACAGCTTGGATTTGTGGCCCCAGGGTAAATGTAAACTCAAGTTAAAGCAGACATTGGCAAAAATAATGTTGATTTTAGACACCAAAACTTTGATGCTGCCAAGTGAAAAATTCAATTGCCAAAAACCTTAGGATTGAAACTCATGCAAAAAAAGCTCTTATCCAAGTATCCAGATCAACATTCGATTATTGTGCATATCCCAAAATGTACAATGTTCTCATTTCAGTTACTGAAAGTTGAATTTTGTGGAACGGGAGGTGGTGAGAATGAGGCAGGTGTTCAGTGTGGTAGGATATCTGGCAACACAGAAAGCTTCCCGCAGAGAGAACACATTAATTTGTGTACTCTGCTGTTGTTGTCAAATCATTTTCTTAACTCTCAAGAATACAGCCCTTAAAATATGTTTCACCGAGTCAGAACTATCACATTTAATCATAGCTTGTTTATCTCTCAGTGGAGGTTCATGTATTCCTTTTATCACAAACGACTCACAAGCCTGCTTCATTTGGTCCCTGCATTTAGTTAACTCACAAGAGGTAGACTTCATTTAATTGAATCTCCAAAGATGTTCAGTAATTTACCATGCATCAAATAATTACAACAATCATACATAATAACTTCAAGCCCTGCTCTATTCGTCATTTTTCAAAACTACTGAAGCAGCTCTCAAAGGATTAAGCAGACAGCCTGCTGCCATAGCAACAATGATAAAAATGGTAGGTCAGCACTGCAAGTGGATTCTGCACCTGGCATTATAAACTGCATGATACATTTTATCATCAGCGTTTATTGTAAAAAATTACTGTGTTTAAATTTAAGGTATGAAATTCAGTTATTGTCTGGAACATGCATTCAATTTTATTGAAGTTAAGTGGTAAACTGAAGGACTTCACACAAAAGATTTAGTGCAACAAAGATCCTTCAGAATACAATAAATGCATCACAGGTTCTCAAATCCAAACCAGCTTTCCAAAATTATTAGCGCTATAATTTTACCAATGTTTGGTGTTCTTGGAAGGATGTGTACATTTTCTGGAAACAATGGTGTCCTCAAATACACCAATATCTTGGGAATGTAAATCAAAGGACCATCAAGTGTTTACTGCATATGTTTAGACTTCGGAACCAATGGTAATTCTTTGAAACTGAAAAGTCTACAGCACAGTTGCATACACTGCAAGAATAGAACATGCATACATCCACACAAATTATTGGGGAGGTTGATGTATACATGGGCAATCAATGAAAAAGCAATTTTGAACTTCAGTTGTGGATAGCCAAATGCCACAGTTCTCTGCATCCCGTCAGTACCATATAAGAAAGTCATCACTTGTCATAGAAATTTCAGAATTTACAACATGAAAAGCTGTATATGTTTTTTCCTTCTTACAAGGAAAAATATGTCTGTGTGAAAAAGAGCACTAATTATTTTTGGTTTCAATTAACATGAAGCTTTCAAATGAGAAATTAAATGCGATAGATACTAATGTTGTTCAGCAAGTAAAACTTGGGCAGCATGATGGCGCAGTGGTAAAGTTGCTGCCTTACAGCGAATGCAGCGCCGGATACCCAGTTCGACCACAACTACGGATGCTGTCTGTATGGAGTTTGTACGTTCTCCCCATGACCTGCGGTTTCCTCCCACACTCCAAAGACGTACAGGTATGTAGGTTAATTGGCTTGGTAAATGTAAAAATTGTCCCTGGAAGGGTATAGGATAGTATTAATGTGCAGGGATCGCTGGTCGGCCCGGACCCGAAAGGGCCTGTTTCCGTGCTGTATCTCTAAACTAAACTAAAACAGAGAGGGGATTGTCATACAATGCTAGAAGTAGTTTGTTCATAATTTCATATCTTTGATGCCAACTTTGTCTTCCCACCCAATCCCTGAAACTCTTTTTTCCCTTGTGGTTTAAAAAAATACTGATCTCAGCATGAAAATATTTAATGAATGAGAATCCGAAGCTCTAAGATAGAATTTCACAATTATTTGGGTGAAGCAATTTCACTTTCGGTCAATACGACATGATTGACTTCTTATCCCAAGACAATGGCTCCATGTTGTAGGCTTGCCAGCCTGAAGGCATAGATATGCACCTTCTCAAGGTCTCAATTTTAAAAGATTCAGTGAAATCACTCCTCATTTTCAAACTTACGTATACATAGAGGTTCTCTACTTTCACTTCCTTGCTAACTCTTTCCATCCTGAAACACTCCCCACCCCTGCCACACACACACACAAATTAATATGATGAGGATGCAGAAATAAAAAGCTGATATCTGGGTCGAGGTCAAACCATCACAAAATTAACAAAATTAATAATTTTCAAAAGGGCCATACAGTTACCATTACTGAAAGAAAGCTGTGTTTAAGTATCCAAGATACAAACCAAATAACGTGTTCCTCCGCTTGGTATAACACTGAACTACTCACTGAAATCCCAATCTTATCTGTTATCATTCATTGGCACAGCTCCAGCTTTCCCATCCTCAGTTATACCAACTGCATTATGTTGCAATGTTTTGTTGGAAGAGCAGTGCAAGTACTTTTTCCCCACCAAAAGAATAAACAGTGCATTAATTGAATGAACTTATCCAATGTCTGAAGAAGGGTCTCAACCCGAAATGTCATCCATTCCTTCTCTCCAAAGATGCTGCCTGTCCCGCTGAGTTACTCCAGCTTTTTGTGTCTAACTTATCCAATATATTTTCAAGCAGTACCTTAAAACTCCTCCAGTCTCTTGGATGATTGAGAACATTAATCTTTGTGAATAAAGGTCCTTCTCACTCCTAACCTCTCATTCTTCTGTTTGAATACGCTTCACAATCTTGCAAGGCCTAGCTGAAATCTTTGTGAACCTGTGACATGTAACAATTATGATTTGGATTTGTAATTTTCAACAATCTGCCTGTTTTTCAGATAATTTGTTATAACTGAGAACATAAAACTGCAGATGCTAAAAATCTGAAGTAAAAACAGAAAAACTCAAAGGTCTGAATGAACCGGGACCTGAAATGTTGACTGCTTCTCTTTCCATACATACTGCCTGACCTGCTAAGTGGTACCTGCATTTTGTTTCTAAATATGTTATAACAACTGTCCCTCTCTCAGTGACTTAAAATATTCACTGGTTTGATTCAAAGAGGGTAATTTTTACTACCTAGAATAATAGATTACGGTTCATCTCTTAACAAATCTTGTACATTACAAATTGAGTTATTCTTCAAAATACTTGAGCAAAACTCAAAATGTAGGGGTAACTCAGCAGGTCAGGCAGCATCTGTGGACGGAATGGATGGGTTACGTTTTGGGTCAGGACTCTTCTTCCAACTCAAAGTACTTCATTGGTTGCAAAAAGACTTATGGCATCTTTACATTATGTTATCTATTCCATCCTCATCTACTGGTTCTTCATGACATACCTGTGGGGTCTACAATCTTTTGATTCTAAATTTTTCTGCCCAGCATAAGCCACATAGTTTTAGCAATGCCTTCACTTCTCACTCCACAATGAATTCTAGATTATCCCATGATTCTGAACCCCACATTTATTTAATTTGTATGTCGTACCCAAGACCTGTTACTGGAACATAGGAAATAGGAACTGGTGATGTTTTGGGTCGAGACCCTTCTTTAGACCCAGGCTGAAGACGGGTCTCACCTCCCGAAACATCACTCATTCCTTCTCTCCAGAGATGCCGCCTATCCTGCTGAGTTACTCCAGCATCTTTGGTTTAAACCAGCATCTGCAGTTCCTTCCTACATAAAAAGGAACTGGTATCAAACAAGCCCCCAAAGTCATCTATATACTAAAACTTGTTTGTTTGTCCCTGAACTACAGTCAAAACGGTACACGATAGCGCAACAATTTTAGGCCCACCTTACACACCGTCGTCCCTTTGGTGCTAATGGAAGAAGTTTCATTGACATTGGTGTTATATATATAAAGTTATTCACATTTTAAAGTTTAAATCTATCTCCTAGGGAGCGAGGTGGGGAGGGGGGAGGAGAGGGTGCTGCACCAATGCAGGAGAGTTTTGGGCCCAACGGGTCCACTTGGTCTATTGTTTATTAAAACCATGACAAACCTGAACTTTGACCACAATTCAATTTTCCTACCTGATACCAAAAAACTCCTTGTAGTCCTAAAATCTATCTTTGCATTAAATAGCAGTGCTAAGCCATTCGCCCCTTGAGCCTACTCTGCTGTTCAACAAGATCGTGGTACATTTTCTACCTCAACAATATTTTCCTTCCTATATGCCTGAGAGGCTTCTTTAATTTCTGATTTGAATGCAATCAATGATTGAGGCTCAAGGGTAAAAGATTACACAGATCTACTAATTTCTAGATGAATGGATTTATTATTATTTCCAAAATTGTCTCTTATCTTGTGAATCTAACTAAGCATCTCATCTCTCTGGAATTGAGAATTTCAAAGATGTACCTCTTTCAAAGATGAAGTCTTATATGTTAAATCTTCAATCCAGATAGTTTGCCACTTAGTTTTAATGTCCCCACTAGGGCCAACAACTCTGTCAAGTCCACTAAAAATATTACAATCTTCTGCTCATCTATTCAATCAGTCTGAAGAAGGGTCTCGACCCGAAATGTCATCCATTCCTTCTCTCCAGAGATGTTGCCAGTCCTGCTGAGTTACTCCAGCATTTTGTGTCTATCTTCGATATAAAACAGCATCTGCAGTTCCTTCATACACTAAAAATCTTACTTGTTTCTTTACAATTTTTCTTAGCTCAAGACAAGAGATCTATTCAACAATCTTTCTAGTAGACAGTTCTGTGACACAGAGATTTGTTAATTTTTATTATGACAATATCCAATGTTATTTGCACTTTTAGATCTTGTTTCCCTATGTATCTTAATTTTATTGATCTTTAAATGAAACTCTACAAATACTCACCTCAGTGTTCCATTTGTCACCCAGTCTGAATTCATGCTCCAAATCCAATTAATTATTATGGTCAGTTACTTTCAGACCAAATCTCAATGCAAGCAATGATCTTGTTACCATAAACTCAAGTTCTGTCTCACACAACTCTTGGAAAATACCACTGTCTTGTGCCAAACTCATCCTATTTCACAATGACTCATACACACCTGCTGAGTTACTCCAGCATTCCCTTTCATTTTACTCAAATAACAACTGGATTCCTTTCTTCAGACAATGATCATACAACAATCAGAGGCAATTTGGTGGAAGCTGAAAGTATGAGGGAAGTATACCCAGTAGTGGTCAGTACTTCCAAAAACGTTTCCCCTTTTCCTTTAAAAAAAAACCGGATATTTTTTCCAATGACTTCAAAAACGGGATTCAGTCTGCCAGCCTATTGACCAATACTGTTTGAGGTGATTGCCATTGTTTGAGGTGATTAATGCCCTAAATATCCACCTTTCTGTGCAAATCTCAGTTGGGAAGGACCTTAAACACCAAAAATGAAGTGAGTAAGTTAATGCATGAAATAAAAGTTCTTACCCTCTTAAAGTCCAGTGAGGTTTTTGCCCCACTGATTCGGCATCCCTGCGAGACTCAATTGGGGACTGATGCGTTCACTACTCTGTTGCTCTCCAACCTTTTCCTGCTATACTGGGACACGTTGAACCATGGCATGGAGAAGCACTGGTAGAACAGGAACAAGTTCCGGTTCATTGTATGCCGGAGGCCGTTGCCTGGTCGAAATCCATGAGAACTGAAGCCGCTAAAAGATGAAATAATGGAGGCCTGAGTTAGACCCAGAGCTGGTGCCCGCTCAGCGTTTGGGGTCGGGGGTGCTGTCTCCCGAGATCCGTGCCTCAGTTGGAAGCCGCGGCGACAGCCACGGTGCATCTATGAAGCAAATGCATTACAATAGCCCCGGAGGAGGAGCGGAGCTAGGTTGTCTCCGGGGAAGGAGCAAGGCCACGGCGAGGGGCCGGCGCCTGGGACAACCTTCAGCTTGGGGCTCCAGGCGCCGCCACCGCGGCGGGAGGGGGATCCCAACCGTCACCCTCCGCCGGTGAATGAATTACAGAACGGCTTCCCTCTGCACGCCGCCCAACTCACTGCGAAGATATTATTTCCACTATGCACCCCGCAACCCGGGGTCCAGTCACCCTCCCCCGTCCTCCTACCGCCGATGTCCCCGATCTCACCACCCCTCGACCCGGGTAGTGGCACCATCCCACCCCCACGTGACCGAGGCAGCGGTCGATGCTTGTTGTCTGCGTCTCTTAGCAACGAGGGGCAAGGCGGAGTGTGGAGCCAGAAGCCAGGCACAAAAATGCTGGAGTAACTCAGCGGGTCAGGCAGCATCTCCGGAGAACATGGATAGGTGGCATTTTGGGTCGAGACCCATCCTCAGACTGAGAGTCAGGGGAGAGAGAACCGAGAGATATGAAAAATGTATATAGAACAAAATTAATGTAAGATTTGCAAAAAGACAGACCAAAGCCAGCAACGATGATCAAGGAAAGGTGGCGCCCACAATGGTCCGTTGTTGGCTGTGGAGTAGGTGATAATGAGTGATACAAACAATGAAACTCAGCAGGGCGACAGTGAATCTTACATGACCACTGGGGTGGGGGAGAGACGGAGAGAGAGGGAATGCGAGGATTACTTGGTTAGGGAAATCAATATTCAGTCTGAAGAAGGGTCTCGAATTGAAACGTCACCATTCCTTCTCTCCCGAGATACTGCCTGACCTGCTGAGTTACTCCAGCATTTTGTGAAATAAAGCGAAATATGAGGTGCTGTTCCTCCAATTTGTGTTTGGCATCACTCTGACAGTAGAGGCCCAGGAAAGAAAGGTCAGTATGGGAATGGGAAGTGGAGTTAAAGTGTTTGGCAACTGGGAGAACGCATAGGCCAAGGTGGGCTGAGCGAAGGTTTTCAGTGAAACGCTGCCTTGCCCTTGTTTCAGATCGGACAGATTAAGTGACATCGGGAGTTTTAGGTTTATTATTGTCATGTGTACCAAGCTACAGTGAAAAGCTTTGTTTTGCATGCTCTTCAATCAGATCAGATGCTAATGTATACAAAAACAATCAAGTCAAACTCAAGTGTGACACAAAGTGCTGGAGTAACTCAGTGTGTCAGAAAGCACCATTGGAGAATATGGACAGGTGATGAACATCCAGTTTGCCACACTGAGTTTAAATGTCGGATGGAACAATACTCCAGTCTTTTTCACAAGCATTTTCCCTTTAACCTGAACATTCTTTTGCTTGTCCCAAAAGTTTAAAACTCAGTGCAGCCTGAAACATTTTATTTAAAATGACGGAGAACATGTTATAATTTCAAGCACAGATTCACAACCACATATTACCTATGAGAATAGAATATAGTGAAAAAGTCAGAACAAATATGGAAAGGAGAAATAGACAAGATTAGTTATATCCTGCAGATATTAACAACAAATCACAAGATAATTGATTAAAGTTTTGTCAAAACAAGATCTGCCATTCTAGCCGTACCCAACTTGCAAGAAAGTAAGCAGATAAATTAATTTCTTCCAATCTCTTTTTCACTACACCACAAAGAATAATTATATTGAAACACGCTTTAGTAGATATTACTGTACGAATCGGAGAACAGAAAAGAACCAAACAGGCTAAATTTGTCCTTTTTTAAAGCAATATTATTATTCCACTGTCTCTTGAAGATATAAGAAAAAAAAGTTATAATCTACATTTTCCATGCAAGCTTGAGATTGTAAATTTACTTTGCTTAATCTTTGACACAAAGAATGTTGTTCTTTCTGTACTATCCACAAATAGCAGACCATTTTATCACAGGATTTCTTATCAGGGTCAAGTGCAGCTGCTTTGTTGTTATATAAATCTCCACACTCTACACTGACAAACTGCATCACTGAAATAAAATCTTGGCTTCAATCAAACTTCCTCAAACTCAATTGCAACAAATCTGAAATCATCATCATTGGTCCAAAAACGCTCACCAAATCCACCCAAAACTTCATCCTCAACATTGATGGTCTCCCAGTATCCACCTCACCTCACATCCGGAATCTTGGAATCATCCTTGATCAAACCCTCTCCTTCGACAAACACATCAAACACATCACAAAGACAGCCTTCTTCCACCTCAAAAACATTGCCCGTCTCCGTCCATCCCTCTCCTCCACAGCTGCAGAAACCCTCATCCACGCCTTCATCACCTCCCGTCTGGACTACTGCAACAGCCTCCTCTATGGCGCACCCTCAAAAATCATCAATAAACTTCAATACATTCAAAACTCCGCTGCCCGTCTACTCACACACACCTCGATCCGTGACCATATCACCCCCGTCCTTTATAAACTCCACTGTCTCCCCATCCCCCAGAGAATCCAGTACAAAATCCTCCTCATAACCTACAAAGCCCTCCATAACCTGGCCCCATCCTACCTGACCGACCTCCTCCACAGGCACACTCCCACCTGCACCCTCCGCTCTGCCGCTGCCAATCTCCTATCCCCCCACACCCGGACCAAACTCAGATCCTGGGGGGACAGGGCTTTCTCCATCGCTGCTCCCACCCTATGGAACTCACTACCCCAAACCGTTAGAGACTCCTCCACACTCACCACATTCAAAACATCGCTGAAGTCTCACCTGTTCAGTACTGCCTTCAACCACTGAAGGTCACCTCACCTTCTGTCTCCTTTCTCTGTTCATTTATTTATTTACTTATTTATCTATTTATTCATTTCCCTATGTTCTCAAAATCTCTGTAAAGCGTCGTTGAGTATATGAAAAGCGCTATATAAATAAAATGCATTATTATTATTATTATTATATACACAAATGTTCATTTTGTTTCAAATACATTTATGGACTAATTTCCTAGATGACTTCTCCTGGAAGGCAGACATTCTTTTCCTTTTGTGAGTAATTAATTATATATACACAAATGGAAGAAAATAAATTAAAAAACCATAGATGCAGAATTGATCATTGAGATAATGATTATTTACCCACCCTCTAAGCCATAGTTGTTCACTCACTAAGGCTCAGTGCGTGAATGAAAACTAGTAAAATCTCAGGTGTGCACTCTACCTTGCCAAAAATATATAACCAATATTAATAACATTAAATAAACTGCAATGTTGGAATCTGGAGCAGAAAACAGAATACAGGACGAACTCAATGGGTCATACAGCATCTATGGATGTATAAGGTTAAGTTAAAGGTTAAGTCGAGACCTGCATTAAGATGTTTTCACTAGTGGGAAAGTCTAGGACTAGAGGTCATAGCTTAAATAATTAAAGGACGTTCTTTTAAGAAGGAGATGTGGAGTAATTTCTTTAGTCAGTGGGTGGTGAATCTGTGGAATTCTTTGCCACAGAAGGCTGAGGCCAAGTCAGTGGATAGTTTTAAGGCAGAGATAGATTCTTGATTAGTACAGGTGTCAGACGTTATGGGAGAAGGCAGGAGAATGGGATAAGGAGAGATCAGCCATGATTGAATGGCGGAGTAGACTTGATGGGCCGAATGGCCTTACTCCTCCTATTCCTTATGACATTAAGACTGAGAGGGAACAGGATAGATTTTAAGTGTGGAGCAGTAAAAAGAGCTGGTAGATGATAAGTGGAATGAAATGGGAAAGGGTGATTGGTAGATGGAACCAGATAGACAATAGACAATAGGTGCAGGAGTAGGCCATTCGGCCCTTTGAGCCAGCACCACCATTCAATGTGATCACGGCTGATCATTCTCAATCAGTACCCCATTCCTGCCTTCTCCCCATACCCCCTGACTCCGCTATCCTTAAGAGCTCTATCTAGCTCTCTCTTGAATGCATTCAGAGAATTGACCTCAACTGCCTTCTGAGGCAGAGAATTCCACAGATTTACAACTCTCTGACTGAAAAGGTTTTTTCTCATCTCCGTTCTAAATGGCCTACCTCTTATTTTTAAACTGTGGCCCCTGGTTCTGGACTCCCCAACATTGGGAACATGTTTCCTGCCTCTAACGTGTCCTACCCCTTAATAATCTTATATGTTTCAATAAGATCCCCTCTCATCCTTCTAAATTCCAGTGTATACAAGCCTAGTCGCTCCAGTCTTTCAACTTGTCCAAGTCACCCTGCAACCTCATAACATTGTCCTCACAGTTCCACTACCACCCAGCTTTGTATCATCTGCAAACTTGCTAATGGTACTTTTAATCCCTTCATCCAAGTCATTAATGTATGTTGTAAATAGCTGCGGTCCCAGCACCGAGCCTTGCGGTACCCCACTAGTCACTGCCTGCCATTCTGTAAAGGACCCATTTATCCCCACTCTTTGCTTTCTGTCTGCCAACCAATTTTCTATCCATGTCAGTACCCTACCCCCAATACCATGTGCTCTAATTTTGCCCACTAATCTCCTATGTGGGACCAGATAGAGTGGAGAGGGGATGGAAAAGGAGAACAGGAGGAAATCTAGGTGGACAATGGAGTGGGAGGAGAACACTAGGGAAGTGGGTTATCTGAAATTGGTAAATTTGTTCATAAATTGGTTCATACCATTGTGACTTTAGCTCCCAAGTGGAATATGAGATGTTGCTCTTCCAATTTCGTCTTGGTCTTTCGGCAGCAATGGAGAAGGCCAAAGATAGGCACATTTTAGTGAGCACGGAAAGGACAGCTAAAATGACATGCAGAGCACAGGAGTTCTGCATAGTGGCTGCCTAGTCTAGAGGATGTCACACTGTGAGAACTCAATGCAGAAGATCAAATTAGAAGAGTTGCAGGTCACAAGATAGTCCCTGCAGAATGGTGAAGATGGGGAGAGGGGAAGATGTGACAGAGAACAGAAGAGAGGGCAGATGCTGGAATCTGTAGCAAAAAAAAGAAAACAGTTGGTGAACTCAATGGGTCAATCAGCACCTGTAGAGGAAAATGCTGTTTTAAACTAAGCCATCAGTGGTGGGATCACATTGGATGTGGCAGAAATGGCAGAGAATGATGTGCTGGATTTTGAAATTAAATTTAAATCTTTCTTTCTTTCCACCTCTTGTACACACTTTGATGCCAATGCTTAACTGTATTTATCTGGAATTTCAGAGCAGTTTGTGTAAATGTATTTATAAAAAGCATTATTTGGCTTTATTACTCACCTTTTTTTTCTTCAGTTTTCCTGAGAATATTTTTAGCAGCTTTCTCTTGGTCAATTATAACTATTATTCATGTTTGCTCATCTAGTTTATTTTTGTTCAATTTTGAGCCAACTGTTTAACAGAGAATGATCAATAACTTTTGATACACAATTTACTAAATTAAATATAGCACATTAACTTGTACTTTTTAAAACTATAATAATCAATCAATGAATCCAATTCTTTGAACCTCTAAAGAAATCAAATATTTTTTTCACAGCACATTTATACATTTTTCCTATTTGTCTACGTATATTTTGAATCATACGTAGTGCTATCTTCCCACCCCGTCTCCTTTTTTGTGTGTATTTCGTAAACACTTCGCAATTGATTAAACCCCAGAATATGATCCCTCCTGTGGTTCTATGTCGATATCAGTTTGCACTCAAACTTTAAATGCTTTTTAATTTGACTGATTAAATTATTAAAAAAGATTTAATCATCATTAAGTTAACCGTTTTTATTTGAAAATATGAATTCACACCAGCATAAATTTATACTTTCACAAGAAAATAATTTCAGATATTTCTTCAGAAACACTCTGTCAACAAGCCCCCATTTGACCTTAGTAATGACATATAATGTGGTACTGAATTATCAATTTTTGATTGTTTTCTTACATTAGTTCTTTCCACCATCTACTTTGCTATAATTTCTGAGTATCTCTTTATGAAAGTCATTCCTGTAATGTTCCTCGTGTAACTAATAAAAGAGTCACTTTACGGAGCACTCCCTGATATTGGGGCCACTCCTCCTTGACACAGTCAATGATAGTGTTGATGGTGTGGATTCGATTCAGTTGTTTCTGTAGTTCGCTTCTCAGTGTTTCTTCAGATCTGCACTGGTTTATGTACTTTCCTTCTTTCACCGCCTGAAGGTGTTTGAGGCGAGTCTGAAAAGTCACTATCGTGTTGAGATTCTAGACAACAAGATATAGAAATATGTTTAATTTTGTGCATGGTTTTATTTACTTTGTATTTTCATTATTCCTAGTCATCAATTTATTTTCAATAGCCTGCTAAAGTATTGCCTTGATGCATTATACTGGATCATAAAGTGACAGAATGCTATTTGTTTGTTATTTTTGTCAGATCTCCAATGAAGACTTTAAAAGGCCGATAGAAAATGGCTTGCTTCTCTGGCATTGGGAAAAAGCCAAAAAGTTAAAAAAATCAAAGCATGGAAAAATATTTGCACTCTCATTTACATCTGGGTTGATTTTTTCAATATTTCAAAATATACTTTATTCAAAATATACATACCATCAATACAATTTCATACACCTCTTTCACTATATTAATTGTACAATCAAATTCAATACATTTTCTTACAATTGTCAACACCATTCACATTTCCTCCTTAAACAATAGATCCATGAAGTGCTTTATAGGATGTTACACAAGGCCATGCCCCTCAGACTTCAGTGGCAACAGTACCCTAGGAAGTGGTCATAAGTGTCCATAAGTCCACAAGACTTATGGACACACCTCACATATGAGCGTGTTTGGGAGATCAGTGGGATGGATTTGCCAGCTGCTGCGGGACCACTGCCGGCTGGGAACAGGAAATTGCTGCTCCCCACAACCTTACCACAACCTGGAGCAAAGAGCGCTTTGCAGACTCACTTGCTCATTCACTGAGTCAGTAAGACCTGCATAAGACCTCTGCTTGTTTTCCTGTCACAACTGTAATCCTCTCCCAAATGTTTTTTGTTACTTTCTGTCCTATAAACAACTTAGGTTACAAAGAGTTCTCAAGAACAGAGACCTTTTCTGACCTGAGGACTTCCTACAATCTGTGATATTCCCAACAATTAACAAGATTGCCCAAACTGCCATGGCAATTCTATGTAATTTTGTTTACTTTCATGGGACATGTGCATTGCTGGGAGATCAGCGATTATTGTTTACTCTCAACTGCTCAGAGGAGGTGTTGCTGAGCCATGTTTTCTGGACTGCTGCAGTTCTTCTCGTGAAGATATCCATAAAATTGTTGTGCATTAAATTCCAAGATTTAGGCTAGGTGTTAATAGACCAGTGATACATTTCCAAGTAGGGATAGTAAATGACTTAAGACTGGAATGCACGTGATAATGTTCTTCTTGGCAACAGAAATAGATGATTTTGGAAGCCCAAACGGATTATCGTGATTCTGCATGCTGTTCGATCAGGTCTACTACTCTTTCTGAGCAGCTGTGAATGAAAATTAATATTATTCAATCATCAGCAAACATTCCCACTTCTGACATTAAGATGCCAGGAACATCGTTAATGGAGCTATTGAAGACATTTGGATCTTGGACAATATATTCTGAACTGATGCTTCCTGACTAAAAGCAAGGTCTTAAATGTAAGCAGGAGAGAAAATTGAACTTCTTTTTTTAAAAGCCATGTTCATGAGTTGCATATAAACTTAACATCTTGTAGGGCCTTTTTTATATTGATTTTGTCAATTTTATTTTGCAAATTGCCATTCCTTTACCCCCTCCATGAAATCCCTAGTCATTGTGTACTTCTAACCTTACTGTGATTGCTCGAACTTTCATTGTAAATCAACTCAGATTTGACTGCATTCAAAGGATATCACATCAAAGGAACTAGGCGGAAAATACATTTTTCAAAATGAACAGCAATTATTCTCTGCCTTGAAATTACATTAAACTAATGCTCACACAAAAGGCTGCAGGTGCTGGAGTCTGGAACAAAAAATGAACTGCTGGAGGGACTTAGTGGTACAGGCATTATCTGGCGAAGGAAATGGATAAAAGAGGGTCCAGACCCGAAATGTCATCTGTCCATTTCTCTTGACGGAAATAGGACACGGTGAATTTCTCCAGCTGCTTGCTTTTATAAAAAATAATCTAATGCCATATGATTAGCTTAATTAATTGCATATAATTATCATGTAAAATCTTAACAATTTCCAAATGAGTTATTTTAATGTCAGCATGCTAAGTTTCTTCAAATCAATTATGCTGTTTGTCTTCCAGAAATTATTCTTACCATTCCTTTCTTTTCTTGTAGAGATTCTATGCTTGCATTAAGAAGATCAATTGCAGATTTATTTTCTTGAATGTCACACTGCTTTCCTCCCAATTTCTCATACACAGTTCTCTGCGATTTCCTCAACTCTTCAATAGTTTTGTCAAACTCTTCAATATTCTATGAAAATAGGACAGTTACATTGATAACATTATTTAATAATCTAGATAATGTAATTAATTTGTTAAATTAAGGAAACTGAAATATATTGGTAGATTGTTTAACATATCTACAATAGCAAGATAGAAAAGGTGATTTGTTTTCTAACCAAAGGCCATGAATTTTCCCCTCTGCAGAAGCATGGACTGTCAGTTTCAACCTGTTACAGAATGCCAATTCAGCTCAATAATGATCTGTTAAAATGGTTACTCCATTGAATTCCTAAGCCATTTCATCATTATTGGCAATCTCTGGTCAGTGTCAGTAACATAAACCCTATACCACAGTATACATCGGCATGAAGACAGATAATTAATTAAAATGGGCCTCAGTTTAAATATCCTCTATGGACCACAGAATCAACCAAGAAAATAAGCAGAGTTTTCACTATGCTCGGTTTTCAGTCGGTAGGGTGCAAACTCACATTATATCTATTTAATGCACAAACTTACAAATACTCCCTGCAGCCCTAGCTGAAGACACCTCTTCAGAAACCAACTTGTACAATGTGAGACTGGTATAATGACTGGTATATGGATCCAGCCAAATTGACATGCAACTTTCACCTGTTGCAGTGAAATCATGTTTGTGGTACGATCATGGGTGTGGTACATTCTTGTGGCATGGTCTAGCAATTTCCCAGGAGTTTTGCTTTTCTCAAAACAAGGAATCTTTATTGCAAGTATATTCAATAGCGATTACCATAACATAACTTAAAATGGAGTTAAATGCTTGAAAATGTTGAATACAGAATTTTGTACACTAAGAATCATGGGATTAGATTTGATAGTTTCTGGAAAGGTACCAGTACTGATACAACAGGCTAAATGAGTTCCTCTACTGTTGCAATTTCAAGTAATTATGATTTTATAATGGTACATTTTTTAGATCTGTCCTAATTCTTTCAAAATCATATGACAATGCATTATTAGTAGAGGGCACTGAACAATAAAAAGATCAAAACTTAATTTTAACTTAATCACATTTTCAAACAATAATAGAACATTAACAGTGGTCAGCAGAGTGGCGCAGCTGATAGAGCCATTGTCTCACAGTGCCAGAGACCTGGGTTTGATCCTGACCTCAGATACCGTCTATGTGGAGTATGCACATTCTCCCTGTGACGCTGTGGGTTTCCTCTGGGAGCTCCACTTTCCTCCCACATCCCAAAGATGTGCGGGTATGTCAGTTAATTGACCTCTATGAATTACCCCTAGTGTGTAGGGAGTGGATGAGAATGTGGGATAACATGGAACTAGTATGAATGGGTAATCAATGGTCAGCATGGCCTTTGTTAGCCGAAGGGCATGTTTCCATGTTGTTTCTCTTTAAACTCTAAGTTTATAATTGTCTGGAAATAAAGTACATTGGATTTGGCAGGGAGGGTGAGAACAAACAGGTAGAGATAGAATAGCAAGGAACAGCAAGGATAAAAAGTGGCCAGTACTATTCAAGCACATGTTTAGTAGGCAGTGAAATAACTGAGCTGGTTCTCAATCAAAGTTGCTGAATTCAGTTGTGGAGAGTTTTCGCCTTTGCTATGTCTCCCGCCTCCTCTGTACATTGCCTTCTACCCTCCCCAGTACTCTTTCTCTAATTCTCATTTATTCTTTACTTGACACTCTCTCTCGTCTTAGATTTTTTTTTGCTCACCCTTGTGTTCTCTTCCACCTCCCTCTCCGTTTCCCTTTCTCTCTCTCCCACACATACATAGCCCTTTACACTTACATTATTTCGCTCCCTCTGACTGTCTCTCTCTTGCCCAACCCTTCCCACCCATCTCTCTACCGCTTCACTGAGAGAGTGGAGGATCCAGATGTGGCATTCTGGCAACATTCTTGGGGAGTGGAGAGGGGTGGTGGTCTGCTTAAAAAATGACATTCGTTGTAATTTTGTAAATCAAGTACATTTAGTGTGATTTGCTGACAACCCCAATTATTACCTTTTTAGATCTTTGTTACTAAATATTTTAAAAGCTTACTTAGTAGGACTTCGTAACAAATATTTTGAGTTTTCACAAAATTTTGCAGAAGCAAATTTGCTAATTTTGACCAGATTTTGAAAGTTTGATCGAGTTATTTGATCAAGATTCCCTGACAATGTATGAACAAGTTTTAGCTGAATTGGAAGAAAATAGACAATATTTTTTATTTACTTGCATAGATTCATAAAAATACTCAATCTGTTTTATGTTACCTTTTGCACATCAGCAATTTTCTTGCACAGTTCCTGTATCTTGTTACGATAATCATTCCGAGTGGTGTGCTTCTTGTCCACTTTCGCCTGTGCTTCCCCGCGTGTCAAAATTGTCTCTCTGCGTGAAACAGTAGCCTCCATGTCACGAATCATTTGTTCTTGCAGTTTCATAATCTGATTGTGACGTATCTTTGAATCAAGAATATAAATGTACAGACATTCTTCAATCCAATGGCCAGAGATGCTCACCATAGGAATACCAATTTTAAGAGAATTAATGAGAGGTAAATGAAATATCTGGCTAATTTCCACAATCAAAGAAGAGGGTATATAACTTATAACTGCAAATTATTGCCATTAACTTACTAATCTTAAATAAATTAAATAGAATTGTAACTGTGCAATTGTAAAAATAAGTGCCTTGAGAAAGCATTTCCCAAATCTCAAATAAATTATGAGACATCTGTGCTTCAACAAGGATGACTTCACTGAAGAGTGCCTTGTACTGCAGCCACAAATGTAGTCACCAAGAAGGACAAGTATCAGTGGTTATTCAAATATCAATGAACTTTTATGTTTGTTCCTTCCAAGATGGAGCAGGACATCTTGCCAGATAAGAACTTGCCAGTTTGCCCACTATTGCTTAAGGGGCAATCACTGAAGCTTTGTATTCAAAGCGAGTTAAATACAACTCATTCTCTTTTGCCAGAGACCAGTGTGAAAGACCAAGGAGCTACGATGAGATTACAGATATCTTTGTTGTGAATGATGCCATTGTGAGCACTATATTAGTTTACAAAATTTTTATGTCAGTTTTAACCTGTATCAGATCTGAAAATGATTCATTTTCCTCACCATCCTTTAAGTTTCTGACTGCAGTCAATAAACCTTACAGCAATAGACATGATGCCTTTACTCTAAAGTATCCAACACAGCACAGCAAAGTATGGCTATAAACATGGATTGTATACTGCGAACAAAATCTAAGGTTTATGCAAAAAGCCAAAATGTTACAAAACAACTCTACTGTATTATCCATGCATGTGTTCACAGTATCCACTCAATGTATGTTGTGCTGGATCACAAAATCTGTTAATGAAGATATTTGTTCGGCTACAAAATAAAATTCCTCCATTGATTTAACGGTTCTGGAAAAGTCTTTGGATAACTGACAGTTTCTGTCAAGATTAATGGAGACCTGCAGAATGCGGCATCATAAGATGTCAGGTCTTGCTGCCCATTATTTGGCAGCCCTGGAGTAGCTCAGGAGCAGATAGAATAGGATGTGAGGAGACAACAAAATGCTCATTTCTTCCAGGGATATCCATAAAAAAAAATATCCAAGCACTTTGCTTAAAATCTTAGCTCCAATTTCCCTTTCACTAACTGGTTTGAAACCTTGCATTCCTCCCCCTGATATATGCATATTAAAAATAAAACCACATAAAACCGAAAATAACCATTTCAAATAAATGGGTTTATGTAATCGTGCAGTATCACAAAACAAAATCACATTTTTATTTCAGATTTTTGGCATCTTCCGCATTTTGCTTTTGGATTGCCAATGAACTTTAGTTAATTCAGTATTGTGTGTCATATTTGCAGATGAACTCACTTCCATCCTATGAATTTCAGCCTTCATGGCTTGTATCTCACCCTGTCCAACCTCTGAGTCAACAGCTATTTTTGCCTCTTTCGCCAACTGTATTTTCTTCTCCCACAGCATAATCTGACGCCTGTAAAAGCAAATATGTGATGATTTTTTTCCAGAAATAAAGTTTCATGTCAATTGTGGAAATAAATGGCTGGAATTATCATTGTGGATGTTTGCCACCTGCCATTCCTTTTTCTTTCATCTACCTTCTGGGGAAGATACAGAGCTTGAAATCCAAGATGTCCTGGTTTAAAAACTGCTTCTTCCCTGCTGCTATCGGACTCCTGAACCAATCATAGAGCAATAAAAAGGAACTGCACATGCTGGTTTATATCAAAAATAGCCACAAAATGCTGGAGTAACTCAGCAGGTCAGACAACATCTCTGGAGAAAATGAAGAGGTGACGTTTCGGGTCAGACCCTTCTTCAGACTGATTATAGTAGGGAGAATGGGGGGGGGAGGGGGTAAAACTAAAAGCCAAAAAAAACAGGACAAATCAGGGCCTATAACAGATAACTTCGGACAAAGAGGTTCCTTGTTAGGCCGATTATTGGACAGAGGCAGGTGTGACCTGCTGAATTACTCCAGCATTTTGTGTCTATCCTGAACCAATCACCGCTTTCACACCCCCTTCCCAGATGTGCTGCCATATATTCTTACTCTTAACTCTATCTCATTTGGATATTCCATTATTGCATTTTAATTTTTTTTGCACACTTCGGATTTCACTACAGTCTTTCCACCATTCTGCTCCTTTACATTCAATAGACAATAGACAATAGGTGCAGGAGTAGGCCATTCAGCCCTTCAAGCCAGCACCGCCATTCAATGCGATCATGGCTGATCACTCTCAATCAGTACCCCGTTCCTGCCTTCTCCCCATACCCCCTCACTCCGCTATCCTTCAGAGCTCTATCCAGCTCTCCCTTGAAAGCATCCAACGAACTGGCCTCCACTGCCTTCTGAGGCAGAGAATTCCACACCTTCACCACTCTCTGACTGAAAAAGTTCTTCCTCATCTCCGTTCTAAATGGCCTACCCCTTATTCTTAAACTGTGGCCCCTTGTTCTGGACTCCCCCAACATTGGGAACATGTTTCCTGCCTCTAATGTGTCCAATCCCCTAATTATCTTATATGTTTCAATAAGATCCCCCCTCATCCTTCTAAATTCCAGTGTATACAAGCCTAATTGCTCCAGCCTTTCAACATACGACAGTCCCGCCATTCCGGGAATTAACCTAGTGAACCTACGCTGCACGCCCTCAATAGCAAGAATATCCTTCCTCAAATTTGGAGACCAAAACTGCACACAGTACTCCAGGTGCGGTCTCACCAGGGCTCGGTACAACTGTAGAAGGACCTCTTTGCTCCTATACTCAACTCCTCTTGTTACGAAGGCCAACATTCCATTGGCTTTCTTCACTGCCTGCTGTACCTGCATGCTTCCTTTCAGTGACTGATGCACTAGGACACCCAGATCTCGTTGAACATCCCCTCTTCCTAACTTGACACCATTCAGATAATAATCTGCCTTTCTATTCTTACTTCCAAAGTGAATAACCTCACACTTATCTACATTAAACTGCATCTGCCATGTATCCGCCCACTCACACAACCTGTCCAAGTCACCCTGCAGCCTTATTGCATCTTCCACACAATTCACACTACCCCCCAGCTTAGTATCATCTGCAAATTTCCTAATGGTACTTTTAATCCCATCATCTAAGTCATTAATGTATATCGTAAATAGCTGGGGTCCCAGCACCGAACCTTGCGGTACTCCACTGGTCACTGCCTCCCATTCCGAAAGGGACCCATTTATCCCCACTCTTTGCTTTCTGTCTGTCAACCAATTTTCTATCCATGTCAGTACCCTTCCCCCAATACCATGTGCTCTAATTTTGCCCACTAATCTCCTATGTGGGACCTTGTCGAAGGCTTTCTGAAAGTCGAGGTACACCACATCCACCGACTCTCCCCTGTCAATTTTCCTAGTTACATCCTCAAAAAATTCCAGTAGATTTGTCAAGCATGATTTCACCTTCGTAAATCCATGCTGACTCGGAATGATCCTGTTACTGCTATCCAAATGCTCAGCAATTTCGTCTTTTATAATTGACTCATCGTTGTTTTCGTCATTACTATGTATACGGTTTAATGATTTCATGCAAACAAGGAATTTAATTGAATCTGAATCTGAATATAAAATATGGAAAGCCAAATGATTTCTATGCATTCTGCAAAGAAGGTCCATCCGCAGGATCATTGTTTAAAAGTAAAAGTGTCATTTTGCCTTGTTCATTTATCCTGTGACTTAAACATGGCCATTGCATGATCATTAATTGCAATTTTTTTTAATGGTTCTGAATGTACAAGGTATTTCAAATAAATAAGGTTTTACTTTGTTAAAATGAAATTATTTGTCTGAGCCATAAAATTAGACATGGTGGAATAAATCTTTGCTGCTGTTGTTGGCCCACAGGATCTCATGGAAGCTCTGTTTGGTACAACCAGATTGACTCCAAATCTATCAGAGTTAACATGGTAGATGTGCCACACAACACTGTAGGGATAGTTTTAGTTTAAGTTTTAGAGATAACAGGCCCTTCGGCCCACTGAGTCCGCACCCACCAGTGATCCCAGCACATTAACACTATCCTACACACACTGGGGACAATTTACATTTATACAAAGCTAATTAACTTACAAACCTGTACGTCTTTGAAATGTGGGAGGAAACCAAATATCTCAGAGAAAACCTACAGGGAAATCGTACAAACTCCGTACAGACAACACCCGGGTCTCTGGCGTTGAATGCACTGTAACGCAGCAACTCTACTGCTGTACCACTGTGTCGTCCTTGAAGCATCTTCAGTTTTAAGATGGCTTTTCATTTGCAGAACTACTACCCAAACTATCATGGACAGATCTATCTGTAACAGGTAGATTCATGTGACTGAGGCTCATTCATTATCTCCTTCGGTTGTTACATTTTCTCCTCCTACCTGGTCTGTCAGCTATATATCCTCAAGATTAAGCTGGCTACTTTTGCAGTTGTGCTATTGAACCACTCTCACTAAAGCCCCCAGTCTGGTGAATGGTTTTCAGTGGGAGTGAATAATGAACCTTCAGCTGAAAAACGGTGGTGGATGGAATTCAGCAGAGGATTCATTAACTGTGGTTGACCTGATGCCATTTCAAGATGAGGTTCAGTTAATGCAGATGATGTTCAAGGCCATATCCCATGCTGAGTTTGCAGGGGAAGTTGTCTGTAAAGCAGACCTCTTATCCTAGATTCAGCTTCAGATGGCTACAAAGAAAAGTTAAGTGGGTTTGCAGAGTTAAGTGAGTTTGATAACCTAGGAGTTTCAAGGTGAGCATGTTATTTTAAAATTCCATATTATTTGATTAAATTCTCCTACAGTAGCATACTCTCCTACAGTAGCATCTGAACTCATGACTCCTGATCATTTATACATGGCGCTGGTAATATTAGTCCAGAGTGTGGTGGGAAACCGAAGATCTCGGAGAAAACCCACGCAGGTCACAGAGAGAACACCCAAACTCTGTACAGACAAGTACCTGTAGTCAGGAATGAACCAGGGTCTCTGGCGCTGTAAGGCATTAGCTCTACGGATATGCCACCCTGCTATATATATATATATATATATATACACACGCACACATAAATATAAATGATGGGATTTTGCAGTATAAAAGCCTTAAAGTTAATTGTTTTAAGTTAATAAAACTCCATTAACATCGATTCTAAAAATCACACATTCAAAAATTTAGGCTTCACAGATGGAGTAGTTGCAATATTAAATCAACTTCAAAAATTAAAAGTTATTAAAATTAAAAGTCAACGGACAACATCCTAAGTTCAAGGCTGAAATATTAAGAGGATGTACATTTAGAAAAAAATGAGAACATAAGAAATAGAAACAGGAAGAGACCATTTCATTTCTTGTGGCTATTTTACCATTCAATGAGTTTGCAGCTGATCTTATACCTCAGCACCACTTTTGCTTTACCAACCTCATATCCCTTGATTCTAAGTGCAAATATTTTTCATTTCCCATTGGCAAGAAGAGGTAAATTGAACACCAAAAAGCAAGAAATATGAATGATGGGATCTGAGCTTCAGTTTCCTGTCATTTTAATGTCCATCTACAGACTGACCCATCTTCTTCAGCCTCCTCCACTGCCAGGGTGAGGCCAAACGAAAACGAGAGAAACCATATCTCATATTCCACCTGGGCTTGTAATCCACAATATGAACATTGAATTCTCTAATTTCCTGCTACTTCTTGGCCCCTTTCTCCCCCCCCCTCTTTAACAACCCAGATACTTCCACACATACCTTTATTTCTAAAAGTACCCTGCCCTCTCTCACCCACCTTTCTCTCACCCATTCCATCTGCCCATCCCCCCCACCTTGGTCCCGTACTCCATCTTCTTTTCCCATCTGATTCCATCATCTGCAACCCGTTGCTATCTCCTTCAATCACATCCCAGTCTCTGTTGCTACCTCCATCCCGCTCTCCCCCACCTGACTCCATCCACCAATCTACTCCTCTTCATCTGGATCCACCCATTACTTATCAGCCCCTTTGCCTCTATATATTGGTTATCTACCCTCCATTCAAGTCCAGATGAAGGGTCTTGACTGGAAATGTTGACTGTGCACAGCTGTCACATCATCATCTTTCTTGTCCTCTTAGACTGCTTCTTTAATATTCTGACCTGAGTGGACTACTCAGTTAAGCATTGGGAAAATTGAAGGCATTCCCTTCAGCCTACGATCACAAATTCCCTTCCCATGCTACTGACACCTTCCTTGGTCACCTCCTTTGACTAGGCCAAACTATTCAGGAAGTTGCAATCTTATGTGATCTCTGAAGTAAGTTTCTAACCCATCACAAAGACTGTTCACAGCTAACCTCAGTCTTATCATATCATACATCATACACATACAGCCGGAAACAGGCCTTTTCGGCCCACCAAGTCCGTGCCGCCCAGCGATCCCCGTACATTAACACTATCCTACACACACTAGGGACAATTTTTACATTTTACCCAGCCAATTAACCTACATACCTGTACGTCTTTGGAGTGTGGGAGGAAACCGAAGATCTCGGAGAAAACCCACGCAGGTCACGGGGAGAACGTACAAACTCTTTACAGTGCAGCACCCGTAGTCAGGATCGAACCTGAGTCTCCGGCGCTGCATTCGCTGTAAAGCAGCAACTCTACCACTGCGCTACCGTGCCGCCCTCATTGGCCCAACTTTTGAAGACATTTTCCTTTACCAACAGTCTCCAATATTCCATTTTCTGCAAGCTAATCGTCCAGTCAGGATTGTCTTTTTTAAACACTGCTCGCACTCTAACCCCTACCAAGTCTGGTTCATTTGTCATCCCATCCTTGCCCACCTATATTTATTCACTGGTAACCAACATCTCAATATCTATTTTATCAATGTTATGTTCTTATATCTCCAAGATTTGCCTCTGTAACTTTCTCCAGACAGACTGACATCAATTAAAGATTTGCTTTCCTGTAATTCCAGATTTTAAACAATTCTCTTCATCTGACAGCTAGCTAGATGGCTCAAGCACTGAAATTCTCTCCCAGAAACAATCAGGTTTTTTTAATCCCTTTAAGATTCTTCTTGAAACTTTAACTCTGATTGGAATTTCAATCTCTTCCTTTAGCATGGTATTTTATGTTGTTACGTTACTGAAAAACATGTTGGAATTATCGATTGCCAATCACGAATCATATTATTGAATTATCGATTGCCAATGAAAAATCAGCGCCACATTCACTAATAGTTACTCACTCTGCTTCCACAAGACTGTTAACCTGCCGCTCCTTCTCCTCTTTCAGCTGGTCCAAATACTGTTGTTTTGCAATAGATTGTCGCTCCGTATCCTGAATGATAATAAATAGCATTTAGTTTGAGATTTTAAATTAGAGGTTTATCAAATTCCATCTAACGTCTAATCTATTCATGTTCTTGGTTCTTCAAGTAGATATTCCTCGGAATCATTTCAGTCTATAAAACTGAACTAATTTATTCTTGCCAGAACAACTATTTTAAAATTGTAACTCACTCTTGAAGTCTTTTTTTAAATCCTTTCCACAGCTGCTATTGGCTTTTATAATGGAAAATGTTATAAATCGGCACAGTGGGGCAGCAGTAGAGTTACTGCCTTACAACGCCAGGGACTGAGGTTCAATCCTGACCTCGGGTGTTGTACATTCTCCCTTTGACTGTGGGTTTTCTCCGGGTGCTCCGGTTTTCTCCCATATTCCAAAGGCAAGCAAGTTTGTAGGTTAATTGGCTATTGTAAATTGTCCCTATTGCAGGATAGAACTAGTGTGTGGGTGATCATTAGTTGGCGCAGATTTGGCGGAGCGAAGGACCTGCTTCCATGCTATATCTCTAAAACTAAAAAAAAACAAAAACTATTTGTTAGCCTGGTTTTTATTTATGTATTCTGCTTCAACTAACCTTCAATGATTTTACAAATTCGTTTTCCATGAATACATTCATTTTTTCAAGTACATCCTTAAGGGAACTGTTCTTTGTTAAAAGTGTGTTGAGCTTCACCATATCATTGGACATAACCCCCAGGTGACGTTCAATGTCCTTCCTTACATTTAGTCCCTGTTGTATCATATCTAGATGGCAAAAGAAGATTAATATTGTCACATGTAATGAATTATAGCGGAAAACTGTTTTGTGTGCTGTCCTGTCAAATCACACCACACATGAGTACATTTAAGCCATATACTGGAAGATACTGGATTTATTATATCAGGCTATATTGACAAAGTGGAAGAAAGTTTGTTGTGAAAGTTGAAGAATGAACAGAGTATTAGGTCATGGAATGTGGTTGAGATGGATAAATTAAAGATGGTAAATCTGATCTCTGTATATTGGATGGAACATAACGTCTTATTGGATGGAACATAAAGAAGAAACTTCATCTTTACCCACAATTAACATTTACTGGCTGCCTGGTAATTTTGGAATATCAAGAAGCAAGCTTCCATTGAAGCAGCTGCATGGAAACACTCCTTTGTTTAGCTTGCAGAATTACTAAGTACAACATTGATATTTATACGCATCGCATTTCTCCATCCCAATTTTTCTTTCATCTTCTGAAATCAATCGTTCATGCATTTTTTGACAAGGAGGCCGCTAGGTGCCATTTGGCCAGATGTGCAAAGACAAGAATGAAAGCAAAATAATTAAAAAGCTGAGATATAGTTCAAAATTTGTCTCAAACAAGAATCCAATTTCACATGGAGAGGCGTTTATCCTGTGGATCACATCAGACATTCAGTCACCTTATCTGGACACTAATATTTTGGGGCCGTTCATCTAAGAGTATTCTACTGAATTACAATCCAGAGGTATCTGGATACCTAACATTCATTTTAATCTTCATATTGTGCCTTGTACTTGTGAATATAACTCCCTTGGTATGGAAGGCCAGCTGCAGCAGCAATCTCCATCATATGTTTTTGTGTTATTCCATTCCCAAGGCATGACCAATAGACAAAATGTTGAAGCGGGCTGGGAGATATTGAGATTAAATGTCTAAGTATTTGTTTTTATCACATTTAGAACAAATCACTCGGCCGAATTCTCTTGTTAGCATGGGAAAAGCAAAATCTGAACTGCACATTTATACAGTAAATAATGTGTATACCAAATAAGGCGCAGACAAAGATAATTTGAGTATTGAACATCAAGGTAAAATCCAATTACTCAGGTTGCCCTCTGCTTACTTTCAGTGCGGATTTTCTTTTGTTCAAGAATAGTGACTTGCTTCCTCTGCAGTTCCACGTTGGCCATTTGCTGTTCCCTTTCTTGGGTCAGCGTGACCAGCTCGTGCTGTTGTCGAAGCCAAAATTGTTGCAGTGATGCAATTTCTTTGTTATGTTCCTCAATCTTTATCGTCAAGGTTTTGATTTTAAGCTCCTGAGGGCTCATTTCATGTCCCTGAAGACCAAGGACGGACATGCAATCAATTAACAGTTCATTTCCTTCCCCCATGTACTAATTTGAAATTATACATGGGTCAGCTTGAAATAGAGCACTTAAACTTACATTGAAACTATAAACATTATCTGTGCAAATTGGCCTCAGTAGTCCTGAAATGTTTTCATAGTTAAATTTCTAACATCTAAAACAGGCAGAACCTAATTTTTCACCCAAAACAATCCACTTTAATCCAAATTTTCATTTTCCCTTGGGGCCCAAAAGTTTTAAATGCTTTGGACAAATCCATAGTGAGGAAAAACTCTGTAAATTTGATGTTCTGTCAATTAATGTCACTCTGATGGGCATTCAGAAAGGTATTTTTATATTGTGACAAAGTTACACAGCTATTTGCCATTTCTGGAGCTGAATACAAGAATCTATATTAAATATTACAGTTCAAAAAGGCTGAGTACATATATACACACATCCATTTATCTGCCATTCTCCAAATTTGCTTCCTCCCATATGTATTGCCACTGGTGATCAGTTCCCATATAATTCAACTCACTAGCCTTTCATATGTTTCATTTTTTCCTTAGTACCTAAACAGATGTACAGCACTTTGGTCAACGTGGGTTGTTTTTAAATGTGCTATACAATAAAATTGACGACTTGACTTGACTTGACTTGCTTGACACCATATTTGGATGTTTGGACAGTAGATGGTTTTAACCTCACTGAAAAATGCATTCATGTCATATCCTATAGGTGGAAGATTTCCTGCCCTCTTTTCATTGATAACATGTTCTTTCGGTTATGAATATGTACATTCTCCTGTATGCTTTTCACCATGGATTACCTATATCTGGCATTTCAAATCACTGGAGAGATCACTAACCAATCTCTGTAAAATCCATTAAATCTACGAGGGATAAGCAAACATACCAGTCTCAAGTGGAAGCCTACTGTTTACTGCCCAGCTCCAAACTCCCACAATGAAACACTCAATTCCAAGCACCATCACAGCAAGTTGTTTAAAGGTAAAGATTCAAAGGCATTCTTGAAGCCTCCTTGAAGAAATGCCAAATCCCTATCAATTTATGGGCATCTCAGTCTCATGGACATCCAAAAGAATAAAACATTTGAGATGACACTAAGAACTCTTGAGTCATGTATCCAGAACAAAAAGTTCAGGTAAAGTATCAGAATGAGTGCGCCATCACCAAACCATCCTTTCACCACTCCTTTCAAGTAACTCCTGCTCCACCTATAATTAAGTCTACACTGTATTTAATGTTCACCTCAAAACCCAGTAGAGTGGAAACAGATTCTTGAGGAACAGCCTCAGAAGAGAAAAAAACACCTCTTATTTAGATTTCACATTTGTACGCTCATACATACCTCGCTCGACTCAATATGTTTGTAGAGCAGAACAGGTATTTCCATAATTTTCTTTTATACAAAAAAGAGAGCCATTTATCAGCAAAGTTATTCATTAATTATTATACCATCCATTATATTGACAAATTACATAGATTTTTTTAACTTACTCCCATATCTGCTATGAACTGTGCAATCTTCTTGTTCTGCATGTTGAGAACTGATTGTTTGTTTTGAATGACAAGAATTCGTTTTACAATCTCTTTTTCACTATTTGAGATAACACTGTTTTTCTCATTCAATTCACTGTTCTGGTCAACCAGAGATTTCTGCATTATGCTCAGTTCCACTTTTCTGTCATTTATGTCCAGCATTACCTGAGCATAATCATTTTCCAAGTTTGCATATTCAATTTCCTGTAAAGCAGACAAGAAATATTTTAATAGTTCATCGATATTAAATAGATCAAACAAAAAACATTTTTTTGCCTTATTAATTGGAAGTGAAAGTCTTTGCTAAAGTTATCATATAACATTTTTCTGCAAGTGTCAAGTAGAGGATGAACGTTATTCTACAACTAAAAATTGTGTCCTTGTCTCAACTAATGGCACAAGTATCTGTTACAGATAGGTACAAATGAGCTACTGAAATGAAACTCCCATTCCAATGGCTCAAATACTGCCAAGTTGGCACCTTAAATTTATGTATTATTGCAGTTCTTCATGGTGCTAATATGGCTATTTTGTACCCTCCTATCAAACTATGCTAACAGTGTTGAACTGTGGATATGTTTGTAAGTTCCTTTAACTTGTATTAGTTGAGGAAAGTAAAAAAATGCAGGATGAATGGCTAATATTACAAGATCCACTGTTATGTTAAATCATACCATGTACTCTGGGACTCTTATGTTTTCTCCATTCGAATGTGAGCTTGCAGCTGATAATGTTGATTAATTAAGAGGCAATGATGTACTAAAGCTAGTGCTGCAAGCAGTACAGTGAGTACATACATACAACATAGACAGTACAGCACAGAACAGGCTCTTTGGCCCTCAAAGCATGCCAAACATAATGCTGTTAAACGAATCTTCTCTGCCTGTAGGTGATCCATATCCCTTCATTCCTTGTATATCCATATGCCCATCTAAAAACCTCTTCAATGCCACTATCATATCTGTCCGATATCATATTGATTCAACATCGTATTGTAAGTGATAGTGCTGCATTAATCCAGACCCTGTCCTTTGTTAGTTAACCAATCCTCTATCTATGCTAATATATTAGCCCTAATGGTATGTTCTCTTATATTGTGCATTAAAACTTATCATGAGGATATATTTGAAGAGTTTTTGTTTTTTTGGAATTAATAATTGGAAAAGTTGAGCAAAGTAGCATTATAAATATTTATGAACATTAATATACATACCATTTGACGTTTTTGGATTCGAAACTTGTTTGCCATTTTTTTCAAGTAATTGTGTTCCTGATTCACAGTTAATTTACTCTGCAATTTTGCCATAATCTTGTCTTCTAGTTCCACCTTTGTTGCATGTTCCCTTTCTGCTTGTATTCGCAGCACATTCACCTCATTTTGCTGCATGTTCTGGTCCTAAGTAGGAATTATGAAACAAACTGTAAATTTGATTTAATATTCATAACAATTATGATGAGATAAAAGCAGAATTTTAATTCCAGTCTTCATTTTTACTTGTAAAATCAGTTATCAATTACTTTTTAGTCGCTTTAATTCCATATCTAAATTGAAAACATTCACAAAAAGTAGATTATTCCACTTTAAACTAATAAACATATTTCACAATCTTAAATAGGAAACCTAATCGCAATCTTAGTGAATGTTAGATCCAATTCAACCAGGATTATTTGGGGCCAATGGCTAATCGCTCTTTCATGAGAAGTAGGTCAATAATTTTAATATTAATTTGGCTGCATTCCCCAGATTTAAAAAGACATTTCAATTTCAAGGCAACAATATTTTATTATCTGAGAACATGAGACGTCAACCACCTCAGAAAAGTAATGAGTTCAGAGGTCATGCCAGCATTGGATAGTCAAATGGTACACTTAGAACCTGACTTTCCTGGAACCAAAGATAGACACAAAATGCTGGAGTAACTCAGCCAGACAGGCAGCATCTCTGGAGATAAGGAATGGGTGACTTTTCGGGTCGAGACCCTTATTTTAGGTATGTCTACTTTACTCAAACCAAGTTCATGTTATGATTTTATAATACATAGAGGTAACTACATATCTATTGTTTTCTATTATTAATATTAAACAATTTATTGTATTCAAGATGACAATGCTCTTACTAATGTAGCTTTGTTGAGCAAACGTTCTGTCTCCTGCAGTGTCCGAGTGTAGGTGGTATATTCCTGCTTTAAACCTTCCTGTTTTGCCAGATTCTGCGTAATCAGTTTCTGGGTCATATTAATGTCATTCAACAATCTGTTCAGACTAACAGTGAGAGTCTCATTCCGTTCTTCTTGCTTCATGATAAAATTTTTATAGGCCTGTATTTCAGTCTTCAGCGTTTCTACCTGTTGCTTTGCCTGTCTGGATGAAAACAGCAAAAACATTAGAAACAATCATGAAATGTAGCATAGAGAAAACAAAGCTATAAAATAATGCTTGTTTTGCATCAGAGATTTTAAGAAATTACAGGCTGAGACTGACAAATGCGTCAGTTTTTCAAAAACTACAAAGGCATTAGCCTGCATATCAACAATTGATACAACACACATATTGCATGTTATGTTTTAAGAAAATGTACATGGAATGTATAAATTCCGTGATAGAAGTACATAGGAAAATTCTCACCTTTTGAAGAAACAGAAATCATTTAATGAACACGAGTCTATAAATACCTTTTTACGAAGTTACAGTAACCAAATTATATATCATATCATATATCTACAGCCGGAAACAGGCCTTTTCGGCCCTCCAAGTCCGTGCCGCCCAGTGATTCCCGTACATTAACACTATCCTACACCCACTAGGGACAATTTTTACATTTACCCAGCCAATTAACCTACATACCTGTACGTCTTTGGAGTGTGGGAGGAAACCGAAGATCTCGGAGTAATTTTGTATCTACTTGTAAGAATAGATCTTTCATCTCTTTTACTATCTGAGTAATACTTGGAGACTAAAACAGATATGCAGTCTGAAAACGAGCCATGCAGCTAATGTCTAAGGTCTGCAAACAAGGGTAATAACAATAATTGAAAATTGCATTGTTTTCAATCAGTTTTTTTACAGTTAGGACTGCAAAAATATTTGAAATCTAATATTGGCTGAGAGATGTGCTAAACACAAAAACCCAAAGCAAAATATGTCAAATTGATAACATTTTCTGGACTGTTATCACTGCAATTAGATGCCATTCATACCTGACAGCTTCCTGCATTGCAGCATAGACCTCATCACGTCGCTGCATTCCAATTAGACTATTCTTCCATTGCTCTAATAATTGCTTCTTCTCAAGGTTAATTGCCACAATTTCCGTGCTGGCCTAGGAAATTATTTGACAGATTTAATAAGGAGAATAATGGTGTTATTAAACATGAAAAAAAGTAAAAGAACATTTAGATTTTGTATGGGATTATGCCAGTATTTCCTAACATTAAAATTACTGTCAGTCAGAATATAAGAAATATACATATCCTGAAATTTCCATATCCTGAAAATCTAAAAATGTAATCGATCTATTTCTTGACCACTCCCAATTAGCTGGGCTCCACAGTCATATTGGGTAGAGAATTCCAAAGATTTACAAACCTCTGGATTAACACATCTCATCTCTAGATTCAATGTAAAGTGATCATAACAGAAAACGACAGTACACATGCATCTTAAACCTTAAAAAAATATTGGATTCAGAGTATTTTAAAACAAATTTAAGAATATTTTCAACCAAAAGCAGTTTGAAATCAACGTGAATGAAACAAAATAAAAAATGTTAGTCAGAGGGTGGGACAGAATAGAAACAAGGCATTTGTCCCACCACATTCACACTGACCTTATTCCCTATCTACACTAATGCCATTTGCCTGCCTTAGGACCATATCCAACTATACCTCGCCTATCAAAATGCTGTCTAAAGGCCTCAAACATTATTATATTTGATTCCACCACCTGATCTGGCAGCACATTCTAGGTATTACCCACTCCTAAATAAAATCTTGCACGTCAGATCCCCTTTTAAACTCCTTCCTATCACCTATGCCCTCTCCTTTTGGATACCTCTAACCATGGAAAATAAATTGAGACGATCTGTCCTTTCTCTGGTTGTTATAACCTTATATGGTTCTAACAGGTCATTCCATAGTTCCTTCGCTCCAGCTTCAGCTTCCTATGCTCCAGGGACCACCTATCTATATTCTCCAGAGATGTTGCCTGACCTGCTGAATTAATCTAGAATTTTGTATCTATCTTTGGTACAAACCAGCATCTGCAATTTCTTATAATACAGATGTAGTCCTTTTCATTCTCTTTCTATATCTGCCATTCCAATCTGGAGGTTGCTTCTAGTTGGAGGCGCACATGGACACATGTCAATGATTCAAAATTTACTGATAAAATACCAAGGATTTCAGTAATAAATTAATGACATTTAGAAACTTTTATAATTGAAAATTAATAAAAATAGTTCAAACATATATAATTAGTCATTCTGAATACATCGGTGTCAAAAGTAACAAATTATTTTTAAATACAACAATGAAATACGTTCAGAGTAAAATTGGTAGAATTGAAGATCATTAATGGTGCACGAAGGATTTTTTATCTCACCTCTGCCACTGTATTCTTTGCTGCTTTTGTTTCTTCTGCTTGTGCTAAGTACTGGGCATCATACATCGCAATTTGTTCTCGCAATGCATCCATTTGAGTTACCAAACGGTCTACAAACATGTCCTAGAACACAAATAATTTTCAGTATTTAACAACCCATCAATTTACCCTTTGAGGACCTCTTGCCCCATCTCTGGTTTCAAAATTCCCTCATCAATCACCTCAAACCTACAAAACGGGAGTTGAAGCATCCTCATTCCCGAAGAAGAAAACTGGGAGAAGCAATTATTATATAAGCTCCTGATGTTGCAGGACTCCAATGTTAGTGCTTAAATCAAGTACACACTTTCTTTGGGTAGCTATCCATTTGCCTTTGTAGATGGTCTGCACAAGAAAGAAACACCAGAGCATCACCAGTCAGATAGCATTCTGAAGATGACAAGGATGAATTAACAGCCTTGTTTCCATCAAACAGTGGATCTCAAAGTAATATCCATGAGGTCTTCTAAATGATTCATATATTTCATGTAAATAAATCATAATTGGTAAGCAATATTTGGGGTTGAATGCCACTACTGAATGCATGGGATAGCTCACACAGGCACAGACTGAAAAATAAGTATAATTTGTGCCATCATCGTGACAGGCAATGATTACCCATACAAGAGATTATAAAACATTATAAAACTGATGCAAATAGAAACTGAAAAAGGGACTGCCAATTTTCACAAGCTACTTGAGTAAATTAGGTGGCAGGAAAATTGTATATTTTAATCAAGAAATGTTGCAAGACATGTTGCATAATGTCAATGAGAAATGAGAACGTTGACACTTTATTCACGTGATGCCAAGAACCTATTCAGAACAATGTCACAGGGAAAAGGTTCTCCAGAGTTCTAGACTATCCAATACTCTGTATTGTTGCTTTGCTCCCACTCAGTAACATGTTTATTTGGAACATTGTTATTAATGAAGCAGGTATATTTCTTATGCAGTCTTTTGGGATTGTGGATGACATGCTTCTGCCCCAGTTCTGTGGGAGCAGAAATAGCCATTTAAAACAATATGCAAATGAGTAGATGTTTAATGGGCAGATTGTGTGAGAGGAGGTGCATTCCTTCATCTGTTTGCTGGGCCTCTGCATGCTCACAATTAAGGGAGCCAAGGTTCTCTTCGTGATAAATTTGTGATCTGCTGTACCTGCTTCTGTTTCAGTTTTGTTGCCTGTAATTTTTCAGACTCCAACTTTTCTGTGGTACGCTTCATCACCATAATGTCAGAAGACATATCCTGTTGTAAGCTGTTCATGTAGAAATGCCGCAATGCAATATTTTCAACATCCGTTTGTAGTTGAGATACTATGATGAGATAATAAGATTAGATCAACATTCTCTCTCAAGTCTATGTCTAAAGAAGGCATATGCTTTATCTAAAATGTTCTGTTTACTATTCACCAAGACCACTATGCATTGGTTTCATGGGTTTGAACAATTGATAACATTTGGAATTTTTTTTTGTGAAAATTGCAACAAAATATTTCAAACCTACATTCAAAAAATAAACAAATATTTATGCAAGCTGATGATCAGAAAGGAAATTGGGAGATGAGCCATTAAAGATAGAAACAGCAATTATTGAATGAAGCAATTATTGACAAGTATTATTGTTCTAATTTTGGAATTTTTAAATGTTTTACACATTAACAACTTGCAAAATATGAGGAGATAGACGTGTCCCCTGTTGTATACATCAAACAAGCATTGTTCTAACATTTGGGTTTTTTTTATACCGTTTTTCAAATTTGAAGTGTTACACAATTCACATGTACAACAGAGAACAGATTTCCATCTAATTGCCAGTGACCCATTTATAACAAATTAAAATTAATGATATTGTGTTGACAAGGTTGACACCTATTTTCCAGCTGGTAAATTATCTATTAGCAAGAGGAATAACAGTTGATGAAATATTTTCATGTTTGTTAAAAACACATAAAAGGGGTTGGATGGATAACACAATGACTAAGTTGAGTGAGCTGTGCAACTTAGAATATTAAAAGATTTTTCTTTGTACAGCAATATGAAATATTTGCACCTGTCCAATCCATCAAACAAATCAGACTCCATGCATGTTAATTATTTAATATCTACAAAGGGTTCCACTTTGAAATGTTTACATTGAATTTTAAGTATCATAGAAGTATCCCCATTTGTTTACAGTAAACAGGAACACTTTTACAATGACAAAAATCCGTAAAATGGCTCATTTTGATTTGCTGAATTCTGTGATTCTAGACATTTGCAATACTCTTTTATTATAAATGATAAATAGGTTAGCTGCATTATACACAAAAATATATGAAAAATAAGTTGGCCACTCAGCCCTTCTTGTCTGCTCCATGATTCAATAAGATCACAAGTAATCTTGTTTTAACCTAAGTGATGCTTTTCTGCACAATCCATGTCTGTTGATTCGCACTCTGACCTATCAGTCTGTGGTCCCCCATACTGTTAAAATGAGGCCTAATGGAAGCTGGAGGAACAACATTTCATCTTCCATATGGGCGCACTGCAGCCTTCTGGACTTCATCTTAAATTTGACAACTTCAGGTCACTTGATTTCTATCTGTATCGTTGGTCTATCCATAATATTGGCTCAGCTTGCTTGTTGCTTTCTTCCCCTATTTTTCTTTTCCTTCTCTCGCAGTCAAGGGCATGACCAGTTGAATCTGCCGGGCATGTTTTCCTGCTCTGCATTTTGCAGTTCCTACCATATTTAATCTAAGTTCTTTCTTCTTTGTTTTCACTCTCTAACTGCTCCATTGGCTTCAATTGGCGTCTTTGTTCTTTACAATACCTACTCCATACTTTCCTGCCTTTCTTGTTTAAGACCCCCATTAAAGTGTGGTTAAAGAACTTTGTTTTAGGTACTCACTTGAAAAGTATTTTGACTTGACCTTCACCTTTGACTGTTGTGCTAAATACGTTTGTGTCAAAACTTTGGATTGTTTCCCGCTGTTTAATTGTTAGCTATTGAAGGGATCATTTTACTTAAAATTAAAGTGCTTATTTGATTCAGTTGCCAAAATGTTTGTCAAAAGAGTTTGCCAAAATGTTCTAATTATTCATTCAATTTGGGTCCAAACCGACATCCTTATTTCTTTCTACATATCCAACAAAGACAACCTTAGTTTAGTAACTGGGTCTCATTCATTAATAATTTATTGACTTCAATCAGTTTGTTTCAAATCACTCGCTGCAGCAAATAATTAAGTAAATCATTAAGCTCACCTTTTGAGCGTTCACTATTTGTTTTGGCTTGTTGCATTTGGTAAAGATTCTTTACACATGCCAAATCTTCCTCGACCTTTCTTCTTTTTGCTGCGGCCAATGAGCAACGGCTGTCATATTTTTCAAGCTCCATTTGCAATTGTGCAAGAGATTGTTGTATTCCATAAAGAATCACTCCTGTGTCTTCACGTTCAGTTGTTAGCTTTTTCATTCGCCATGACTTGAAGATAAAATAAGCCAGTGAATACTGAACATCCTCGATGTGACCCACCACACACACTCAAACACAATCACCATCCCCACAGTGCTAGCCCCAGTGTTGAACTAACCTTTTGATGGCTGCTCAGCCGTCAAGACCTTAGTTCTATGATCTTGCCTTGAGCAGATCAAGTCTCTAAATAATGTAATGTAAACAGAAAATGCTGGAACTGCTTACAGGTCAGGCTGACCTGCCCCAGAGTTAGCGTTGCAGGACAATGACCTATCATTAGTTTGAATGAAAGGTTATTGACCCAAAATATGAATTCTGCTTCTCTTGCTACAGATGCTGCCTGACATGCTCAACATTTCCCACACTTTCTGTCCCCCATCTCCTCACTCCCACCGATTTGCAGCACCTCCATTTTTTTCCTCTCCAATTACCCTAGACATACTTAATGACCTGACTGCCTCTGGCAAATTGAATTGACAAAAGGCAGTGTCATTTCTTTTAAAATTATCTGTTCATCAGTGATTTTAAAAACAACTCAAATTGATTTATAAATAACAGAGAAAAATTAAGAATACATTTGTTTGCACTTGTTAAATGTGAACAAATTAAAAACATAAATATTCCGAACATAAAGAAAAATAAATTGACTTTGCTGAACCGATGTTGGAGGTCTCTCTCAAATCACTGGAGTGATGCCGAGTGGCTAGCACAAGGCTGAAGGGCTGGATATGGTTAATTAATTAAAACCCTTGAATTCAATGTTTTGCAAGTCTGGTACACACTGACGGGCACTTTGCTGCTAGACAGGAGTTCTCTATGAATTTGCCAGTAAGCTGTCAGCATGAGTGTGTAGGAAGGAACTGTAGATGCTGTTTTACTGCAAAGATAGACACATAAAGCTGGAGTCAGGCAGCATCTCTGGATAAAATAGCTGACATTTCGGGTCGAGACCCTTCTTCTGGCCGAAGAAGGGTCTCGACCTAAAAGGTCACCTATTCCTTTTCTCCAGAGATGCTGCCTGACCCATTGAGTTACTTCAGCTTTTGGTGTCTATGTTAGCTGTCAGCATGAGCTGGCTCAATTGTTTGTTTTAAAGCATCAAAATAAAGTTTTTGGAGAATTGATGACAATGTATTGTTCTATGTATCAAATGTCATCCACCACGTATACACTCGAGTAATAAGAATAATGACCATTTGACCCATGAATATGGGCCCGCGGAATGTAATGCACCATTAAGCCACAACATATCGGCGTGCAAAACACACCAGTTTCAAACTGTGAAAGATTAGCACCAGTTAAAGACAGCCTTCACCTGAAACAGGAGATGGTTTGAACATGCAGCAAGTACTCCAGTCTAGTAGTAATTGGAGCTATTTTGGGAAAATTTTAAAGAATTGCACAACATGGTGCACAGTTGATTCGAAAGTTTTCCAGTGCTGTAATAGAGTAGACCAGAAGCTGGAAATAATACAAGTTGTCTTGTACCACCTGCAGGGCACCTTGAAACCCACCAAACACATACTTGGAAGGCAAATACATTGCATGCACTGCTTCCAACAATATGCAGTCATTACAACTGGCCTACAACTGAGCACATATTTCAAATGCATTTTGAACACTGAGCTGAGAACATCCAGCTCATCTTATATGTGCCGACCATAATGCCAATTGAAACTAATCTCGTCTGCCTGCACATAGTCTATGTCTGTCCATCCCTGTCTATTTATGTGCTGGTCTAAATGCACCTGAAATGTTGTGTGCAAATATGCTCCCAGACACCTACTATTCTTCATGTTAAAAAATTGTCTTACAAATCTTTAAACTTTCCTCCTCTCACCTAAAATCTAGGCTCTCCAGTACATAGATAACCCTCGTTATAACAGACCATAGGAGGGCGAATGGATTCCGTTATTGCCGATAGTCTGCTATTACCGAGTGAGGGATTCTCTCCAACCATGTAGCGGTCACTCCATGAAACACTGAGTTGTTTATAAATACAAAGTTCTTTTTAACAGCTAAAAACTTATTTTTGTTACTGCAAGCTAAAAGTACTAAATGCTATTTGTTACATTGTTTTACAGAGTATCATTGCACGAGTGTTGATCGAATAATGTTTCAAACTTTTATGTTCAGGTAAAGTGCTGTCAAGTTAAAACATCTGTAATCAAAAAATAAAATATAGCAAACAAGATGCCCATTATTGCAATATAAATCGATGAACAGCTATAATTTACATTTTATATTATTTGGTTATATATAGGCAAGAAGGACTATGCAATGCTACTTACCAATTCCCTCAGCTCCAGATTTAACTTGTCCAACTGCTTTGAAAGATGGTTCTTCAGAGCTTCCTGAAAGCGCTTCATTAGAGGCTGTATTATTAAAAGAGAGATTTATTTAAGATAATTTACATTGTTCATTTTATTGAAATTGAAATTAAAAGTAAAAGTAAAATAAATTATTTGTAAAAGTAATGCCAAATGCTGAGAATGGAACTATTTTCACATTTATAATGTAATGATATATCTGTTGATGTGGCAAACCAAAGGTGTTCTCTTAACAGAACCAAAATGTGAGTGGATTTTTAAGAAGTGCACAGAATTGGTTACTATTACAGTCAAAGAAGACTATACATGATTACAATCAAGCCGTCCACACTGTACAGACACACGATAAAGGGTAATAACTCTTAGTGCAAGTTAAAATCCGATTACAACATTTAAAAGACATTAGGGCGGGTACGGATACGAAAGGCTTAGAATGATAATCGGCCAAATGCAGGCAAACGGCAAGATCAGAGAGGCAGTTTGTTCCTCATAGGCCCTGTTTCTGTGCTGCATAATTCCATGATTCTATGACAACTCTTTTTCCACAGGTTCAGTAACCTATCTATACTTCAATCAATCCTGGGATGAAGATGAGCATTTGGGCCTTTTAAACAGTACGCAGGTTATCTGCAACTGTGTCTACAGCCAGGAAGTCAGATGCACTGCCATTCAACCTCTTGTCCACATCTGACTTCCATGTTTAGCCTAACAAATGTGAAAAGCTGGAATGAATCAAGCCACAAGGAGATGAAAATGGTTGGTTCCTCAGCTGTCTAGACATTAGTGTTGTTTCCAATAATGAGGTCTCATTCATTAATTTGCGTGGCAAATTGCGTGGATGCATGGCAGATGCAGTTTAATGTGGATAAGTGTGAGGTTATCCACTTTTGTGGTAAGAATAGGAAGGCAGATTATTATCTGAATGGTGTCAAGTTACGAAAAGGGGACGTACAATGAGATCTGGGTGTCCTAGTGCATTAGTCACTGAAAGGAAGCATGCAGGTACAGCAGGCAGTGAAGAAAGCCAATGGAATGTTGGCCTTCATAACAAGAGGAGTTGAGTATAGGAGCAAAGAGGTCCTTCTGCAGTTGTACAGGGCTGTAGTGAGACCGCACCTGGAGTACTGTGTGCAGTTTTGGTCTCCAAATTTGAGGAAGGATATTCTTGCTATTGAGGGCGTGCAGTGTAGGTTCACTAGGTTAATTCCCGGAATGGCGGGAGTATCATATGTCGAAAGACTGGAGCGACTAGGCTTGTATACACTGGAATTTAGAAGGATGAGAGGGGACCTTATTGAAACATATAGGATTATTAAGGGGTTGGACACGTTAGAGGCAGGAAACATGTTCCCAATGTTGGGGGAGTGCAGAACCTGGGGCCACAGCTTAAGAATAAGGGGTAGGCCATTTAGAACGGAGAGGAGGAAAAACTTTTTCAGTGAGAGAGTTGTAAATCTGTGGAATTCTCTGCCTCAGAAGGCAGTGGAGGCCAAATCTCTGAATGCTTTCAAGAAAGAGCTAGATAGAGCTCTTAAGGATAGCGGAGTCAAGGGGTATGGGGAGAAGGCAGGAACGGGGTACTGATTGAGAATGATCAGTCATGATCACATTGAATGGTGGTGCTGGCTCAAAGGGCCGAATGGCCTACTCCTGCACCTATTGTCTATTAAGTCAGTATCCAGTTGCGGATTGGATTGCTGAAACTGAGGTCCAGGGATTTAGAGATGAGTTTGGTTGGAATAATGGAGATGCAGGCAGAACTATAGCCAATAAATAGGGTCTGAAGTAGATGACTTTGTTATCTATATGTTCCAAGAATGAATGAAGGGCCAGGAAGATGGTGTCTCCTGTACACCTGATGCACTGGAAGACAAATTGAAGTGGATCAAAGCTCTCTTGGAGTTGACCTGCGCCATGACCAGCTGCTCAAAGAACTTCTTTATGGTGGACATCAGAGCACTGAATGGTAGTCGTTCAGGCACACTATGCTGCTTTTCTTTGACACCAGAATGATAGTGGTTTTCTTAAAGCAGGTAGGAACCACAGGTTATAGAAGGGAGAAGTTAAAGACATCCGCAAAGGTTCTGAGGACATCGCTGGGTATTCCATCGGGGCCAGTCACTTTCCGCTAGTTCACTCTCAGGAAGGCTGATCTGACCTGATGATGACCTTGGGTATAGATGCATACGACCTGTACCATTCCACTGACCTTCAAAGTGAGCAGAATGCAATGAGATCATTGAGGAGGGAATGCATTGTTCCAGCAATTCTGCGTGACTTCACTTTGATTGCCATTGTAGTGTGCAGGCTTTGCCACAGTCAATGGGTCTGTGTGGGTAGTCTGGGAATTCAGTTTAATTTGGCATTGTCTCTTGGCATCATAATTTCTACATAATATTCTCTATGACCCAAAAAAATCTATATTTTCAGGTGTGAATTATCAGTTCCTCAGATTACTATTTGGATTATTTAACATAATAACATATTTTTTACATAGAACATAGAAAGGTACAGTACAGGAACAGGCCCTTCGGCCGACAATATCTGTGCTGAATATGCCAAGATAAACTAATCGCATCTGCCTGCACATGATCCATATCACTCAATTTCCTTCATATCCATGTGCCTATTTAAAAGCTTCTTAAACACCACTATCGTATCTGCCTCCATTATCACCCCTGGCAGCACATTCCAGACACCCACCATCCACGGTGTAAAAAAACTTGCCCCGCACATCTCCTTTAATCTTTGGCATTTCCTCCCTGGGAGAAAGGTTCTGACTGCCTTCCCTGTCCATGCCTCTTGTAACTATATACTTTTTACACATTTTTTGTTGTTGTTATGATAAATGTACATCAATTTTGTCATTTATAGTGCAACCCACAATGATTTTGAAAATAATGATCATCAAGCTCTGATACAGATCCTTTGTCAAATGCGAAAGGTTTTCTTACATGATCTGGGTCAAGCACAATCAATTCTGCTTGTTCTTCATCTGTATCCAAATCTTCTTCAACGTTTGACTCATCTACCGTGGGGTGACATTCTACATGAAGGCAAACAGGAAAAAATATGTTCAGCACCCTTGAAAGAAAGAAAATAATAGAACAAACAAATCACAGATGGGAAACCTGGTGAAGGAAGGATTTGAGTACAAGAGTGAAAATATCTTACTATAAATGACACTGGAATATTGTGTATAATTTCAGTTTCCTTATCTGAAAAAGATTATACTCTACTGTGGTGGCAGTCCTGTGAAGACTTACCAGAGTGAACCCTGGGATGGCAGCTATGTCATGCAAAGAGTTATTGAGTGGATATTTTCTGTTTTTTAGAAGAATAGGTGGTGTCGGAATTGGTTCATACACAATTCGTAGAGGGCTCAACAGGATAGATGGAAGGAAGATATTTCCCCTAGGTCTGGAGTCAACTGGAGTCATGGCCTCAAAATAAGTTGACTATTTAGTACAGAAATAAGGAGAAATCTCTTCATTCAAAGTGTGGTTAATCTTTCAAATTCTCTACACTTCAGTGCTATGGAGGGATGCCATTGATAATGTTCAAAACAGAAGTCAATGGACTTCTGGTTTTAATGGAATTGGGAGGGAAAATTGTGTTTCTGTTAAAGATCAACTGTAATCTTGTTCAACGGCAGAGCTGGCTCAAGTGGCCTGGTCCTGCTCCTGTTTCTTATATTCTTTTGCACAGAGCTGCCAGACTATTAAAGGCATCTGCAGGTAACTGGATAGGAATCTGAGACATTTGACAGAACCAGGTTGAGTAAATGGAAATCAAAATTGAGGGCGGCACAGTGGCATAGCGGTAGAGCTAATGCCTTACAGTGCCAGAGACCCGGGTTCTATCCTGACTACGGGTGCTTGTCTGTACAGAGTTTGTACTTTCTCCCTGTGACCTGCATGGGTTTTCTCTGAGATCTTTGGTTTCATCCCACACTCCAAAGATGTACATGTTTGTAGGTTAACGTACAGGTTTGCAGGTTAATTAATTATTTTAAATGTCCCTAGTGTGTGTGGGATAGTGTGAGTGTGCGGGGATCGCTCGTCGGTGCAGACGGTGGGCCGAAGGGCCTGTTTCCATGCTGTATCTCTAAACTAAACTAAAAATAGCTGCTGATGTTGGAAATGTGAAATAAGGAATGCTGGTCAGGTGGCAACTGGGGTTAAAAGAAAAGTTAACATTTCAGATTGAAGACTCTTGGTCAGAATTGGGAAAGGAAAAAAAGGATCTTTTTAAATTGCAGAGAAGGTGAAGAGAGGAGTAGATTGAACAAATGGAATATTTATGACGGGGCAGGTTCAGATTTACTATGGCGTTAATAGTGGCAGTTAGACAGTGACAATACAGACCAAGGAAGATAAACTATCGTGAAATGCAATGCCATTATATATGCCTTGCAGGTGAAGTTGTGCTTATGCATGGAGAAATACTGAGCCAAATTTGCAAATAGGCGACCTGCAGTAGAAATGGAGAGTTCAGCTACAGACAGAGGAAGCAAATTACTGAAGTTGTGTAATTTATTACAGCCTAGAAGGCTTCAAAACTCATAGTCAGAAGATAAGGTGGTGGTCCTCAAGCTTGCATTGGGCACTGGAATAGTGCAGGAGGACAAAGACAGGTCAGAGCAGGAACTGGATGGACAACTAAAATGGCAAGCAATAGCAATTTCCTGGTTGAGGAAAATTGTTGAGGTGGTATAATCTCAACAGTCTGAACACAGTCCTAAACCTGACAACAGTAGTGTTTGCAGTGGCCATTCCTTTGGGCCTCCAGCGTAGCAGTGGGAAGGACGTCAAATACCAGGTCAAGCTACTAAATTTACCTCGGTCTGATGTATCTGGACAAACAAGTCCAGTTGGGCTGCTGTGTGTTAAATGTTGAAATTGCTGAACAATCAGCTGTTGGGAAATAATTTGCTCATCCATCAAATCTGCATTCCTTGGTGGCGTTTCAGCAGCCCCAAAGGCGAATTCATCTTGCACCATCTGTAAGTAAGTTTACACAGTTCAAAAATATAAAATCAACTTATATGAAGCATAGAAAATAGGTGCTGGAGATGGCCATTTGGCCCTTCGAGCCAGCACCACCATTCATAGAAACATAGAAAATAGGTGCAGGAGGAGCCCATTCGGCCCTTCGAGCCAGCACCGCCATTCATTGTGATCATGGCTGGTCATCCACATTCAATAACCCGTGCCTGCCTTCTCCCCATATCTCTTGATTCCACTAGCCCTGAGAGCTCTATCTAACTCTCTCTTAAATCCATCCAATGATTTGGCCTCCACTGCCCTCTGTGGCGGAGAATTCCACAAATTCACAACTCTCTGGGTGAAAAAGTTCCTTCTCACCTCAGTTTTAAATGGCCTCCCCTTTATTCTAAGTCAGTGGCCCCTGGTTCTGGACTCGCCCAACATTGGGAACATGTTTCCTGCATCTAGCGTGTCCAGTCCTTTTATAATTTTATATGTCTCTATAAGATCCCCTCTCATCCTTCTAAACTCCAGTGAATACCAGCCTAGTCTTTTCAATCTTTCCTCATATGACAATCCCGCCATGATCACATTCATTGCTGATCATTTGCAATCAGTAACCTGTGCCTGCCTTCTCCCCATATCCCTTGATTCCACTAGCCCCAAGAGCTACATCTAACTCTCTTTTAAATTCATCCAGTGAATTTGCCTCCACTGCCTTCTGTGGCAGAGAACTTTATTTAAAATAATTATTTATTAAAGGTTATATGGTAACTGATTGCAGTTATTGCATGCAAAATAGTATCAAAGAATCAAAATTAATTTTGCGGATAGAGCACAGGTGCTCTGCAAATCGGTCTCGCTGATGTAGAGGAGGCCACACCAAGAGCACCGCATGCAGTGGATGAGATTGGAAAAGGTGCATGTGAATCTTTGCCTTACCTGGAAAGACTGTTTGGGGTCCTTTATAGAGTGAGGGAGGAGATATTAAAAACAAGTGTTACACCTCCTGTGGTTGCAGGGGAAAATACCAGAAAGGGGTAGGTGGAGAAGGATGAATGGAACGGGGGAGAATGGTCCCCCCAAAGGCGGAAAAGAGTGGGAAGGGGAAGATATGGCTCGTAGTGAGATTTTGTTGCAGCAGTGGGAATGGTGAAGGAATAATATTTTGTTGCCATTGGGCCATTTTATTTCTAAGCTATTTCAATTCCCTTTCTTCAGTGTCACTGTAATTTTATATCATTCACGAGTGAAATGAAAGAACATAATTACATATCTAAAATTAGAACTTCATTTTCAAGAAAATGTCCCCCCATTCCTTTATGTAGAATGCTTTAACAGTTCAATTTTCAGTAAATTGTGATAGCCAGTGCCCAGAACTTTCTCTGAGCACGAGAATTTAGTGAGAATATGAAGACTTTGAATATATTAGAAAGGAAATTTTCAAGAGTCATGGGATTTTAGTTAAACCAATAAACTGGAAAAGCTGTGGCGTTTTCCAAGAGTTGATGGGAGTTCTAAAATTATTAACACTTCAGGAACGAGTGACGAAGTGGGTGGAGAAAACAGATAAGCCTTCAAAAGAGAATTGGATAAATATTTGAAGGAGAAATTGTAAAGATAAACCAAATGGTTCCTTATGGGAGCTATACTATATGAATTTGTTTGACAGATAAGTCCAAAAACAGTTGCTATCAGATATTGAGAATGAAGAATGATTAATAATTTCCAATTTTGCATGAAACACCACCATATGTGGCACTCTCCATACCAAGATTAGGGGCAGGAGAGCATTGGGAGGCTTTAATAATCTAATAATTTTCAAGCTACAATCCATAGAAAATAGATAATAATACATAACACCCTTTACCATATTTGTTAGTGCATCCTCTGGATTAATCAGAGCGAAATCTACTGCAATGGGAGATTCTTGTGTGGGTGACTGCTCTTCTTTAATCACATTTTCATCATCTCCTTCCTGAATTTGTATAGAAATGCTATCAATTAACACTTGCATGAATAATGTTGTTTTTTTAAGTGAAACTTTTTTATCTTATCATACACAATATTCTATTTATCAATGACCAGCAGGAGTAGATGAAAGATTAGAGGTTTCTTATCTTAAAATTTACAAGGTAGAAGAGCAACTCACTAAATAAAAATTATGAACTACAAAAATGTCACCCATTACCGCATCTGCTTGCATATCCCCTGGACCATCTTCATTTGATAATATGGGAACATCAACAGGCAGTGTCTCATCTTGATCGTCAGGAATTTCAACGGTAGCTTCTTCCTGATATGCATGAAAATGAACCAATTATTAGATAATTGCATTTGATCTGTCACAGACTTTTATAAACTAAATATATCATCTCCAAGGAGTTACGAAATGAAAAATAAGAATTATAAATGATGACTAAAGTTAGTTTTTAAGCAGGCAATGGAAAGAAGTAGCACAATACAGAACGTTCGGTAATGATTTCAAATGTGGAATTAAAAAGGCTAAAATTCTCATCTGAGTGTGAACTGGTGGAAAGAATATGCAAGATGGATATTATTAGAAGATCGTACCTTTGAAATATAGAACTGAAACAACAACAAAAAAGTATTCTTCTGCAAAACCACAAGGCCAGTAACAATGAAATTGAGGATTGGAAGTCAAAGACTGTAGAAATGTATTCATCCAGATGGTGGAAATATCTGCTGCATAGGTTAGAGGCAATAAAGTCATTAAATATATTCAAGCAGGTAGATATATTAAAATATTCCAAAGTGATTAAGCAATGAGGGGAATAGGTTAGACGAGGGTAGTTAAGTGGATGATCATGCCATGATTGTGCTGTGGTAGAGCATGCCCACAGGGATGAATAGCTTACTTCTGCTTCTATTTTGTATAATTATAAAGGGAAATTTAAAAGAATAATTTGGGTGGATTAGATTGATACATGGAAAGGGTCTGATTTGAATGCAAATTCTACCAATGATCAGGTTCTTCTATAAAATTAGTCCTTACATTTAAAAATCATTACGTGGGTTTTTTTCCATCAGCAATGTTTTTCAAAGAAAACATTATCCCATTAACAAGTAAGGATTAACAGTAATTGCCTGCAATTAAGACCATATCATGTGAACAATTTTTTGTTTTAATCTTGACAGGTTCATCGTGATGAGGGAAGTGTTTCTGAAGGACAAATTGGAATTGGTTATTTTTTGGAACCATTGATGAAGCAAATTAAGGGTGAGAATTTCATATTTGATGTCAAGAAGGTTAGACTTTATTGCCTTCCATCACAATAAGGAATGTGGGGAACCTGCTGTGGTGGATGTTTATGTTAACTTTTATGTAGTTGTGTGTCTTGGTGCTGTTCTTAGTATGGCTGTATGGTAATATGAATATCACTGCACTTAATTGGTACATGTGACAATAAGAGTCCTTTGAAACCTTTAAAGAAGGCTATTAGTCTTTTCAGTGATAATAGATGAAGAGAATGAGGGTGCAAAGGAGACTAGAGTTTTTTGAACAGTCTAGAAAATAGAAATGAACAAGATTGCAAAGGTACAAAATAGCAAAAACAGTTGTACATGATACCAATGATAATACATAGATACATTAATACATAGACAATAGGTGCAAGAGTAGGCCATTCGGCCCTTCGAGCCAGCACCACCATTCAATGGCTGATCATCCACAATCAGTACTCAGTTCCTGCCTTCTCCCCATACCCCTGTATACAGAAGGGAAAATTTAAGAAGAATAGGACATTTTTGCTGTTCTCCATTAAAAAAAACTTCTCTTGGCCTTAAGGTGATGATTTATGTTGGAATAAAGTTCTATACATGACAATAACACAAAAATAATAATCTTGCAAAATTATCCCACAGCACCAGTGGTTATCTACAGTGTGCGCTCCTGGATCATGATCATAAATGGCACTCCATTTATCAATGTGCCACAGAGAGTAAGTGGGGAGGGGGACGACGACTTATTCTTCCAACATTAAAGTTTCTAAGTGAATATTCACGGAGAAATAACGCCAATAACCACTTTAGACCACAATTACAGAAACATGTAGCATTTTGCATATTAAGAGTATATTGACACGAAAGAAGGTGTAAAATGTTTTGAAAGAGTGATATGTTAAATGCAAAGTTATACTCATCAGAAAAGATTAATAGTTTGTATCTCTTGATCTTGAAATAGATAGGCTAGGTGATGATGTGGTGTAGGTCTTTAAGATAACAAATATTATTATATTTGCAGAAAATAAAACAGGCCATCAATACGTCAACAATAAATAAATCAATTAGGGAATTCAAAAGAATTGTCATTACTTTTCAGCGGTGAGAATGTGAAAGTGCTACCTCAAGGAGTGATTGAAGTAAGTCTATGGAGGATGGAGACAGATAACATGTGAATGAATACAAGGTTGCACTGATAGTTAGACAAGGTAAGTGAGTCGAATGGAGCATAATCACCAAGTAGATAGGTTGGACCAACAGAATATAACACACATAAAATGTTATGTATTTTACCATTTTTGTTTCTGTGTCCTCTGGAACATTTAGAGCATCTGGTGATGTAGCTTCTCCTTCGTCAGCCACATCCTCAGTAGCTTCTTCCTGATTTAGAAGAAAATGCAATCAATCAACAAGTGCATGCACAAAAGATGGCCCAACAGAACGTTTTCTACAGGCAACCCTTTTGTTTGCAAATAATTTATTTCAAGTTCACTTCTGAGATGTCATAGTCATAGAGTGATACGGTGCGGAAACAGGCCCTTCAGCCCAACTTGCCCACATCGGCCAACATCTCAGCTACACTAGTAAAATAACACCAAAACCACTTTAGACCACAATTACAGAAACATGTAGCATTTTGCATATTAAGAGTGTACTGACACGAAAGAAGATGTAAAATGTTTTGAAAGAATAATGCTTTAAATGCAAAGTTATACTCATCAGAAAAGATTAATAGTTTGAAATAGATAGGCTCGGTGATGATGTGCTGTAGGTCTTTAAGATTACAAATGCTGTATTATATTTGCAGTAAAGAAAACAGGCCATCAATCCATCAATAATAAAATCAATTAGGGAATCAAAAGAATTGTCATTACTTTTCAGTGGTGAGAATGCAAAAGTGCTACCACAAGGGGTGATTGAAGTAAGTCTATGGAGGATGGAGACAGATAACATGTGAATGAATACAAGGTTGCACTGATAGTTAGACAAGGTAACTGAATGGAGAGTAATCATCAAGTAGATTGGTTGGGCCAACAGAATATAACATACATAAAAAGGGCTATGAAATGTTATGGACTTTTACCATTTTTGTTTCTGTGTCCCCTGGAACATTTAGAGCATCTGGTGATGTAGGTTCTCCTTCGTCAGCCACATCCTCAGTAGCTTCTTCCTGATTTACAAGAAAATGCAATCAATTAACAAATGCATGATCACAAGATGGCCCAACAGAACATCAAGTCAAGTCAAATTTATTTGTCACATACACATACACGATGTGCAATGAAATGAAAGTGGCAATGCCTGCAGATTGTACACAAAAAAGAATTACAGTTACAGCATATAAATAAAGTTAATAAGTTACTATAGTGTAGTCAAAAATTTAGTCTCTGGAGTTATAAAAGGTGACAGTCCTGGTGGCCTGTGGGAAGAAACTCAGTCTCATCCTCTCCGTTTTCACAGCGTGACAGCGGAGGCGTTTGCCTGTTCGTAGCATCTGGATCAGTCCGTTACTGGGGTGGCAGGGGTCCCTCATGATCTTGCTTGCTCTGGATCTGCACCTCCTAATGTATAGGTCCTGCAGGGGGACGAGTGTAGTTCCCATGGTGCGTTCTACTGAACGCACTACTCTCTGCAGGGCCATCCTGTCCTGGGCAGAGCTGTTCCCAAACCAGACTGTAATGTTGCCGGACAGGATGCTCTCTACAGCCCCAGAGTAGAAGCAATGAAGGATCCTCAGAGACACTCTGAATTTCCTCAGTTGTCTAAGGTGGTAAGAGTGTACTGACACGAAAGATGATGTAAAATGTTTTGAAAGAATGATGCTTTAAATGCAAAGTTATACTCATCAGAAAAGATTAATAGTTTGTATCTCTTGTACTTGAAATAGATAGGCTAGGTGATGATGTGCTGTAGGGCTTTAAGATAACAAATACTGTATTATATTTGCAGAAAGGGAAACAGGCCATCAATACGTCAATAATAAATAAATCAATTAGGAAATTCAAAAGAATTGTCATCACTTTTCAGCGGTGAGAATGTGAAAGTGCTACCACAAGGAGTGATTGAAGTAAGTCTATGGAAGATGGAGACAGATAACATGTGAATGAATACAAGGTTACACTGATAGTTAGACAAGGTAAGTGAGTCGAATGGAGCGTAATCACCAAGTTGATTGTTTGGGCCAACAGAATATAACATACATAAAAAGGGCTATAAAATTTCATGGACATTTACCATTTTTGTTTCTGTGTCCCCTGGAACATTTAGAGCATCTGGTGATGTAGCTTCTCCTTCGTCAGCCACATCCTCAGTAGCTTCTTCCTGTTTTAGAAGAAAATGCAATCAATTAACAAATGCATGCACACAAGATGGCCCAACAGAATGTTTTCTACAGGCAACCCTTTTGGTTGCAAAGAATTTATTTCAAGTCCAGTTCTGAGATGTCATAGAGTCGTAGAGTGATACGGTGCAGAAACAGGCCCTTCAGCCCAACTTGCCCACACTGGCCAACATGTCCCAGCTACACTAGTCCTACCTGCCTGCGTTTGGTCCATTTCCCTCCAAACCTGTCCTACCCATGTACCTGTTTGACTGCTTCTTAAACATTGGGCTAGTCCCAGCCTCAACTACCTCCTCTGGCAGCTTGTTCCATACACCCATACACGTGTAAGATGCCTATGCAATGTGCATGAATTCAGCTACCATGGGGTGACTCTGAGTTACACACAACAGTTAGCACACATTCTTGACAAGATGAGGACATCATCCAATGGCAAGGAGATGCAAGACAATTTTAGACCAGACTCTGGTGCACACACAGAACGTGTATATGAAAACACACACACACAGGCAAATATATATATTCATCCTTGCTCCTATTCTAATGTTTTTGTTTCCTTCCCCACTCAATTCAGTCATCCTCCCTCTCAATTCCCTTCCCCTAATTCCTCTTCAGACCAAAGTGCAGCGACACCGAAAATGGGATGTTGCTACAATTACATATTTCCCCAAAATGCAGGCACTAATTGACTGCACTCTGTAGCTATTAGATCGTTTTTTAAACAGATGATAACCTCGTTTTCATAATAACTTTGCATACTAATACATTGCTCACCATGCCACAGAGATAAAAAATAAGTACATCATAGAAACATAGAAAAATAGATGCAGGAGTAGGCAATTCGGCCAGCACCGCCATTCAATATGATCATGGCTGATCACATAATCAGTACTCTGTTCCTGATTTTTCCCCATATCCCTTGATTCCTTTAGCTCGAAGATCTTGAGGAGGGGAACGAGATTGGAATAATGAATGAAAAATATATCAAAAGGTACACTTTAAGGAAGTTAGTGAAGGAAGGGAGAACTTCACAGAGATTTCCAAGGTACATTGGAAAAGTTATGAGGAAAATGCATTTTCTTGCAAACATTTTCAGTCTGCCCTTGTTAATATAACTCTGGTGGTTAGGTCAAAAATCAGGTGGCAGTTCCTTTTACCAGCTCTGGAATATTACAATATCAGGTAGTCATGTTGGCCTCTAGGCCCAAGACAGATGGGTATGGGAAAGGGGAATTGATATCAATAGCAAGTCATATCTGCTTGGACAATGATTCCCTTTTCCTTAATCTTTTCCATGCTACACCCTTGACCACATCCCTCTATTTCACACATCTTTGCCCTCTTCTCTTCTTGAATAGAGAAACGATAGAGATCCACAGGTATTCACCTACCGCTTCGTCAGCACCACATTTAATGGACTTTCCCTGCAAATTTTCACCACTTTCAATGCGATTCCACCATTAGCCTCATGTTTCCCTCCCTGCTTTCAGCATTCTGAAGAGAATTTGTAACTCTGTGAAGTGATCTTCCATTTTGACTATATTAGTCCACTTTCCTATACAACCGCACAAGGTACCATGTTTGGTTTTTTACATTATCCTTTCCACCATCCAGGGACACAAACCATTTCCTATCTCATGAATTGCATTCAATGCTCATGAACTGGCTTTCTATAGGATGGAGAAACACAGAATATGTGACAGTTTTGCAAAGGACTTTCAATCCACAAGAACGACTCTGAACATCCCGTTGCCTGTCACTTCAATTTTTCATGCTGCTCCTAAACAGACCCATCTTCCGGGGCCCCTCTCACTATTCCAAACATAAATGGTCCATTTATGTTTGAGGCACAGTGCTTAATCTCCCATCTGAACATGATATTAAATCGAATTTCCAACTCACTTTCTCGATACCAGCTTTTTTCCTCACCATTAACAGTACCTAATCTTCTGGGCATCTCTTAGAGCTTTGATCTGTATTTCACAGCTGTTACTTGTCCCTTTGATGTTTTTTTCTCTTTTAACTGTCCTCATTAATATATCAATTAAATGACTTCAGCAACAGATGAAGCCATCTATTTGACATATCAATGAGGAGTTGGGCCAAAGGACCCGATTCTGTGCAGTATGACTCCAACAGATCATCACTTTGGTAAGAAGATAGTACTTAGCACAATTTATTTCACAAACTTTATTTAAAAGCAATTCAAGGTTTTAGATTAACCTCTGCTATGTTGATTTATTTATTGACATTGATAGTTTAACTTCTCTAATAGAAAACAGTGAGAGAAGCTGAACTATCAATGTCAATAAATAAATCAACATAGCAGAGGTTAATCTAAAACCTTGAATTGCTTTTAAATAAAGTTTGTGAAATAAATTGTGCTAAGTACTATCTTCTTACCAAAGTGATGATCTGTTGGAGTCATACTGCACGGAATATGGAAACAGGCCCCTCGGCCCAACTTACCCACGCAGATCAGCACGCCCGATCCACACTAGTCCCACCTGCCTGCATTTGGCCCATATCCCTCTAAACCTGTCCTACCCATGTACCTGTCCAAATGTTTCTTAAACATTGTAATAGTACCTGCCTCAACTAGCTCCTTGGGCAGTTTGTTCCATATACCCACCACCCTTTGTGTAAAAAAAAGTTGCCCCTCGGGTTCCTATCCCTATCTGCTCTGGTTCTCAGTTCCCCTACTCTAGGTAAAGACTGTGCATTTACCCTATCTATTCTTCTCATGATCTTGTACACCTCAAGATCACCACATTGTATTGAGAGCACATGGTATTGGGGCAGGATATTGATATAGATAGAAAATGGGTTGGCAGACAGGAAACAAAGAGTAGGAATTAACAGGTCCCTTTCAGAATGGCAGGCAGTGACTAGTGGGGTGCCGCAAGGCTCAGTGCTGGGACCGCAGCTATTTACAATATATATTAATAATTCAGATGAAGGAACTAAAAGTAATATTAGCAAATTTGCAGATGACACAAAGCTGGGTGGCAGTGCGAACTGTGAAGAGAATGCTCTGAGAATGCAGGCTAACTTGGATAGGTTGGGTGAGTGAACAAATGCATGGCAGATGCAGTATAATGAGGATAAATGTGAGGTTATCCACTTTGGTGCAAGAACAAGAAGGCAGATTATTATCTGAATGGTGTCGGATTAGGAGAATGGGAAGTGCAACAAGACCTGGGTGTCCTTGCACATCAGTCACTGAAAATAGCATGTTGTCCTTCATAATGAGAGGATTTGAGAATTAGAACAAAGAGGTCCTTCTGCAGTTGTACAGGACACTAGTGAGACCACACCTGGAGTATTGTGTGCAGTTTTGGTCTCATAATTTGCGGGAGGACATTCTTGCTATTGAGGGAGTGCAGCGTATGTTCACAAGGTTAATTCCCGGGATGACGGGACTGTCACATGATGAAACAATGGAACGACTGGGCTTGTATTCACTGGCATTTGGAAGGATGAGAAGGGATCTTATTGAAAAATATAAAATTATTAAGGGATTAGACAAGCTAGATGCAGGAAACATGTACCCGATGTTGGGGGATTCCAGAACCAGGGGCTACAGTTTAAGAATAAGGGGTAGGCCATTTAGAACTGAGATGAGGAAAAACCTTTTTCACCCAGAGAGTTGTGAATTTGTGGAATTCTCTGCCTCAGAAGGCAGTGGAGGCCGATTCACAGGATGCTAGCTCTTGGGCTAGCAGAATCAAGGGATATGGGGAAAAGGCAGGAACGGGGTACCAATTGTGGATGATCAGCCATGATCACATTGAATGGTGGTGTTGGCTCGAAGGGCCGAATGGCCTACTCCTGCACATATTTTCTATGTTTCTACGTAAAAAAGCTGGAGTAACTCAGCAGGTCAGACATCATCTCTGGTGAAAAGAAATTGGTGCCATCCTGTCATAGATATTTCCTTTGCCTTATACAGCTCCCCCCCCCCCCCCCCCCCCCACACCCTTTCTGCAAATTTAACTTGTTTTTCCTCTTTCCCAGTTCAGACAAAGGCTATTTGACTATGTTTCTCTTCAGAGGTATTGTCTGACTGCTGAGAGAATTTGTTTTTATTTCAGGATTTTGAGCTTTTCTTGTAGTTTAACTTTAATCCTGTTGATGTTGAATTTAATAGTTTCATTCCAATATTTGATGTTTCAGATGATGGTAGAGGAATTTAAGGCAGTGACACACACAAATTGAGATTCTGTCATCATGTTTGGAATATCAACTCCACTTTCATTATTTCCTTTTTAAATAAATCATCTTATACTATGTGATGTATGGTTGATTTGAAGAGCTAAGTAAATGATAAATATAACTTCAACTGCCAGTAGAAAGGCAGCACAGTGCCGCAGCGGTAGAGCTGTTTCCTCACAGCGCCCTGAGACCAGGGTGTGATCCTGACAAAGGGGGCTGTCTGTGCAAAGTTTATACATTCTCCCTGTGACCGTGGTGGTTTCTTCCCACATTCAAAAGACGTGCAGGTTTGTAGGTCGTCTTCTGTAAAATTGTCTCTCGTGTGTGGGATGCAAAAGTGGGATAACATAGAGCTAGTGTACGGGTGATTGATTGGTGATGTGGACTTGGTGGGCCAAAGGACCTGTTTCCACACTATGTCTGTAAACTAAACTAAACCTATATCTCCAGTGTTATTCGAGAAAAAATGCATAGCACGTTCCCTTTTTGCACCTTCAACTCAATCAGTTGTTTCAGTGTGCTACTGCAGAAACATGGAGCACAATGCAATCATTTTAAACTGGAACCCATGCTCAGTCCTTACAATGCCATATCTGAATCTCATATTATAACTGAAATTTTGCCTGGACTCTTTAGTTTGCAAAGCGACCAGTTAAATAGGATAAATATGCCATGGCATAAATTGTCATGAAATTTTGGAGCATTTTTAAAAGACTGTTCAAGATCACCAAATGAAGTTCCTGAGACAGCAGCTAAATCACGAGACAGTTGCAGTTGCTGAGATACAGGGAAAATGAATCAACCATAGCGATATTTACCTCCTGTCCACCCTCTGGTCCATCTTGATCTTGCTTGAAGTTTTCAGCAATCTCTGGAGAGGGGCTAAGATGAGAATAAAACTGCAGTTAAACAGCCATCGCCGAAAATAAATTTTATGTACAGAAATATGGAAGCAATTTACCAGATTAAAGCTGCTATTAAAACAAATATTTTAAATATATACTTGCAGAAAAGGAAAAATATAGAATTCTACATAAGAATATTGGTCAAAACCAACAATTTGCAGATAATCAAAGCAGTTCCAAAATATTAGTTGCATACTTAAAAAAGTTTGAAATATTAATAGATGTATGCATTTATTGCTTAAATTGTCCTTTTTGTTTATTTTTGTAAGGATTCTTTAAACCGATATCAGGGCTCACCATAGTTTAAAAACAGTATAGTCACCTGGGATTGACTGATCAAATGCAAGAAAGCAAATTTATATCCGCAATTCTGTGCAGGCTGGGATTTTAAGATTACCACTAATCGATGCTGCTTAAAGAAATCGGTTATATCACAAAACCTCCTCTGAAGGCTAAGGACGTTTGCCATTTCTCCACAACTTTTACAAACTTCTTCAGAAAGTATCATATCGAGATGCATCCCAGTTTAGTTTAGCAACAGCTCTGCCCAAAACGACAAGAAATTGCTGAGAGTTTTGGATGTAGCCCTGCCTCCTCACTATTGATTCCATCTACACTTTATGCTGCCTCAGGAAAACAAAATCAAGGACCTTTTCTAACCTGGTAATTCCCATTTCTCCCCTCTCCCCCTTCGGGCAGAAGATACAAAAACTTGAAAACATGACCCAACAGATTCAGGAGCAACTTCTACCCTGCTGTTATCAGACTAGTGAATGGTACTACCATTTGATATGGTGTAGTCCCAATCTTCCAATTTACTTAATTGTGGACCTTTTCTTTGTAACTAACACTATAATGCCATAACACCATATTCTGCACTTTAGTATTGTTCTCTTTGCACTCCCTGTTGACTTGTGTAATAATATGATTTAACTGGATAGCAAACAATATTTTTCACTTTCTCAGTACTGTACATATGGGGGGGGGGGCGAGTAGGAAGATGGCCATCGGGACTATATTGATTGAATACTTTTTTTTACTTTATCGACACCCTATACGTGGTAACCCTTTGCATATTTGTGTATTCTATGCAGAACAAAGACAATCACTGTACCAAGTGCATGTGACAATAAAGTAACGATCAATCAATGTCTAAACCCACCATCAAAATCTATCTATACTGATACTTATACAAAACTGAAGATAGACATAAAACTGGCTGGATATGCATTGCCATTTCCAAATCACCACATATTAGAAACTTTCACCATATAATCGTCATTTTTCGCAATCAAAAGTTGACATAAATAACATTTTTAATAACTATGAGCATCCAGAGAAATTCAAAAGTTAAATTCAAATTGACCAATCATCACAGGCGACAAAAACAAACCCAAATTCATGGGCCTCAGCCACAATTAAATGATCTAATGATCACATAAAGATCACTCATGAACTGTAACGAAATAAGAAACGACATCTATTTGACAAAGATAACTTTTCTCATCTGAAATGAGTGTTTCGGCCACAATATTTCCCCCAAAGCAGAGTACCTCTCCCCGTCCGCCATGTTCCCGGTCGCTAGGAGACACCGACAACAACCCGCTGCCTCCGCGCGGATCACGTGCGGGCCTGTGCCACTTTCCCGCGATGGGGGATGGGTTGCCGTGGGCTCGGGGTTGCAGCTGCGGGAGGCCGAACTGGCACTGGACACCCCCTCCCCCTGTGTGGTGGCGCCCGGCGGCGGGGCCGCTCGCTCCCTAGTTACCGACCAGGAAGCGGCCTCCGCCCCGCTGGGATCGCTGTCAGAGTCTCTCCAAGTCTCCGCCCATCCATGCAAATTCGGGGGAGAAGTTAGGGAAGCTTAGTTAGAGGGACCGCCCGATGGGCCTAGTGTTTTCAGCGCCTTCAGAGCGATCGACAAGGGGCTCCTGTGGGAACTGCAGGAGGCCACTCAGCCCATCGACACGGGTCCTAATTAATTACTCTCAGTCTTGAAATATAAAGTGGTAAGCACTTATGTTTACTCCAGCATTTTGTGATACCTTCTTATGTTTCTTATGTATGGTTGCATTTCATTTTTTGATAGGTTTTCTCGTTGTTGAGTTGTCAAGTTACCAGAAGGACACAAAGTGCTGGATAAACTCAGCGCTGGAGAACATGGATAGGTGACCTTTCGGGTCGGGACCCTTCCTCAAACTTCAGACCCAGTCTGTGAGGAAGGGTCTCGACCCGAAACGTCACCGATCCATGTTCTCCCTTGAAGCTGACTGACCTGCTGAGTTACGCCAACACTCTATGACCTTTTGTGTATTAACCAACATCAGCAGTTCCTTGTTTCCATAAGTTACCAGAAGGTTCAGCCAACATGACTTTGTGTTGTATAAGAAAATAACTGCAGATGCTGGTACAAATCGATTTATTCACAAAATGCTGGAGTAACTCAGCAGGTTACATTTGTATGCTCAGAATGTGCTGACTCAGAGTTGTACGTGTTACCACAACTGATCCAAGTCTTGTATGTCCTGCTATATCTTTAATTTAAAAAATATGAAGTTTCCTGTTGAGCATGTTTTAGGACATATTTTCTGCAAAGAAAACATGTAGGCCAGGTAGGTTTCTGATAAAGGCTGATGTATGAAGGGTCATAAGAAAGATTAGATACCAAGGACCAAGGTACAATACCAAGGACCAAGGTACAATACTATCTATAATGGCCAGTTGTCAGAGAACTGAGTAATTGAAATATTAATTCAGCCTTGCCTTTGTTGTCACGTGGAAGATTTTGTAATGCTTAATTAGACATTGTTTTTCTGTGTTATTTGTTTTGAACGTTGCTTTGCTCTGCTTTTCCTGATTGGTTTAAAAGATTTTTCTGAAATATCTGACTGTAGATTGTGGTCAAGAATATTTAGTTGTGTTTACAAATTAGGCAAGAATAATGAAACAAGAAAACCATAACTTATTTGAGGTAGTTTAGATTTTTTTATTAGATTTAGATTTAGAGATACAACGCAGAAACAAGCCCTTCGGCCCACCGGGTCTGCGCCGCCCAGCGATCCCCGCACAAACTAACACTATCCTACACCCACTAGGGACAATTTTTACATTTGCCCAGCCAATTAACCTACATACCTGTACGTCTGTACTACCGAAGATCTCGGAGAAACCCCACGCGGGTCACAGGGAGAACGTACAAACTGTACAGACGTCGCCCGTAGTCAGGATCGAACCTGAGTCTCCGGCGCTGCATTCGCTGTAAGGCAGGCACGGTAGCGCAGCGGTAGAGTTGCTGCTTTACAGCGAATGCAGCGCCGGAGACACAGGTTCGATCCTGACTACGGGTGCTGCACTGTAAGGAGTTTGTACGTTCTCCCCGTGACCTGCGTGGGTTTTCTCCGAGATCTTCAGTTTCCTCCCACACTCCAAAGACGTACAGGTATGTAGGTTAATTGGCTGGGTAAATGTAAAAATTGTCCCTAGTGGGTGTAGGATAGTGTTAATGTACGGGGATCACTGGGCGGCACGGACTTGGAGGGCCGAAAAGGCCTGTTTCCGGCTGTAGATATATGATATGATAACTCTACCGCTGCGCCACCGTGCCTGTTCCTGACTGTTGAGCAACTCCAAATAGCTGTCTAGAGATGAAATATCAAGGCTGTGTTATACCAAAAAAACCAAATATATCTATGTACTGTCTGTTTGCTTTTTGTAATCGATTTTCAAAATAAAGCCATTGGGAGAGTGGAAGGGAGATAGCCAGGAGCAAGAGCTGGCAAGTGATAGATGGATCCAGGTGAGGAGGGGTGAATTGGTGGATGGAATCTAGGAGGAGCTAGGAGTGGAAGTAGCAACACAGAGACTGGGACGTGATCAATGCAACCTGAGTCTTGTTTAATTTCTACCCAGCATGTGGCATTGACATGTTAGCAAGGGCAGGATTTAGTCCACATGTTTTTATTGCCATTAAGAATCTTCAGTATTACTATTTGTGTGTATAGTTTTCTGAATTTCAATAATTTTATTTAACTGTTTCTGTTGTGAACCATGAGTGGTTACCAGGGGGTTTCAAGGACCCGAAACGTCACCTATTCCTTTTCTCCAGAGATGCTGTCTGACCCGCTGAGTTACTCCAGCTTTCTGTGTCTATCTTCAGTTTAAACCAACATCTGCAGTTCCTTCTTACACATAAAGCCTACATTTGGTGTTTGAATCTGATTGTAATAGATATCCTGAAATGCTATAATATTTGTGCATGTATTAAAAATAGGAATATTTCCATCAAAAATAATAAGAACATTAATTGTGTTAAACCCAGAGTTACTAAATTATTTTCTTTTAAGACTCATTTTATTGTAGTTTCACAAAAAATAATCTGTCCTTTAAACTTTGCAATGTCAGCTTCATTCTGTCTTCCTCGATCAGTTGAACAAAAATTAACTTACAATAGAAAAAAAATCAGATACTGTCAACAGATACATTATGTATTTTTTTCTAACTTTGAAATGTTTGTTAACTTCCTGTATTATATCTACCAAGTTGCTTATTTTAAACAGTGCTTTTTCTGCTATCATCTAGGTTGAAATCCTAAATCTCAAGATTCAAGACTTTATCTTTTCATCACATTTCCAGTACTTTGTGATATGCAGGTTGAGCCCTTTTATTCAGGAAATTGAAGAATGGGATCCAATGTACTGTCTAATCTAAGAACGGCTCTTAAATATGGAACCATCTTAACTGCGATTCTAGGTGGAATGATTATTTGCCACATTTATTCCATACCCGAGTTTCCAATCACTTCACAAGGCATGATTAAACTAAAGTTATTGTGGCAATTTTCAAATCACAAGCATGGAACAAAAGCCTCAGAAAAAGCTACCGAGCTGCCATTCAGTAAGGGTTATCACAATCACTCATCATGTGATATTGATTTCAATAGAAGGTTTGACTGTGCTTTTAATGAACAGATTGACGTGGAGAAATGTCAAGCTCGTGGCTGCTGCTGGATTCCAGTGGTCAATGCTGTCAATATGACTGCCCCTCTTTGTTTCTTGCCATCAAATTATCCTACATACAACATGGACAGCCTTTCTCCAACCACGACAGGCTTTACAGCCACACTAAGCCGAAACAAGAAGACTTTTTTCCCAAATGACATAAGGGTACTTCAGTTGGATGTAATGTATGAGACAGCAGGCAGACTTCATTTCACGGTAAGTAATCCTGATTAGAAATGCTAATTTTAGTGTGGTCATGAAGATGTGTGTAGCTGTCAATAACAGAAAAGATACAGCTATTATCTATCATAGCATATTTCCTGTTGGTGTAAGAAGTTATATTTGATATTTTCAAATAAAATCAAATTATGAGATTGTAGTATGAAGAATTAGAATATAGAAGAAAATTTCTGAAGTTTTCTATATCAGATGTCTTCTGCAACATTTTGCTTCTGCTTAACTAAAGACTGATATCTGAACATGTTTTATCTTTCCACACACTCGTGCTTCTCTCATGCTTGAAGACAACCTCCAAATTAAAAAAAAACAATTATTGAATTATTGTATGCAAGATCCACCTTATAAAAATATTAAGAAGTCATGGGCCAAATTGCTTAAATTTATAGACATTAATTAAATTAATGTAAGTTGTTATCCACTGCTAAGAATGGCTAAAATGGATAAAATATTCTTTGTTCATTATATCTATTTAATTTATTTCGCTCTTATTCAGAGAATGACCATTTTGATTCTAATTTGCATGAGAATAGAAATAATTCATTTAAAGGCAGAATTAATCTAGTTTATTTTGCTTGACGTGGAGTGAGTTAGATTTATCTCACAATTTGATATTTCCTCACTAAACGTCCCCTTATAAATTAATATCATTCTTAAAATCCATCCATATGTCTTGGTATCCAGTTTTGAATGATTATGCTTAGGGAAGTATTTTAGGATGCTTTGTGTTCAAATCACTAAATAATCCAACATTCTTTTGACTTTAAAATGTCCCAGGTGCAGTTGTTTCAATAATATTCCATTAAAAGATTACAGAGATGCATGTAACACTTAAGGACTTTTTAAATGGAAGTGCCCTCTGGCATGAATATTTATTTATTAAAAAAATAATTAAGTGACAAGATATCAAAATTATTTGAGGGGAAGCACTTTTTTAAAAAAATGGGCAGTAGTAGTGTTAAATGCAATTATCGGGTATAGATAGGTTAAATATTCAGAACCGATTTCCAAGGGAAGGGGAGTTGAGGACTCAAGGGCATAGGTTTGACACAAATAATCTCCCAGATGTACTAGTGGCCAATGAGGGTGACGGAGGAACTGAATGAAATTCACATTAGGCAGGAAATGGTGTTGCGTAGACCGATGGGACTGAAGGCCGATAAATCCCCAAGGCCTGATGGTCTGCATCCCAGGGTACTTAAAGAAGTGGCTCTAGAAATTGTGGATGCATTGGTGATCATTTCCCAATGCTCTATAGATTCAGGATCAGTTCCCGTGGATTGGAGGATAGCTAATAATGACCAAATGACATTTGGATAGCAGTAACAGGATAATTCCGAGTCAGCATGGATTTACGAAGGGGAAATCATGCTTGACTATTCTTCTGGAACTTTTTGAGGATGTAACTAGGAAAATGGACAAGGGTGAGCCAGTGGATGTAGTGTACCTGGACTTTCAGAAAGCATTTGATAAGGTCCCACATAGGAGATTAGTGGGCAAGATTAGAGCATATGGTATTGGGGGTAGGGTATTGACATGGATAGAAAATTGGTTGGCAGACAGGAAACAAAAAGTAGGGATTAACGGGTCCCTTTCAGAATGGCAGGCAGTAACTAATGGGGTACCGCAAGGCTCGGTGCTGGGACCGCAGCTATTTACAATATACGTTAATGATTTGGATGAAGGGATTAAAAGTAACATTAGCAAATTTGCAGATGACACAAAGCTGGGTGGCAGTGTGAAGTGTGAGGAGGATGCTATGAGGATGCAAAATGACTTGGACAAGTTGTGCAGATGCAGTTTAATGTGGATAAATGTGAGGTTATCTGCTTTGGTGGCATCAACAGGAAGACAGATTATTATCTGAATGGTGTCAAGTTAGGAAAAGGGGAAGTACAACGAGATCTGGGTGTCCTTGTTCATCAGCCACTAAAAGTAAGCATGCAGGTACAGCAGGCAGTGAAGAAAGCTAATGGCATGTTGGCCTTCATAACAAAAGGAATTGAGTATAGGAGCAAAGAGGTCTTTCTGCAGTTGTACAGGGCCCTAGTGAGACCACACCTGGAGTACTGTGCGAGGTTTTGGTCTCCAAATTTGAGGAAGGACATTCTTACTATTGAGGGTGTGCAGCGTACGTTCACGAGGTTAATTCCCGGAATGTCGTATGCTGAAAGACTGGAGCAACTGGGTTTGTATACTCTGGAATTTAGAAGTATAAGAAAATAACTGCAGATGCTGGTACAAATCGAAGGTATTTATTCACAAAATGCTGGAGTAACTCAGCAGGTCAGGCAGCATCTCATGAGAGAAGGAATGGGTGATGTTTCAGGTCGAGACCCTTCTTCCTGAATTCTTCCTGAAGAAGGGTCTCGACCCGAAACGTCACCCATTCCTTCTCTCCTGAGATGCTGCCTGACCTGCTGAGTTACTCCAGCATTTTGTGAATAAATACCTGGAATTTAGAAGGATGAGAGGGGATCTTATTGAAATATATAAGATTATTAAGGGATTGGACACGCTAGAGGCATGAAACATGTTCCTGATGTTGGGGGAGTCCAGAACCAGGGGCCACAGTTTAAGAATAAGGGCTAGGCCATTTAGAACGGAGATGAGGAAAAACTTTTTCACTCAGAGTTGTGAAATTGTGGAACTCTCTGCCTCAGAAGGCAGTGGAGGCCAATTCCCTGGATGCTTTCAAGAGAGAGTTAGATAGAGCTCTTAATGTTAGAGGAGTCAAGAGATATGGGGAGAAGGCAGGAACGGGGTACTGATTCTGGATGATAAGGCATGATCAGGGTGAATGGCGGTGCTGCCTTGAAGGGCCGAATGGTCTATTGTGTATTGTCTATTGTCTAAATCTTGTTTCTGTTGTTTCAGCTTAGGGATCCAATGAACAAACGATATGAGGTTCCCATTCATGTTCCAAAAGTAAATGAGAAAACTTCAACACAGCTCTACTCTGTCACAATTTCATCCAAACCTTTTGGCATCATTATACAAAGGAAATCAAATGGTCTTGTACTGTAAGTACATTTAGCCTTGGTATTTCCATCTTTGGTATTAACAGTCAAAACTTGTCGTTCACTCTGGTTGTATATTACTGTATGTGAGAATATAGTTATTCATCAGATAGAAAGAAAGTGGAATTTCAGATCAATGATTGAGATGTGGTTGGTTTACAACTAATAATGAGAAAGTGGCGATGAGAGAAACATGAAAAGGTAAGGACAATTTTAGAGTGAAAGGCAGGAGTTATTGAATTACGTGGGATAATGATGCAAGGAAAAAGGGATGGTTATGGAACAAGCAGAGGATCAAAACATGAATAGGAGAGATGTTAAACTCCTGATTATCAATAACTGCTGTGTGGGAAAAGGTAGAAAATAATAATCACCTGAAACTGTTGAACTCATTGCTTAATCTGGAACATAATAAGGTGATAAATCGAAAGTTAAGATACAGTTCCGCACAGTTACTCTGAGTTTTAGCCACTCATTGTAGGAGGCCAAGGATTGGAAGATGAAATAGTGACGTCAATAATGGCAGATGAACAGTTGATTGGAGAGTTTGCTTGCCTGGAAATGGAGGATACTTTTCCCACACTGAAGGTTGTAAGCATGTGGAGTGAGCTGCCAGAGGAAGTGGTAGAGGTGGGTATAGTTACAACATTTAAAATACATGGATAGAAAAGATTTGGAGGGATATGGGCCAAACCGAGGCAAATGGGACTCGCTCATTTGGTCAGCAGGGACACATTATGTCCATGTGGCCTGTTTCCGTGCTGTGTAGCTCTGACTATCACATAAAAATACCGATAGAATTGGTACTGAACATAGGCCCTCTTAATCTAGTTAAAGTCTGTGCCTGGGCCAGTATACTTAGCTGTTTCTTAATATCACATGGAGTATATTGAACTGACTGAAAGAGAAAAAAAAGGGGAAGTATTTCAGTCAGTCAAGCGGCAGTGCAGAGAGGGGGGGGAAAACATTACTGTTTCAGTTTATTTATAGGTCTGTTTCTCTTCCAAAGATGTTGATTGCTTTGCTTGTCTACCTTCGCTCAGTCCACCTGGACCTACCTGATCTCCCGGTTGCTAAATACTTTAATTCTCCTTCCCATTCCCACACCGACCTTTCTGTCCTAGGTCTCCTCCATTGTCAGTGAGGCTAAACACAAATTGGAGGAACAGCATCTCATATTTTGCTTGGGCAGCTAACATTAGGTACCTAGTGGTATGAATATTGATTTATCTAACTTCGTAACCCCAGCATTCCCTCTCTCTCCATCCCTCCCCCACCCAAGTTGGGCCAGCTTCTCGTTTTCACCCAACAAGCAGCTAATAATGACCAAATGACATTTGGATAGCAGTAACAGGATCATTCCGAGTCAGCATGGATTTACGAAGGGGAAATCATGCTTGACTAATCTTCTGGAATTTTTTGAGGATGTAACTAGGAAAATGGACGGGGAGAGCCGGTGGATATAGTGTACCTTGACTTTCAGAAAGCCTTCGACAAGGTCCCACATAGGAGATTAGTGGGCAAAATTAGAGCACATTGGGGGTAGGGTACTGACATGGATAGAAAATTGGTTGGCAGACAGAAGGCAAAGAGTGAGGATAAATGGGTCCCTTTGAGAATGTCAGGCAGTGACTAGTGGAGTACCGCAAGGCTCTGTGCTGGGACCACAGCTATTTACAATATACATTAATGACTTGGATGAAGGGATTAAAAGTAACATTGGCAGATTTGCAGATGACACAAAGCTGGGTGGCAGTGTGAACTGTGAGGAAGATGCTATGAGGTTGCAGGGTGACTTGGACAGATTGTGTGAGTGGGCAGATGCATGGCAGATGCAGTTTAATGTGGATAAATGTGAGGTTATCCACTTTGGTGGTAAGAATAAGAAGGCAGATTATTATCTGAATGGTGTCAAGTTAGGAAAGGGGGACGTACAACGAGATCTGGGTGTCCTAGTGCATCTGTCACTGAAAGGAAGCATGCAGGTACAGCAGGCAGTGAAGAAAGCCAATGGAATGTTGGCCTTCTTAACAAGAGGAGTTGAGTTTAGGAGCAAAGACGTCCTTCTGCAGTTGTACAGGGCCCTAGTGAGACCGCACCTGGAGGTTCTGTGTGCAGTTTTGGTCTCCAAATTTGAGGAAGGATATTCTTGCTATTGAGGGCATGCAGCGTAGGTTCACTAGGTTAATTCCCGGAATGGCATGACTGTCGTATGTTGAAAGACTGGAGCGACTAGGCTTGTATAGACTGGAATTTAGAAGGATGAGAGGGGATCTTATTGAAACATATAAGATTATTAAGGGATTGGATACATTAGAGGCAAGAAACATGTTCTCAATGTTGGGGGAATCCAGAACCAGGAGCCACAGTTTAAGAATAAGGGGTAGACCATTTAGAACGGAGATGAGGAAAATCTTTTTCAGTCAGAGAGTTGTAAGTTCTGTGGAATTCTCTGCCTCAGAAGGCAGTGGAGGCCAATTCTCTGGATGCTTTCACGAGAGAGCTAGATAGAGCTCTTAAAGATAGCGGAGTCAGGGGGTATGGGGAGAAGGCAGGAACGGGGTACTGATTGAGAATGATCAGCCATGATCACATTGAATGGTGGTGCTGGCTCAAAGGGATGAATGGCCTACTCCTGCACCTATTGTCTATTGTTTCCTTTATCATCGTTACTTTTTTTGCATATCTTTCATGCATTGTTCTATATCTCTCGACATCATCGTCTATATCTCTTGTTTCCCTTTCTGTAACTTACAGAAAGTAAGTCTGAAGAAGGGTCTCAACCCGAAACGTCACCCTATTCCTTCTCGCCAGAGATGCTGCCTGTCCCGCTGAGTTACTCCAGCTTTTTGTGTTTATCTTCGGTTCCTTCCTACACATATTGATTGCTCTGTCAAGTATTCTCAACATTTCCTATTTTTTAAAATTTCTTATACAGATTCCACAATCTTTTGCTTTTGTAATGGCTGGAGACTTATTTACTAAACCACTAGAGGGCAGTTAAGAGTCAGAGGTAGGGATGGCAGGTTCATATTTCAAAAATCATCAGTTTGTTTTTTTTGCAAGAACCCAGTAGGTTTATGGATACCAATTCTATCAACCAGATTTATTTCAATTAACAATTCATGTTCTCAATATTTGAACTTGTGTTCTCTGAATTAGTGGAGCCTGGATGTGGCCAGCATTTTTGAGCATGAGTTTATCTGCATTTTATAATATCATTCTTACTCTTCATCATTGGCATTGTTCTCAGTTTCTAATGTAGCTCAATGTAAGCTTGAGAAACAGCATCTCACTTATTGATTGGACACTTTACTACATTCTAACTAAATACTGAGTTCAGCAACTTCAGATCAGGACCATCTCCCCATTTTTTCCAACGGCTGTTGGTAATGATTTTGCTTTCCCCATCTATACCTTGTCTTCATTTGACCCATTACCTTAACTCTATTGCCTTGCATCACAATATATTTTCTTTAATGATTCATACCTTCTGTCTCATCACAGATGCAAGATCATTGCCCTGAAATGTAAACTCTCTCTCTTTCTCTCAGATGCTGCCTCGCCTGATGTGTATTTCCAATATCTTTCATTTCAGTTTTCCAGTTTGAATTTGGTTTGTAACTAAATTTGTATTTTAAGAATGCTCAAACGTACAATAGTCTCAATAACTTTAACTGTTTGAATCAAACAGAATGCCAAGTTGATTCTAATGTCATGCATAAAATACCGTGAGTTAATGTCTTGCCATGTATGAAGGATTTTAAAGTTTTTTTTTGTTTACTTAGCTTGAACACCACAGTGGCTCCATTATTTTATGCTGACCAGTTTCTGCAGATCTCAACCTCTCTTGCTACGAGGCACATTTCGGGCCTGGGCGAGCACACGACAAATCTGATCCTCAGTGTCAACTGGACTCGATTAACTTTCTGGAATCGGGATCAAAGCCCTCATGTGAGTTGTTTGTTCTTTTTCTTTGCTTCTTGGGCCTTCAATGTACAAATTTAGGTCCTGGATGTGGTAAGGATTACATTTCCGCTTAAAACATAATCCTGAGTTGCAGGTAATTATTTGCAACAGAGTATGCTGGTACACCATAGCTGATTAATTCCCCCTCTCCAAATCCAGTGGAAACAAGTGGAGCTTCAATTTGTTTTATACTTTTCTTTCATCATTGCTTTGTGTATTGACTTTCCATCCTGAAATTTCATGAAACAACTTACGAAAATGTGAAACTCTGGTCAGTACTGTGCTTCGCTGGAATTTAGAAGATTGAGGGGGGATCTTATAGAAACTTACAAAATTCTTAAAGGGTTGGACAGGCTAGATGCAGGAAGATTGTTCCCGATGTTGGGGAACTCCAGAACAAGGGGTTACAGTTTAAGGATAAGGGGGAAGTCTTTTAGGACCGAGATGAGAAAGTTTTTTTTCACACAGAGAGTGGTGAATCTGTGGAATTCTCTGCCACAGAAGGTAGTTGAGGCCAGTTCATTGGCTATATTTAAGAGGGAGTTAGATGTGGCCCTTGTGGCTAAAGGGATCAGGGGGTATGGAGAGAAGGCAGGTACGGGATACTGAGTTGGATGATCAGCCATGATCATATTGAATGGCGGTGCTGGCTCGAAGGGCCGAATGGCCTACACCTGCACCTATTTTCTATGTTTCAGCCTGGTGAGATTAAATGTCAACCCAAAGCAATATTTTACTTCACTGGGTGCCCCTTACCAGTCCCTTCATCTCTCTCTCTCTTAATAGTATTTAATGTCTAATGAAAATTATTCCGTATGTGACTTTCATTCAATGAGACTGCATAAATTCACCCGTCTGAAGAAGGGTCTCGACCTGAAACGTCACCCATTCCTTCTCTCCAGAGATACTGCCTGTCGTACTGAGTTACTCCGGCATTTTGTGTCTATCATAAGCTCCTCTCCCTTTTTGGTGCAGAAATAAATTGCACATTTTGTGCTGAAGATCCCATGGTTGTCTTAAATGGTGCAAAATGTAATGTTAGAGCAAGCTGGGTGCCTTATTATAGCCTGAAATATAATCCTCTATTCAATAGAGAGTTCCCTCTTGGAAATACTGAATTTCTTCTCTAAACTGAACATCACATGGGACTCTATGTGGAGCTTTAGCTCACTTCCATTTTCCACACCATGTGGGCTTCACAGGCTAAGCCAGCATTTAATTCCCCATCTCTAATTGCGCTATACAAGGTGGTGGTGAGCTGGCTTCTTGAACTGCTGGAGTCCTTGATGCAATGGACCTCAATGCTGTCAGGAAGGGAGATCAAGGATTTTGACTCAGCGGTAAAGGAACAACGAAATATTTCCAAGTCCGGATGGTGTGTGGTTTGGAGGGCAAATTCCAGTGGTGTTGTTTCCATGCCATCCTTATCTGATGAAGGTAATGGATTTAGATGCTGGTGTATCTTTATGGGAGTCTTGGTGAGTTGTGCAGATGGAACAGACTACTGCTACCATGCATCAGTGGTGGAGTGAGTAAATGGCTATGGATGGGGTGCCTATGAACCAGGCTGCTACATCCTGCTTGGTGTCAGGCTTCTTGAATGTTGTTGAGGCATCCAGGCAAGTGGTGAGTATTCCATCATGGTCCTCATTTGAGCGTTATAGATGATGGACAGGCCTTAGAAAATTCAGAGATAAGTTACTGCAAGATTCCTAGCTTTCGACCTGTTCCTGCAACATTGTGTATATGGCTACTCCATTCAGTTTCCGGTCAATGGTAACTCCCAGTTTCAACCCTCCACTTCTGTTTTTATGCAGTCCCTTGGGGAAACCAAAGTGAGATCCCTGGGAGCAGGTGGACAGCATAGGAGGTGATGTGCTGCTTCCACTATTTTCTGCTCAGCTTCTGTGTGTCTCTGATGAAGATACTTCAGGCTCTCACTGCCATCCCAATTTCCATTTTCCACATGGGCCAATGATTCGTATGTTGTTCCAATTCAGGATGTTCCAATTTTTCATAGAGCACATTGGAAGTGATGGTGAATTTCATCATCAGAACTTGCTTTTGTTAAGAAATAGCTCCTGAGATATGGAAAGTAGACCACATTTTTCAGGGCGATTTGGCTAAATTACCAGAGGGCTGCTGATGTCTCCTGAATAAAGTGCAGCATGACATGCCTTGAACAAAGAGGGGGAGAAAGTTGGGAAATGTTATGAAACTAAGTAAGAAAGTTGTAAAGTTCCTTACTCCATCCTGTTTGCTGCAGCCAAATTCCAACTTGTATGGCTCACACCCTTTCTACATGGTGATGGAAGATGATGGGTCAGCTCATGGTGTTTTCCTGTTAAACAGTAATGCCAAGGGTAAGAAATTAACTTAACTTCATTCAAACTCAGATTTAATCTAGAGACTTGGAAGTTTTGTTTGGTCTTAAACTATTCTTACCTTCCTTGGAAAAGTAAACATGATTATTTTATCTATTGTTTCATGGTCTCTGTGTCCATTGTGCCATTTGTATGAGCCATGTGATAATGGAAATTAAGATATTGTTGAATTAATACGTTTTGTTTTACCCAGATGTTTTGCTCCAGCCAACCCCTGCACTAACCTGGAGGACCATTGGGGGAATCCTTGATTTTTATGTGTTCTTGGGTCCAGAACCTAAAACAGTGATCAGACAATATATGGACGTGATTGGTAAGACTGAAACCATTATGTTATTGATGACAGGTAAACACCTAGCATTCTCTAACATGCACATGATTCTAAACTTCAATCTTTTGATTACTGTTACAGTACAGTGAAGAATATTAATTAAATCCATTGTTTTTCTTCTGAATTTAGTCTGTCTCATATAATGTTTTATTATACCTAATCACAATTGTACAGGTTATCCAATAATGCCACCTTACTGGAGTTTAGGATTCCATCTATGCCGGTGGGGTTACTGGAGCACCAACATCACCCGACAGGTCGTGGAGAACATGACTCGAGCTAACATGCCTCAGGTGAGTATACAAAGTCAAAATGTCATTTTTAGTGGAAAGAGAATCTGTTCTTGTTTTTTTTTAAAACGGAATCTTCCAAAGAACTTTCAATAAGAAGGCACATGGTATACTTGCCTTCGTTGGTTAGGGCATTGAGTATAAGAGTTAGGAAGTCATGGTGCAACATTATAGGACTTTCATTGGGCCATATTTGGAGTATTGTGTGCAGCTCTGATTGCCCCATTACAGGAAGGAAGTGGTGAGTTTGGAAAGGGCGCAGATGAGGCTTACTAGACCTATATCTCCTGTCCCTATACCTCCTTCCTCGACTCTGTCCAGGGGCCCCGTCCTCTATTGTCAGAGTGAGGTTAATCGCAAATTGGAGGAACAGCATCTCCTATTTCACTTGGGCAGCTTACAACCCAGTGATATGAATATTGATACCTCTAACTTCAAGTAACTCCTACACTCCCTCTCCCTCCATCCCTCCCCCACCCAAGCCACACCAGGTTCCCATTCTCACCTCACAAACAGCTCACAATGGCCTGTTTCCTTTATCATCACTTTTTTACATATCTTTCAATCATTTGTGCTATATCTCTCTACATCACTGTCTATAATCTCTCATTTCCCTTTCCTCTGACTGGTCTGAAGAAGGTTCTCAAGCCAAAACATCACCCATTCCTTCTCTCCACAGAGATACTGCCTGTCCCACAGAGTTACTCCAGCATTTTGTTTCTTACTAGAATGATACCTGGATTGGAGGATATTATCTAAAGGGAGAGATTGGTCGGACTTGAATTGTTTTCTTTGGAATGCCGGAGGTTGAGGGGAGACCTGATAGATGTATATACAATTGTGAGGCATAAATAGGGTAGCTGGTTGAAACCTTTTTCCGAAGATGGAAATATCAAATACTAGAGGGCATAGCTTGAAGGTGAGTGAGACAAAGGTTAAAGGTGATGTGCGTGTTTTTTTACACAGAGGGTGGTGGAACGTGCTGCCAGGTGTGGTGATTGAGGCAGACGGTATTGTAGATAGCAAAGATTGTTATCAAAAATTACAGCCGGGTCTCGATCAGTTCTGCAAATGGGCTGAGAAATTGTTAATGGAGTTTAATGCAGATAAGTGCAAGGTGTTGCATTTTGGCAAGTCATGCCAGGCAGGATCTTCACAGTAAATGGCCAGGCCCTGAGGCGTTTTGTAAAGCAGAGGGATCTAGGAGTGCAGGTACATAGTTCCTTGAAAGTGTGATCTCAGGTAGAGAGGGTGATTAAGAACGCTTCTGGTACATTGGCCTTCATCAGTCCAGGCATTGCGTACAGAAGTTGGATGTTATGTTACGATTGTATAAAATATTGATGTGGCCACATTTGGAATTCTGTGTTCAGTTTTGGTCACCCTGCAATAGGAAGAATGTTGTTAAGCTGGAGCGGAGAAGATTTACGAGGGTGTTACCAGGAATTGTTGGCCTGAGCTATAGGGAGAGGTTGTGCAGTCTGGGACTTAATTCTTTAGAGTGCAGGAAGTTGGGGATAGATCTTGTAGAGATGTATAAGATCATGAGGGGAATAGATTGGCTGAATGCACAGTCTTTTACTTAGAATAGGGGAATCAAGAACCAGAGGACATAGGTTTAAGGTGAGTGGGGAAAGATTTAACAGGATCCTGAGGGGCAACATTTCCACACAGAGGGTGGTGGGCATATGGAGCAAGCTGGCAGAGGAGGTCGTTGAGGCGGTACTATAACAATGTTTAAAAGACATTTGGACAGGTACATGGATAGGAAAAGCTAAGAGGGATATGGGCCAAATGTGGGCAGGTGAGACGAATGTAGCTGGGATATCTTCATTGGCATTGACAAGATGGGCCAAAGGGCCTGCTTCCGTGCTGCATGATTCTATGACTAAAAAGATACGATACTGGCGTTCGAGGCTTTTTGCATAGGCACATGGATATACAAATAATGTAGAAAAATGGATTATGTGCAGGCCAATTTGGTCTTGACGTCATTTTCGCACAGGCATTGTTGTCGAAGGGGCTGTTCATTGGCTGTACTGTTTTCTGTAACTGCTGCAGGATATGAGCACTGAACTGTAACATATTTCGGTGAATAGATTAATTAATCTATTAGATGGTACAGGATGAATCAGGAGATAAAATTGGCGAGTCAAAAATGTAATGCTACGGTGGTTATGGGAGATTTCAACATGCAGGTAGACTGGGAAAATCAGGTTGGAAATGGACCCCAGGAAAGAGAGTTTGTAGAGTGCCTTCGAGATGGATTCTTAGAACAGCTTGTACTGGAGCCTACCAGGGAGAAGGCAATTCTGGATTTAGTGTTGTGTAATGATCCTGATCTGATAAGGGGACTAGAGGTAAAAGAGCCATTAGGAGGCAGTGATCACAACATGATAAGTTTTACTCTGCAAATGGAAAGGCAGAAGGGAAAATCGGAAGTGTCAGTATTACAGTATAGCAAAGGGGATTACAGAGGCATGAGGCGGGAGCTGGCCAAAATTGACTGGAAGGTGGCCCTAGCAGGGAAGACGGTAGAACAGCAATGGCAGGTATTCCTGGGAATAATGCAGAGGTTGCAGGATCAATTTATTCCAAAGAGGCGGAAAGACTCTAAGGGGAGTAAGAGACACCTGTGGCTGACAAGGGAAGTCAGGAACAGCATAAAAATTAAGGCGAGGAAGTATAACATAGCAAAGAAGAGTGGGAAGACAGAGGATTGGGACTCTTTTAAAGAGCAACAAAAGTTAACTAAAAAGGCAATACAGGGAGAAAAGATGAGGTACGAGGGTAAACTAGCCAATAATATAAAGGAGGATAGCAAAAGTTTTTTTAGGTACGTGAAGAGAAAAAAAATAGTCAAGGCAAATGTGGGTCCCTTGAAGACAGAAACAGGGGAATTTATTATGGGGAACAAAGAAATGGCAGACGAGTTAAACCGTTACTTTGGATCTGTCTTCACTGAGGAAGATACACACAATCTCCCAAATGTTCTAGGGGCCGGAGAACCTAGGGTGATGGAGGAACTGAAGGAAATCCACATTAGGCAGGAAATGGTTTTGGGTAGACTGATGGGACTGAAGGCTGATAAATCCCCAGGGCCTGATGGTCTGCATCCCAGGGTACTTAAGGAGGTGGCTCTAGAAATAGTGGAAGCATTGGAGATCATTTTTCAATGTTCTATAGATTTAGGATCAGTTCCTGTGGATTGGAGGATAGCAAATGTTATCCCACTTTTTAAGAAAGGAGGGAGAGAGAAAACGGTTAATTATAGACCAGTTAGTCTGACATCAGTGGTGGGGAAGATGCTGGAGTCAATTATAAAAGACGAAATTGCTGAGCATTTGGATAGCAGTAACGGGATCATTCCGAGTCAGCATGGATTTACGAAGGGGAAATCATGCTTGACAAATCTACTGGAATTTTTTGAGGATGTAACTAGGAAAATTGACAGGGGAGAGTCAGTGGATGTGGTGTACCTCGACTTTCAGAAAGCCTTCGACAAGGTCCCACATAGGAGATTAGTGGGCAAAATTAGGGCACATGGTATTGGGGGTAGGGTACTGACATGGATAGAAAATTGGTTGACAGACAGAAAGCAAAGAGTGGGGATAAATGGGTCCCTTTCGGAATGGGAGGCAGTGACCAGTGGGGTACCGCAAGGTTCGGTGCTGGGACCCCAGCTATTTACGATATACATTAATGACTTAGACGAAGGGATTAAAAGTACCATTAGCAAATTTGCAGATGATACTAAGCTGGGGGGTAGTGTGAATTGTGAGGAAGATGCAATAAGGCTGCAGGGTGACTTGGACAGGTTGTGTGAGTGGGCGGATACATGGCAGATGCAGTTTAATGTAGATAAGTGTGAGGTTATTCACTTTGGAAGTAAGAATAGAAAGGCAGATTATTATCTGAATGGTGTCAAGTTAGGAGGAGGGGGAGTTCAACGAGATCTGGGTGTCCTAGTGCATCAGTCAATGAAAGGAAGCATGCAGGTACAGCAGGCAGTGAAGAAAGCCAATGGAATGTTGGCCTTCGTAACAAGAGGAGTTGAGTGTAGGAGCAAAGAGGTCCTTCTACAGTTGTACCGGGCCCTGGTGAGACCGCACCTGGAGTACTGTGTGCAGTTTTGGTCTCCAAATTTGAGGAAGGATATTCTTGCTATGGAGGGCGTGCAGCGTAGGTTCACTAGGTTAATTCTCGGAATGGCGGGACTGTCGTATGTTGAAAGGCTGGAGCGATTGGGCTTGTATACACTGGAATTTAGAAGGATGAGGGGGGATCTTATTGAAACATATAAGATAATTAGGGGATTGGACACATTAGAGGCAGGAAACATGTTCCCAATGTTGGGGGAGTCCAGAACAAGGGGCCACAGTTTAAGAATAAGGGGTAGGCCATTTAGAACGGAGATGAGGAAGAACTTTTTCAGTCAGAGAGTGGTGAAGGTGTGGAATTCTCTGCCTCAGAAGGCAGTGGAGGCCAGTTCGTTGGATGCTTTCAAGAGAGAGCTGGATAGAGCTCTTAAGGATAGCGGAGTGAGGGGGTATGGGGAGAAGGCAGGAACGGGGTACTGATTGAGAGTGATCAGCCATGATCGCATTGAATGGCGGTGCTGGCTCGAAGGGCTGAATGGCCTACTCCTGCACCTATTATCTATTGTCTATGACGATCAAATGAGATTCATTCTCCCTTTCCCCTTTTTCTCTTTTCAAGCACATCTCTAGGTCCCATTTGAAAGGTACTATTTAGTCTGAGTCTTTTTAAATAATGTAATCCAAATTATATTGATTTGTAATATAAAATAAATTATCCTCATTCTTCTCATGGACATTTTGTTAATTAGCTGAAATCTTTATCTTTGATTTCTGTGTTACTGGTGAAAATGTCTTTTGCTGATCACCATGAAACCCATGAAATGTTTCCATTTAATCTCTCCTAATTATCTTGACTCCAGGGAGTATAAATCCCAACATTTTTTGCTTTTCCACAGAATGGAGAATATGGGTAAAAGGAAGTCTTCAGGTTACAATCTTGATCTATTTCAGATAACTGCTTATAACCCAAACTGTTTGTAAGTCAGAAATCAACAAAAACATTGTGTGGAAGAGGAACACAGAAATTATTAACTGGACAAACAAAGAACTGCAGATGCTGGTTATTGCACAAAAGGATACAAAGTGCTGGAGTAACTCATTTGGTTAGGCAGCATCTCTAGAGAGCCTAAATTGGAGATTTGAACGTTTATAATGTAGGGTTCTAAACTACCCAAGCGGAATGAGGTGCTGTTCGTCCAGTTTGTGTGTAGCCTCATTCTGGCAATGGAGGGGGCTCAGGCCAAAAAGGTCAGCATGGGAAGGGGAGTTAAAATGGTTAGCAACTGGGAGATACAATGGGCCTTTGTGGGCCCAGCAACCACAGGAGATGTAACACCTGTCCCTCTACTTCCTCCCTCACGCCATTTATGGATCCCAGCTGTCTTTCCAGGTGAGACAGAGGTTCATGTACATCTCCTCTAACCTCATCTACTGTATCCGGTATTCCCAATGTGGCCTCCTGTACATCAGCAAGACCAAGCATAGACTTGACGACCGTTTCATGAACACTTGTGCTCAGTCCACCAAGTCCTATGGACCATTTAATAATTAACTGGATGCTGAATTGGATTGATGGTATGAAATTGAGGGCTTTATTCAGAAGGTTTTTTTCAGACTGTGGATCAGTGCTGGGGCCATTGCTGTTTATCATCAAATGGCATGCATTTAATCTGGATACACAGGAATGAATAATGCAGCCCAATATTCAGCAAGAGGACTTGTCTTACCCTTCTGTATTGCACGTAATTAGCTGGCTAGAGAATTGTTAAAGAGTTTTGTTTCTGCAGGATGTACAGTGGAATGACCTCGATTATATGGACAAGAAAAAAGACTTCACCTATAACATGCAATACTTTGGAGACTATGCACAGATGGTGAAAGAGTTTCACCAAAAGGGATTGAAATATGTTATGATTGTGGTAAGAAGAAAAATACATAAATAATTCAGACTTCTAAAAATAGTTGCTGAAAATGATTTAATTGCTAACGTGAAAAGGAAAGTATCCATGTTTGACAAAGTTCTGTGGAGAATATACACTGTTGTATCTGATATGAAGCAAACATATGTTGGAAACACTCAACAGATCAGGCGCATCCATTGAAAGAGAAAAAGAGGAAGGTTAATTTCTGACAAAGGATCTTCTACCTGAAACATTAAATCAGTTTCTCTTTCTGCAAATGCTGCTTGATCTGAGAGTTTCCAGCATTTCTGTTTTCTAAATTTCAAATATACGTTGATAGACAACCTCGTTGTCAGGTTGCATTTCCCAGTAATGAGAGCAGAAATGAAATTGGCAGGAAATGGGGTTATTATATTAACGTGAAAGGGAGGTACTACTGACGGCATTGTTATGGCAGGAGCCTGATGTTATCCCAAGGCTTGCCCGCACTGTTCTCTGCGGTACCAGGAACTCTTGGCTGAGGGTGAAGCCATGTGTGGCTGCCCTTCAGCAATGAAATATTTAAAGTAATCTCAATGCAGCATAGCTTGGTTCAGTTTAGTATAGAGATACAGTGTGGAAACAGGCCCTTCGGCCCACCAAATCCGTGCCAACCAGAGATCCCCACACGCTAGCATTATCCTCCACAAGCAAGGGGCAATTTACAAATTTACCAAGTCAATTAGCCGACAAACATGTATGCCTTTGGAGAGGAGGAGGAAACAGGAGCTCCCATAGAAAACCATGCAGGTCACAGGGAGAATGTACAAACTCTATACAGACAGAACCCGTAGTCAGGATTGAACCTGGGTCTCGGGCACTGTAAGGCAGCAATTCTACCATTGTGCCACAGTGCAGCCCACAGTGTGGAGTGCAGTGAATGTGCACAACTTCTGAGAGATGGTTTTAGGAGGGCAATCAATACAGCAGCTCAGCACTGAGATGTGGGGGGTCAGGGCTGTAGTCTGATCAGCAGGAAAGAACATGGTGGACTTTGTTGGGGATTATCAGTGGCTGCTCCATGTCTTCACCACCCATTGACTCTCTTACCATCTTTAGCCGAATGTGATGAAGCTGCTGCCTCTTCCTCATTTGGTTTCTTAGTTATTCCCCAGTCCTGAGATTTTCTCCATGGTAATAAGGCTAATTGCTAGCAACCATTTTAAGCTTAGTTTTATGCATGAAGAAAGGTGATTCCATTTCCTTTGAGAATTATTTCTGTACTTTTCATTGTGTTGCAGGATCCTGGCATCAGCAGTGCAGAGACACCAGGGAAATATAAACCATATGATGATGGTGTCAGGAGAGGTGTCTTTATTAAGAATGAAACAGGCCAACCTTTAATAGGGAAGGTCAGTGCAACAAGAAGCAGCTTGAATTGTATATATGTTTTTTTCCATTTTCTTGCCATTAATTGTAAGCAATTCTATTTTGTCAAGAGAGAGGTAAAATAAAAAACTGTTTGGAAGGCAGTGGTTTACTTAAAGTGCTGTTAATTGTTTTGAATAATATCTATTGGAACACAGTTCCAATAAAACCTTTGATTGATCACTTGAAATCACTTAATTTTAAACTAACTCAATCTGTGTGTGGATCAAATTTAGGTTGACGAACCACAATTGTCATCGTTATGATTAAAGCCAGGTGACCCACACGTTTTATTTGAGGTGGGGTGGGGGGGTTCATTCCAAGAAAATGGTCCATATCACAATTATCCTTAAGCTAAAGCTGTGCTATCTGCACATGCATCAAAAAACGTGGGTTGTAAATAAAAGTTTTATATTTATTTGCTTTCTTCACAGGAATTCAGTGAGAGTGTAATTTATTCAGTATCTGAAACTTTTGGAGAGTGATTTGTAAATTCTGTAAGGGCTAATTTATGTTATCTAAATGGCGATAAGATGGGAATTGTGGCCATTTTATGGTTATGTGCTATTTGATTGGACTAAAATGAGCTGAGGTGACTGACGTTGGTTTAGTAGGGAACTGCCTGCTGCAAGCCACATTTTTCTTTATATTTCCTTATGTCGCAGGACATTTGGACCATTTGGCTCATTGAGTGTAGGCCAGCTCATTGAACAATCCCTTTCCTCCAATAATTTCTCTGCACCTTTTATCCCTACATTCCCATCACTTCCATGATCCACTTACAATAGGGGCAGTTTACAGTGGTAACCTAACTTGCAACCCACATATTTGGGAAGAAACCGAAACACTGGAGGAAACCCATCCATTACAGGGAGGATGTGCAAACTCCCACACATACAACAATGAAGATCAGGATGAAATTTGAACTGAAGGAGCCTAGAGGCAGCATCTCTTCCAGCTGTGTCACCATTTGAGTGTTGGCACATCTCAGACTTCCAATCATCTTCAACCAAATGTGGGGGAAATCAGAAACAGGAATCCTAGCATTGTGTCATGTACAAATTAGATTTGAAAAGAATGTTCTTTTTTGGACACTATGTTATCATTAATTATTTGTAAATTTTGCAAAGTTTGATTGTGTTAATCTCCCCCATTCTCAATTACACCAATGTGAATTGGCCACAAAGATATGCCCCTTAATATAACAAGATTTATTTTAAAAGTTATTTCATGCTATCTCTTTATCTCTCTAATTAACATTTAAAAGAAAACCAAGCAGGAAGGATACAATTTGGATAGTAAACTGAAAACCAAGCTTATTTTAACATCAAAGATAAACACAAAATGCTGGAGTAGCTCAGCGGATCAGGCACCATCTCTGGAGAAAAGGAATAGTTGACGTTTCGGATCGAGAGCCTTTTTCAGACCAGTCTGTGAAAATAGACAGTGAGGACAAAACAGTCTGATGAAGGGTCAAAGCCCAATACGTCACCTATTCCTTTTCTCCAGAGATGCTGCCTGACAGTGTGTCACTCCAGCTTTTGTGTCTATCTTCGGTTTAAACCAGCATCTGCAGTTCCTTCCTACACATTAATTGAACATCAGCCAGGCTAAATGAAATTCAAACAAAGAAACTTATGGAACCTGCCAGAGTGATCATGACATTAAGAACAAATTATTGCACAAGTTAAATAATGTTGTGTTGTATCCAGATAGTATTGCTGCTAACAATTTGTCTAGATGCTTGATTGTGGTACCAGTAGTAATCCCAATCCTCGTGCTGGTGCATATTCAGATTGTTCTAATTGCTTTATTTAGGTTTGGCCTGGTCCAACAGTCTTCCCAGATTTTACAAACCCAGAAACCCAGGCCTGGTGGTACGAGAATCTTAAGGAGTTTCATGATCAAGTACCATTTGATGGAATGTGGATTGTAAGTATATGAAGAAAATAAAGAAAGCTCAAATTGCAAGATTTAAAAGCTGTGCAAAGTGAAAAAATTACAGTTGAATAAGTACTTTAATATTCTCAATTTTTAAAAATTCTTCCATTGTTCAGAAGATTTAGCCAAGGTCGGTTAAACAAGAAAAACTATTTAATCTGCTTGTGAGCAGTATAATACAGGAGAAAGTACAGTTATATTTATCTGATCTGCACCCGGTGGCAGGTCCCTACTGTGCCTTGAAGTCCTGTGTGTGGTCTCAGTGGCAGTAAAATCACGCTGCCCAGTTAACAGGCCCTGCCCCCAAAACACTCATGACAAGTAACAAATTCAGAGGATTTTAAGTTTGTGGTTAGCAGAATAGATAAGGGCAATTCAATTGATGTGGTTTACTTGGATAAAGTGCCACACAAGAGTTTATTAATAACATTAATGCACACAGTATCAAGAATGATAAACAGGTGTGGATTAAGGATTGAATAAGGGGCAACAAACATCTTAACAAGTCAAATAACAAGTCATTTTTGGCCACTGCACCATATGTTCATGATCTTATATCATTTATTTAATTGAAGAGATCAAATTTAGCAGCTCCAAGTTTCCCAATGATGGAAAACTCTTATGGGTTACATGGGCCATGAGAAGGATGTAGAACAGTTTGAGGAGATTGTTTAGATGGGGTGAGTGAATGGAGCATGGACACATCAGGTGAAACACAATGAAAGATAGACACAAAGGGCTGGAGTCATTCAGCGGGTCAGGCAGCATCTCTGGAGGAAAAGGATAAGTGATGTTTTGGGTCGGGACCCTTATGAAATGAAGTCATCCCCTTTCATCAGCAGAGTATTTTTGGTCAATGCTGAGAATTTGAAAGATGTTGATTCAAAGGGACCTTGTCTATTTTTACACTTGGCCTTGCACATAGGTTTGCAAGTTCCAAACATTCGTCTTTGCATATGTCAGAGACTTGACATGTAAACAGTTAAACTTCAGCACTACAAACAAAACTACTAGCAATGACCAACATGGTCAGTCCCATGAGTGAAGTTTGCTTTGAGGAAACAAAGGCACTCCTTTCACAAGTTGTTCTGATCGTGTGGCCTGGGTACAGCCTTTGCCTCAATGTCATTCTAGACTTCTTCATTCAAGTACTGAGATGGTAACAAGTCCGTAGATTAAATAAGTGTAGATGGTTGAAAAGATGTGGAAGAGCTACATCTGTCTGAGATAAATAGTTTTAACATTGTCAAAAAATCAAATAAACTATTTTGCAGGACATGAATGATCCATCTAACTTTGTGAATGGAGCAATAGGTGGCTGTCCAGACAACAATTTAGAAAATCCTCCTTATGTACCAGGTAAAAGCTATTATTTCAACTTTCACTTTCAAAACCATTCTATGCTCTTTGCAATGAGGTTTGTTTCAAGTGTTTTGAACATGACTGGTTTAATTCTTTGGTTTTCCTTTTTCCTTGTATTTCTGACTTTTGTGGAAAATAATTGAGTAAATCTTCATCTCTCTGCTGCAGATGTGGCTGGAGGATATCTGAGATCTCGTACACTGTGTGCATCTGCAAAACAGCATCTCTCAACACATTATAACCTGCACAATCTGTATGGTTTAACTGAGGCCATTGCTTCCCATGAGTGAGTATCAATTTAATCATAAATACATTATTAGTAGTACTGAACATGAATGCAGTATCATAAGGATCAGTCAAGGGTTTCTGAACACTGCATAACAAGTTTAGTTTTCATGAGAAAGTTTTCATGTACAGTTCCCCTTTTTTTCTAATTCCTTGAGCTAATTGCTAATTTTGTGTGAGTTTGAAAGTAAGTGTTGTCAGGCAAGTACATTGCATTAAAGTCCAATCCTGGCCTCGGTGGTTGGGTAAAAGTGTGAATTCCAGCCTCTGAACAGGAAATGCATTTTTCATTTCCTATTCCAAGACTAAATTTGATTTGTACCACTTAGAAGGAACCAGTAGCCAAATTGCAAACTCCTAATCTGAAAGCATTTATCTGTTGCAGAGATTTAGATTAATATATCCATTGTCTTAAGGGCTGAGCCAATGCGTTGTCCTAGACATAATTTTAGACATTATTGCTACGTTATGTTCTACCTAACTCCAAATCAGAGAACATCATCAGTACCAGCACAGATACAATGGTACATGATGGCTGATGGCAGTTAAATGGTAATTTACTGTAGACTGAGGTGGTGAAAGGGGGTGGGGTTGGCATCCAAGGAGTATAGAAACTCAGATGCCAATTGAACTCAGTGATAAGATTTTAATCTTTTACAACAAGTATGGCGGAGAAATGCCAACAGCAAAAAAGAAGCAACAGGTATTGCCAAGAAAAAGAAGGGAAAAAATAATGTCGAAGTGGAACGACAGTATTGTCTATTGGCAGTAGTAATTTGTTGCAAAAATTAAGCTATCATGCAACCTCTCTTGTATTTAGTGCTTTGATCAAAGTGAGAGGAAAACGCCCTTTTGTTATTTCACGGTCCACTTTTCCCAGTCATGGTCATTATGCAGGACATTGGACTGGGGACATCTCGAGCAACTGGAATGACATGTACTACACCATCCCAGGTAGATAAATTAATGTAAATCTTGTTAATTTGCCTGCTAAGTTAATGCTAATTTCCTTTCTCGAAGGATGTTGGCTGATCTGTTATTTTTGTTATTTGTGGAATTTTATGGATTTTCCAAATTATAGCTGTTAGGTTATCTGGCTGGATTGTTCCTGAGAAAAGTGAATTTTCAACAGGATACCATGCCCAGATCTATTTTTAATAATTTAGATATTTTTCATTTTGCTTTCTCTGAAATCTCTCATTCCAGGAACTTTATTGTCTGACAACAGACAGGCATCTGCTCCCAGGTTTTGTGCTTTGTCTCTGCTGTTATATGCTGGCAAACTTAAATATGTATAAAAGAACAGCATACTTCTCCTCATCTCATCCTGCAATAGAAGTCTAGTTGAATACATTCTACATACAAGTGTTAGTGTACATTAGGCCACCTCAAAGTAAATTATTTTTATTGAAGCCAATAATTGTGTTTTTTTTGAAGAGATTAAATAATTTGTTATCTGTTGTGCAACAATAATTTGAATATGAAACTTGGAAAATGAAAGATAAAAAATAAAAATTGTTTACTTCATAGCAATAATGCTGTTTAACATGTATGGAATTCCACTGGTGGGAGCAGATGTTTGTGGTTTTAGAGGGGCAACCAATGAAGAACTTTGTATACGCTGGACACAACTTGGATCTTTCTACCCATTCATGCGGAATCATAATAACTGGAAACAGCTGGTTAGTCCTTGAGAGAATAATAAATAAGCAGCAAATTTTGTATTTTTTAACACAGCGAATATTCATTACTTTTAAATGTACAAGGATAAATTGATAGGCATCCTGTATAGCAGTTACAAAAGTTGTAATGTCTTCAGCTAGTTCAGTTTAATTATTAGAAAATAATTTTACTGCATAGTGGAGATTGTACATTTTTTCATTCTGTAGCAAATGTAATACAATAATTTTGAATTAATTGTAAATATAGCAACATTATTTTTACGTATAAATCAATGAAAATGCTAATTGAAGTTAATTTCCCCTTTAGGACCTTCATCTTTGTACAATTGTTATTACGAATAGCAGCATTCGACTCACAGACATTTTCTGAGCTGTTAATTGTGTCTGAGAGAATGATACACAATGATACAGTAGAATGATAGTCACAGGGCAGGCATGGAGGATTAGTGCAAATGGCCAAAAAGGTTGGCATAGACGGGCAGAAGGGCCCATTTCTGTATTGTATAACTCTGACTTTATGACTGGATCCATTGGGTTCAAATGTCTGTGACCTGGATGTTGCACTCAATGAAAAGTGCAACGGTGAGGGCAAAATGGGAAAACTGATTTAAATTGGCCATTTCATTGATTTATATCAAAAATAAAACATCATTGGTGTTATTCCAATCATGCCATTTCACTCAAAAAATAATTTGCTGCAGAATAGAAAAAAAAATGCATAATGAATTCCTACTTCTCAAGTTATGTTCTATTCTATTAAAGGTGACTACCTGAAAACCTATCAAAAGTAATACTATGTATTTATGAAAACAAAATGTGTCTGTGAAAGGTTCGCAATATGCTTGAGAGAATTTAAACTGCTGGCAGGAGCTAAATTTCAGATCGGTATTGTACTTAGTAAATTTTGATCATCTTCAATCAAAAGATTTCTTTGTTAAGAATGGCATTTTTGATATAAATCACGACAAGGGTCGATGCCTCTCTGAAAAGCAGTATAGTGGCAAAAGTAAGCCAGAGATGTAAACTACAGCAATACATTCCTGATGAGATACCAGGGCTTAAATTAATAGTATAACCCTAATGTTTCAGTTCTAAAGGGGTCTCCAATAGGTTGGGTAGGAAAGCATGTATTCATTGCAAGCCAGAGTGTTTAGTTGACCCCACCTCCTTTTTTTTAATTTTATTTTTTTCAGGAATGTTCCTACCCAATTTTCCTTGGACATTTAAATGTCAACCACATCATTTGAATTTTGGTCTCTAGGTTCATAGTGTGGTCCTCAAGGTGATTATTTTAGTAATTTAACTATTCTGTCACCACATTATCCAGACCAATTTACTTTTCCTGAAGATAGACATAAAGTGCTGTAGTAACGCAGCAGGTCAGGCAGCATCTCTGGAGAAAAAGGATGGGTGACGTTTCGGGTGGGTACCCATCTTCAGATTGAAAGTAGTTGGGGTGGGGGAGGGGTGGGGGGGCTGGAGGTAGGAAAAGCCCAGAACAAATCTGGCCTTACAGTACCTGAGTTACAAGTAAAGAGCAGCAAAACCTTGTCTCCTTTTGCTTTGGGCCTACACCCCACTGGTTTGATATTGCAGCTTGAGGGCTCCTGATTAGACATGGTCATTCAGAATATTTGAGAGACCATTTTTGATATGAATTAATATTTATGCTTTGAATGGAACACCAGGTATAAAGAAAGAACTATATTTTGTTTTTCAGTCTCAGGAACCATATGTCTTCAGTGAGTCAGCACAATCAGCAATGCGGGAAGTTCTTTTCACTAGATACATGTTGCTACCTTTTCTTTACACACTTTTCCATAAAGCGCATTCTACTGGAGCAATGGTTGTTCGACCACTATCATTTGAGTATGTTAATTTTTTAATATGGCATGTTGAAATATTTACACAATTAAGTTGGAAAATAGATTAAAACTAGATCTAATCACTTTGCCTCTGGGTTTGTTTTAAGTGATCCAATCATATTTTAATCTGAATTCAGACTTTTTCATGAGTTGACTCCAAAGCCAAAATTGGGTCATTAGGAGCCCAATGTGTTCATATTTAGTCGTTGAAGATGCATCTGAAGCACGTTCTTCTTTACCAGTTCACAAAGTCAAAAATGATAATGTCCGACAATTAATTGACAATGAAACCATCAGTAGCCGCTGAAAAACTGACAGCAACTTTATGCAGTTGCACATTCCAAAATGGACTGTACTGTGAAAAACTCACATATTGTTGCCATCAATTATAAATTCTTCCTAGACTTCACTCACTGCAAAAACCTTAAATCTGTGGCACAGTAATCTGTGGAACAAGCGCATACTCAACACACACCAAAAAAGGTCAGAATTTAACCCAGTTCACTTAAGTAGAGGCAGTGGCTTTCCAACTGTGCCACAGTGCTGCCCCAAATGTTACATATTTTTGTTTCAGCTTCCATCTTAATCTTCTGTGCACTGCAAACTTTTTGTTTTCTGTGAAGTATTAAAAAAAACTCAATTAAAAGTTAGACCCATTTATTTCCTGATTTGCATTATTAGAATTCTTCAATCTTAATGGCTGCTCTGACATTAACTTTGTTGGACTGCTTTTCTATTTAAATTCAAAAGCTCCTTGTTATAGGATACTAAAACAAAGGAACTTGGTATTTTAGTCCTGTAGGGTCAGAATTGGACCTCATGCGGTTTTATACCTCGTGTAGCCCTGAGAGCCATGTGCTGCAATTTTGTTTAATGATTAAAGGTATTGCACCTTATTAAAAGCTTACAGAAAGTTTGAGTACACCTCTTCAACTGGTTTGCCCTTCATTTTTTGCTAATTAAAAAACTTCCATTATATTAGGAATAGCCAGAGTCAATCGGGATTTTCTTTCATAAACCCACGCGGTGCCTGCCAAGTTTTATTATTATTTGCCAAATATCCTTTTTCAACTCATTTATTAATAGATTACAGCATTTTCCTTTCTACTGATGATGGGCTAACTGATCTATAATTTCCTATTTTTTGCTTTCCTTTTCTTAAATAGTGGGATTACATTTTATTTAAATATCTTAATCTGCCCCTTATTAACAGTTCTTTTGGATTTATGCCATATGTGTAAATGCTGCCTTTTCTTGGCTTTAGATTCCCTCAAGATCAAAACACAATAAGCATTGATCGTCAGTTCATGTGGGGGAATGCACTTCTCATCACTCCAGTACTGACACCTAAAACAGTGGAGGTGTCTGGCTATTTTCCTCCAACTACATGGTACAGTCTTTCTGATGTAAGTATTGTAAAGCTCTGCATTTTCAATGTGATCTTCAGAAAGAAAATTACATTGGTATGTGACATGCTCCCTGCATTTAATACTGTTCAGTTTGTGTGCTCAGCAAGGTTAGTTTGCCACGTTTGCCTTTACACAGATATTTTTTGTTTTTATTGAATTATCAGGAAATTCATGAAAATGTTTTTATTTTAGGATCTGAGGCAAGACAAAAAAGTTCAAGTTTAGTGTCTTGTTCTGGGAATTTATTTAGTTATTCGCGAATGAACAACTAAATGTCCACTAAAAGTCACAAAGTGCTGGAATAACTCAGCAGGTCAGGCAGCATATTTGGAGAACATTGACAGATGACGTTTCATGTCGAGACTCTTCTTCAGACTCGACTCAAAGCTTCACCTATTTATGTTCTTCGGAGATGCTGCCTGATCCGCTGAGTTGCTCCAGCACTTTGTCCTTTCGTGTAATAGCCAGCATCTGCAGTTCCTTGTTTCTGCAAATAAGTATTCACTCCAAACTGGCAATCTTAGGGTACCTCAAAGTTTGATGGGCATGGCAAAATCCCCATCCAAAGCTCCTGATTCCAGATCTAAGCTTACCTGAAATCTCAAGAGCTCCATCTTGCAAAGAAAAGCTAGCAGGATCTCTCAGGGCAAGGTATCAAAAATGTAAAATGCTTAAAACATGCAATGTTTCTGAATGAAAAGGCTTAAAACATTCAAATACCTTAAAAAATGAATCCAGATAATTTAATACTTTCAAAGATCCTTGTAACTGTTCCCTCTAATGGAATAAATGGAGAGATAACCATATTTCTTTAAGCTCCATCTTGGTTCTAACAGTTCGTGTAGATTCTGCTCCAAAAGTCATAGAACATTTGGTGTTCTTTGACTGAACTCAATAAGCACAGTCAGGAAAGTAAAAATGAATAAATTACTTCAGCTTCAGGAATTTTGCATGTGTTGGCATGGAAACCCAAAAATTGCTGACAGAAATTAGTTTAGTTTACAGAAACAGCATGGAAACAGGCCCTTTGGCCCACCTGTACACTATCACTATCCTACACACCGGGGGCAATTTTTTAACGGAAGCTAATTAACCTACAAACTTGCACATCTTTGGAATGTGGGAGAAAATCAGAGCATCTGGAGCAAAACCCATGCGGTTACAGGGAAAACATGCAAAATCAGTACAGAGTTCAACTCAGCACCTGTAGTCAGGATTGAACCCGGATCTCTCGTGCTGTAAGGCGGCAACTCTACCACTGTGCCACCCCTGTGGGAACATTTTAACATTGTTGACAATTTCTTACAAAATCCAGGTTTATTTTTTTAATTTTGTGTTTAGCACCGTATTTCACTATATTAATGTGCAGGTAGCTGTGAATTTGTCCTAATTTCAGTGTCTCTCCTTTTTTTAGGGTTCTGCAATTTATAGTAAGGGGCAATATATTATACTCCAGGCACCTTTGGATACAATAAATGTTCATTTGCGAGGAGGCTGTATTTTACCTACACAGGTAAGCGTATATAAATAACTTCAATGGGAACAAACATGACCCAGCAAAGAAAGGCGAGCAAAAATTTATGAAAGGTTTGAGAACTATGAGCTGGGGAGGCCACTTATTCCTAATTTGCCATTCATCTGTAGCAGACCTCCACTTTAAACATTCCCAAATCCCTTGATTCCCTTAATTTCTAAAAATCTATTCTTTGAATATATTCAGTAACTGAGCCTTCACAGACGTATGGGCCACAAAGTCATCTGAGTGAAGACATTTCTCATCTCTGTCTTTGATAGATCTATCATTCTGTAGCCTCTAGCTCTAGACTTCCCCAGCTGAGGGGAAAGATCTTTCTTGCAATAACGTATCGTATCTTAGAAAAGCTGTACTACTATGCTACTAATTTCATTGTTTAATTCTTGGTGCATCTGACAAAGCACTTTTGACATAGGGTTACCTAAATTTCTTCTCGTAGGGAAGAATTCAGAAATTTGTTTGTTGAGTCTTCCTATCCCTCCTTTAGTATATCCTTCTTTGAGTAAACACACTATGCACATGTGTAAGGTCTGATGTCACCAGGACCCTAATATATATGTTGTAAGACTTGTTTATCTCTTGCATTCCAATTACTTTCCAATAAAAGAATGAGCAGAAAAGATTAAGGAATAGACAAAAAATGCTGGAGTAACTCAACAGGTCAGGCAGCATCCCTGGAGAAAGGTGTAGATGAGGTGTAGGGTTGAGACCCATTTTCAGACCCGTCATCTATTCCTTTTCCCCAGAGATGCTGCCTGACCTGCTGAGTTACTCCAGCATTTTTTGTCTATCCCTTAATCTTTTCTGCTCATTCTTTTATTGGAAAGTAATTGGAATTGTGATCTTCAGTAATTGAAATTGTGAGCATTTTATGTCTAACTTTGGTATAAACCAAGATGTGCAGTTGGTTCCTACAAAGATTAAGGGATGTTTTGATAGAAATCAAGACTGGCTTTAATCAAGTTTCAATTTTGCTGATAGATAGAAGACTACGCAGCGGAGATAACATTGTGGTTATGACTTGGAATGGGCTACCTTTTTAAGGAGTGCTATAGTTTCAGGAGTAAAGGAAAATGTGGGGGGTGGGGGGTGGGGGGGGGGGAAGAGTGAAGGAGTGGGATTAGCCTTCAGAAAGTTGACATTGTCTTAGTGCACTGTGCTGTGCATTTCTGTGATTTTATGATTCTGAGTATATAGTAACAATAAGTGGTGATACCTGTATTTAATTACAATTAGTCATCCTTCCATTTGAAAAAGCAACTTCCTCTTTTATCTTGGAATATGTAGAATTGTACACCTTAGAATTAGGCCCTTTCACCCCACCTCATCCATGCTGACTATGATGCCTATCTCCACTAACCTCATTTGCCTCTGTCTTTCCCAACTCGATACCTGTCTAAATGCCTTGTAAATGTAATTGTAAATTTAAATATAATTAAATAAAGAGTAGGAATAAACGTGTCCTTTTCGGAATGGCAGGCAGTGACTAGTGGGGTACCGCAAGGCTCAGTGCTGGGACCCCAGTTATTTACAATATATATTAATGATTTGGACGAGGGAATTGAATGCAATATCTCTAAGTTTGCGGATGACACGAAGCTGGGTGGCAGTGTTAGCTGCGAGGAGGATGCTAGGAGGCTGCAGAGTGACTTGGATAGATTAGGAGAGTGGGCAAATGCATGGCAGATGCAATATAATGTGGATAAATGTGAGAAAGACGTGACCTGGGTGTCATGGTGCACCAGTTATTGAAAGCAAGCGTGCAGGTGCAGCAGGCAGTGAAGAAAGCGAATGGTATGTTAGCATTCATAGCAAGAGGATTTGAGTATAGGAGAAGGGAGGTTCTGCTGCAGTTGTACAGGGCCTTGGTGAGACCGCACCTGGAGTATTGTGTACAGTTTTGGTCTCCTAATCTGAGGAAAGACATTCTAGCCTTAGAGGGAGTACAGAGAAGGTTCACCAGATTGATCCCTGGGATGGCAGGACTTTCATATGAAGAAAGACTGGATAGACTAGACTTGTACTCGTTGGAATTTAGAAGACTGTGGGGGGATCTTATTGAAACATATAAAATTCTTAAGGGGTTGGAGAGGCTAGATGCGGGAAGATTGTTCCCGATGTTGGGGAAGTCTAGAACCAGGGGTCACAGCTTAAGGATAAGGGGGAAGTCTTTTAGGACCGAGATGAGAAAACATTTCTTCACACAGAGAGTGGTGAGTCTGTGGAATTCTCTGCCACAGAAGGTAGTTGAGGCCAGTTCATTGGCTATATTTAAGAGGGAGTTAGATGTGGCCCTTGTGGCTAAAGGGATCAGGGGGTATGGAGAGAAGGCAGGTACAGGTTACTGAGCTGGATGATCAGCCATGATCATATTGAATAGCGGTGCAGGCTCGAAGGGCCGAATGGCCTACTCCTGCACCTATTTTCTATGTTTCTAAACACATATGAATTCTCAAAGTGCTTTTGGTTACATAACTGGATAAATTCTATCTGTCAGCACTCTACCCAACTTTCCACCTTAAAATACTCTGTGTACAAATCAAGACTTATTCCCGATAGAGTCAAATCAGATATTAAAACATTTATTTGTTTAATTGGGTTTTTCTGACCAGGATTCAGCAGGCATATGTCTAAAGTGTATTGATCTCAAGACACAGTAGTTCTGTGTTGTGCATTGAATACCAGGAGAGCATCCCTGACAATGAAATCATTCTTTCTGAGTGCCATTTTCTTCCTCTTATTAACCTGTTAATTGTGATTGGCTCATTTGGGGAAAAAAACAGTGGAAAGGAAATAATTGTTTGAAGAAGGGTCTCGACCCGAAACATCACCCATTCCTTCTCTCCCGAGATGCTGCCTGACCTGCTGATTTACTCCAGCATTTTGTGAATAAATCTAATTGTTTTCTGCACCAGTTTCTCACCTCAAAATATTAAAGTATTAAAATCTCTATTTTCCACACTTTCTCGACAGGATTTCGCATTATTCCAACATGTGTGTGAATTCTGTATCCCAGTCAACAAATAAAGTTTTTGACAAAAGAATATATTTAGAAATGAAATAATTTGGTTTTGGTTGCATCCAAGTGATAACTGCCTTTAAATTATTGTATTAAGGAGCCCAGCACGACAACAGCTGCCTCTCGTGGGAACCCATTTGGTCTGATCGTGGCACTGTCTGACCAAGGAATTGCAAGAGGAGAACTCTTCTGGGATGATGGTGACAGTCAACTGACGTATGAAAACGGTGACTATTGTGAAATTATTTTCCTGGCAAAGGAGGTAAGTATGGTAAATTTACCACTATGAATGTAGATTGGAAAGAACCTAAGCTTGAAGTACATCCATCCATATATTATAGACAATAGGTGCAGGAGGAGGCCATTCGGCCCTTCGACCCAGCACCGCCATTCATGGCTGATCATTCTCAATCAGTACCCCGTTCCTGCCTTCTTCCCCATACCCCCTGACTCTGCTATCCTTAAGAGCTCTATCCAGCTCTCTCTTGAATGCATTCAGAGAATTGGCCTCCACTGCCTTCTGAGGCAGAGAATTCCACAGATTCACAACTCTCTGACTGAAAAAGTTTTTCCTCATCTCAGTTCTAAATGGCCTACCCCTTATTCCTAAACTGTGGCCCCTTGTTCTGGACTCCCCCAACATTGGGAACATGTTTCCTGCCTCTAGCGTGTCCAACCCCTTAATAATCTTATACGTTTCGATAAGATCTCCTCTCATCCTTCTAAATTCCAGTGTATACAAGCCTAGTCGCTCCAGTCTTTCAACATATGATAGTCCCGCCATTCCGGGAATTAACCTAGTAAACCTACGCTGCACGCCCTCAATAGCAAGAATATCCTTCCTCAAATTTGGAGACCAAAACTGCACACAGTACTCCAGGTGCGGTCTCACTAGGGCCCTGTACAACTGCAGAATGACCTCTTTGCTCCTAGCAACTGCAGAAGGACCTCTTTGCTCCTAACAACTGCAGAAGGACCTCTTTGCTCATATTCCCTGATATTCACTGTAAATTTCATGAATCAATTATTTTATTCAGAAATGTCAATCAAGAAAACCAAAACTGAGTTGTGACTCTAAAACACCTTAATGTGGCACTTAGTATTAACGCTGATTGAACTAAACCAGCACAGTAGCTCATGATGTTTCATCATAAAGTCACAGCAGCAGCCAGGAAAATCCGCAAACAGCTCCACAAGAACAATAGATTGAGGAGAGAGGAGATGATGCAATGGGAAGAAATTGAGAGATTTTCTTCCCCTTTGCAAAAGAGGAAGTTGAAATAGAAATCACCGTAAAATGTAAAGATTTGCATCACACTGTCAGAAATGTTCATAGAGTACTTTTAGTGTGCACCATAGGAGCTGTGACCAGCAGCATTACAGAACAAGTGCTGGAAGGGGAATTAAGCTGGGTAGCTATTTTCAAATAACCTGGAAAGATGACCTCAGGTGTTATTTCACCAGCAATCTCTGATAAAAAAATGTTCATGGAATGTGAAAGAGCAAACTTGATTTAAATGAATATTGATCAAGTATTTAAAATCTTATATACTGGCATATTCCTAACTTGTAATCAACCAAGCATTTAAAAGTCAAAGGCATTAACTTATTTCTTTCCCCATAGATTGTGTTGAGTACTTCAAGAATTTTCTGGGGTTTATTTCAGATTTCCAGCATCTGCATGATTTTTTTGAGTGCCTTTTGAATATTGTGGCTTAGAAAATCAATTCATTTTAGATTTTGAATGGAAAGATTGGAAACTGAGGGACATTGACAGAATGCTGATTTTAGTATTGTTTTGTAGAGAGCAAGTATTATGTAATGTACTTCCTTCTTTCTGATTCCCAATTAATGGATGGTCACAAATTGTGAAATTGACACATTATGACCATATATGATTTTCTTTGTTGTTTTCATTAACTCAATTGTTTTACACCCTCAGAATGTGCTGTTCAGTGAGATAATCCATCTGAACAACCAGATGGATGGCCTGAAACTAAATAATATCTTTGTGTTTGGAGTTCCATCTGCCCCAAAGAAAGTTTTGGTGAATGAAATATGGATCACAGACTTCTTTTACAGAATAGATACAAAGGTGAGGCTATATGAACATTATATTGAAAACAAATGCAATTCATTCTGATGTTTAAATGTATCTCTAAGTTCTACTAAAATTGCTTTCTCCTGATGATGTCCTCTTGCCACGGTGTTTTATGCCTATTACCCTTGTTCACACTTTCCAATGCATGGGTGTCAACAGCAAATTATTGAAAGGCCCTTTGCTAATGGGGCATCACTGTTGAGGGGCTTTAATTTACATAGATTGGAAAAGGTCTAGGTTATTTTTGCCCAACTGGTCATAGAGTCATAAACACGGAAACGCCTTTCAGCCCAACTTGCCCGGGGTGGCCAAGATGCCCCATCTACACTAGTCCAATCTGTCCGCGTTTGGCCCTCGTATCCCTCTAAACCTTTCCCTATCCCCCAGAGAATCCAGTACAAAATCCTCCTCATGACCTACAAAGCCCTCCATAACCTGGCCCTATCCTACCTGACTGACCTCCTCCACAGACACACTCCCACCCGTACCCTCCACTGCTGCTAACCTCCTGTTCCCCCCCCCCCCCCCCCCATCCGGACCAAACTCAGATCCTGGGGGGACAGGGCTTTCTCCATCGCTGCTCCCACCCTCTGGAACTCACTACCTCAAACCATCAGAGACTCCTCCTCACTCACCACATTCAAAACATCACTGAAGTCTCACTTGTTCAACACTGCCTTCAACCACTGACCGTCACCTCACCTTATTTTTCCTTTTCTGTTAGTTTACTTATTTATTTTCTATGTTTTAGTAAACCCTGTAAAGCGTCTTTGAGTTTTTAGAAAAGCGCTATACAAATGTAATGCATTATTATTATTATTATTATTATGTACCTGTCCAAATGTGTTTTAAATGTTGTCATAGTGCCTGTCTCAACTAGCTCTTCTGGCAGCTTGTTCCTTATCTCCACCACCCTCTGTGAAAATATTTCCCCTCAGGTTCTTATTAAATCTTTCCCTCTCACTTTAACCCTATGCCCTCTGGTTCTTTCTTCCTCTTTTCTGGGTAAAAGGCTGTCTATTCACCCAATTTATTTCTCTCATGATGTTTTACATCTCCATAAGATCACCCCATGGCCTCCTGTGCTCCTACGAGGTATAACATTGGAGCTGTGGAGTGATGTCTTTGGATCCTGATAGAGTTCATTTAGGGGTCATAAAAGAAGTGGCTAATAAAATGGTTGATGAGTTAGAGTTACCTTTTACATATTCTAAGATTAAGGAAAGTTCCATTGGATTAAAAGCTTTATTCATAAAGGGGGGAGGACAGAATGTGAAAAAAGGCTAGGATGGTATTGTTTGTATGATTCTACAAATAGATTCCCTTAACTGAACTACGAAAGGGGATTGAATTCACTTTTACAAATCATATGGTACTATACCTGCAAATAATAATGTCATAGATTTTTCGTGCAATACAATAAAATATTTTGTTTCTCTTGTTCATTTAATTTCCTTTCAGGTGCTGACTTTACAGAATCTCAATATTCCTATAGAAGAGCAATTTATAATTGCTTGGTTCTGAAGAAAAAAGCGAATAAACCAAAAAGTTCTCTGGATCAAAACTGCTGGTTCAAAATAAATGGTAGAAGGTCGAGAAAAATTAGATATTCATGATTTGAAACTGAATATTAGACTGATGTGATTTGTTTTTTAGTTTTCGTTTTACTTTAGTTTATTGTCACGTGCACTGAGATACAATGAAAAGCTTTTTTTGCGTGCTAACCACTCAGCGGATTACAATCAAGCCATAACGGATTAATGTTGTTACACATTATTTGAAATTGAATAAATGATAACTTTACATTTAAACAGTTTTGATTGAATCAATTATTGAAGCATTTTTTGGAGGAGTTGGAGAGCACTGATTGTGTGAGATCCATGACGATGAACTGCCTCTCTTCATTAGTCTCACTATTGATGTAAACCATTGATGTGCCTACAAAGCTGCAGCAAGAAAGGATTTCAGTTTTCCAGTTCATATCCAGTGCATATGAAAAATAAACACTCTTGACTTGATTTTTAAAATATTTTCATTATTATCTATTCCACAGACTCAACCCAATCAATAAAGGTTTTCTGAATTAGAAGTGAAATTACAAATTGAATTGTCCTGTAACTTTTTTAAACAAATATTGAAAAATACCATAATTTAACTAACTGCAACCATCTATTTATCTTTTTCTGTAACTCAAAAATACGACTTGATGCTAGTTATACATATTCTGGATTATTGCTTCATTTAATTGGCTCTATTTTCCTCCGGGTAGGAAGTATGTTACTACATGGCTAATCGTATTGCTTCAATTATCTTACCAACAATTGCAGATATTAAAGTTTGTTAGCAAATTTAAAAAAATATTTTCAATAATTAATATTTTAAAGATATCATTAAATCTGGAGAAATTGTTTTTATTTATGTAGCAACTGTACTCTTTGAAGTAATTTGGGTGTTAAATTTTGGTTATTTTGGGGAATCGGGATGAAGTGCTATATTAGAGGTGGACTCTACACTTATTTTTATTATCTGCATTCAGCGAAACAGTCCTGGCAGTGTGCTAACAATTTTCCTGGCATCCAGATAACCATTGTCGCAAAAGCATGCCAATTCTGGTCATTATCAAAATGCTTTGAGAAAGCATGGTTGCACAGAAGAATGATTGCTCTTCTAGAACCTTGTGTGAGCCTTCACCAGGTACTAGAATGCAGCTCTCTAGCGATTGATGTATCTCCTGGTGATCTAGTTGATTGTACGCGAGACGCCATAGTACATCTGCCGCCTACCTAATGTGTTCTTCGTTATCATTTTAAGCCTTTTCTATGTCCTCCTCTTTCTCTTGCGTATTCTTCTGCTCCACCTGTACTTTTCTAGGGAGGGAAGAACAGATGTATTAATCTGATACCCTGCAAAAACAAAGAGGAAAGTTTTTATAAGCTGAGCAAGAATCAGTTGCACAGTGAAGTTGCGGCATTGTTAGAAGTGATGGTTACTTGTGAATAGCATACAGTAATCACAATGGAACCAGCATAGGATACATGCTCAGCACAGTATGCATTGTACAAACCCATCAAGTGATTTAGGACTTGACATCAATTTGAGGAATAGAAGAGACAGAGATTCAGAAACAGTTTCTACTATTCTGTTACATGACTGCTGAATAGCCCTCTCATAATCTAAGGATATAGTCACGATCTCCCTTGTTGCAGCCCTTGTACATTTTTATCCGTACTTTCTCTGCAGCAGTGCACTTTGTTTATTTTATTTATTTGCTCTACCTGTTGTACTCGTGCATGGCTTGATTGTACTCGTGTGTGTGGTGTGATTTGATTGGATAGCATGCAAAACAAAGTTTTCAGTTCACATGACAATAATAAACCACAGCAAGAATTTATTGAAAACTGTAAATGGCATGATTTTTCAAAAAACTTTAATGGTGAAATTTGATCATTTCAGCATGAAATTAAAGTAATTTTGGAGTTGCAGATGATTCCATACAAATCTGAAATACAATGCTACCTTTGTTCTTCCATTTACGGTAATTCCATGAATGAAACAGTGCCAATAAAACATTGCTGGTTATTGTCTTGGCACCAAACGTTCTCAATCTCTTTCTGCACTCCGTCTCACCATTATTTGATATTCGGCCCACTGGTTTAAACCAAAGATAGGCACAAAATGGCTGGAGTAACTCAGTGAGACAGGCAGCATCTCAGGAGAGAAGGAATGGGTGATGTTTTGGGTTGAGACCCTTCTTCAGACTAAGGCCTTGTAGAATGAGTTTGATTGGTATTTGGCTGCACAATCTCCTTGCCATCACAGTCAGACTCTACAGTCATTGTCATTATCTGCATTCAGTGAAACAGGTCTGGCAGTGTGTTGACCATTTTCCTGGCATTCAGATGAGCATTGTCACAAAAGCATCCCAATTCTGGTCCTTATCAGAGTGCTTTGAGACAGCATGGTTGCACCGAAGAATGACTGCACTTCTGGAACGTTATGAGTGAGCCCTCACACATGATTCCCGTCAGCAGGTGCTAAAATGCAGCTTTGTGTAAAATATCAATCAAGAATGTCTACCAGTCAATTGTAGATGTGTTTGTGAATAGTAATGCAATCAACTAGAGAAGTTTTAAAGAATAAATGATCAAAGTGAATGCGAAGGAAGGGTAAGAAAAGGGATCTCAATTAATAACTCAAAAGCAGGGAAAGAAAGAGAATTTAGTTCATATCCAGGGCATAAAATAGGTAATATCTGCCAATTTTTCTCCATAAGCTGCTAATCAAACAGTTTTAACGTTTGATGTTGTAACCCAAGAACTTTTTTAAAAAACAGGCACAGGTTGGCCATTCAACCTTTTGACTAACTTTCAATAATGACTTGTACCTCAGCACCACTTTTATGCACTAGCTGCATTTCCCTTGATTCCCCAACATCTAAAAGTCTAGGGATTTATTTCCATTCAGTAACTGAGACTCTAAAATCTTATTGGGTAGAGAATTTCAGACTTGCCTCTGTCCTCAGTAACCAACACCAACTTAATTAATATTCAACTATTAAGTAGCATAGATTAATAATGTTGTGCAATAATTATGTTTCAATTCAGCCAAATGCAAAATTTATCCAAACAAGATAATGAGTTAAGTGTTTAGATTCTCCTCATGTGTGAATAATAATGTTTATACAACATATATGATATATTTATGATATATTGATTGTGATGGCATATTTACAAGAAGAGTTAGTAGACATTTCAAAGTGGAGTATTTTTCGCAGAAATAGCTTGAAGGAAAAGCTTGGTGTCATTTGACTTTTGCAATGACTCATGCCTTAAAATATTCTCACAGGGAATGCTGAATGCCAAGCATCTTTATCAATATGAGTCCGTGTGATTAATGTGAGTTTTGAGGTTTTGAAACTGAAATAGTTATTTTACAAATGTTTTCATTTCATTGAAACAGGATGCTTAGAATGATTCTTGTTTCACTGATATCTGAGGAAAAAGGGCAGTCTTAATCAAGCATTATTCAGAGTGCAATTCTGTAAGGTCTGGTATGTTTTGCATCTTAATCAACTTTGATTCTAGATAGACTTGCTGTAAACCTGTTTACATGCATGTTTGCAGGATCACTTTTGCAGGACTCTCATCAGCATTCTCTATGGTAACCTGTCACACACACACTCTGCTTTTAAGTAGCTGACCTGACTGTGGAACTGACAAAGAAACATACAGGGTAATCCTGCTATTTGTCAGAGCATAAAGCTTCAGCCTTTGCAATAGTTAAGAATATTTGAGTGAATTTGCATAATGTCCAAGTGTGACAGGATGAGAAATATGATTACAAACTACCTTCAGAGATGAGCTGTCCTTGCCTACCACATCTACATCCTGGCTCCCTCTCCCCTTTCCTCTCCCCCCTCACCCGCCCCCAGCCCCATAACGGGGACCCAACGGGGTCCACGGGTCGTCTAGTAATATTATAAAATTATGTCCTGTGGTCTCCTTCTTGTTTACTTTATTAAACAATCTTAAATAATGAAAAGCTGCACTTTTGAGCATACAGTAAGAATTTCATTTATCTTCATTTTACTCCTTTCTCATCTGCCCATTTGCCCTATCAACTTGGATACTTGGTCCCACATTGATCCAGATAGTGCCCACTCCATCTGTACAGCTCCTTTCTCTCCAAATAGCAAAGCATTGTCCATTGAAAAGGAACTAATTTCCACACTAGCCCTTTAGCTTCATGTTAACTGATCTCTCTTTTCCTCTCCAGCAACCTTGAGAAATCCATTACCCTGGCAACAAGTTGGCAAAACACTCTTCTGACCTTGTTCAAGGATGTGGAGAGTGTAATCTATCTAATTATAGAATTGCCTATTGCTATCATATTTCTGTTGTACTCTTCTTGTCTACAGGCACTCTTCTGGGCTATGATGTCTTGATTGTATTGTGTCTGCCTTCCTTACAGCTTTTTCACCTTCATCACAGATAGTAGAGCATACATTTCGTTTCAACCCAGTGTTAACAGGAAACCCTTTTCCATCTTCTCCTCAGTCATCTTTACCCCAAGACCCATGCTCTTCATTTTCTGAAACTCTCGTGGTACGGAGTGTCTCTTAATCTTGTTTCCATTCAATTAGTCTGAACCAGATGGTCCTCAGCCGCAAATATTTGTTCCAGATCTGGGAACCTGGGACATTATCTGTGTATTCTTAACACTTAGTCTGCCCTACCAACTCTGGTCTTTGTATGTACTTATATTTTAATAATATTAATTCAAATTAAAACTAGGTAAAGATCTTTTGTTAAATAAAAAAAACTTGCTGTATTATGCTGAGATTTTTTTGTTATTCAGCAGAATGACCATGTTCTGCAGTTTTCTGGAAATAAATTGCGGTTTCAGCAAGAATAAATTATATTTTGCACTTATGTGTCCTATACTTTTTTTTTAAATGTCAGGGACACTGCCATGAGGTAGTTCTTCATTAAATACTCTTTTTACATTCCACAGATAAGCCACAGGTTAAGCTTGTGAAGGTTTTTTTTTTAATGGAGGGCATAAATGTTATTTGCCACTTGAATACCCCAAGCTTCTGAGGTTTTGCTTCAAGCTGTGATGGGTTTCTCCATTTGAGGAATTGTGAATGAAACTGTGGACAGTCCATCATGAGTGAAATTCTGTCATAATGGTGAGGCAAGGTCATTGATGAAGCAGCTGAAGATGGATCTGTGGACAACATCAAGAACGATTCCTTCATTGAAAGTCCGAGTTGATTGGTTATGACCTTTTCGGAAAGGAGAGAGAATTTAACCATACTTCATTAGATTTTTGTTGTTAAATTCCAGTGTTTTTTTTAAAAATCACTTCTTGCAGCATTTGATCAAAAACGATATCTTCTGACAGAAACTGGTTAGTATTTATGCCATATATTCTATTTCAAAATGTTCTGATACTGAATTCTTCCAATGACATTGAACATATTTAATCGTGAGTTCCCAGCCAGTCGTACCACTCCTTCTTTCGGAATACAAATCCAAAACATTTTGTGTAGACGTATTGCAAAAAGAATTGAAATATCTTTTCACCAATAGATAAGAACCACCCATTGTGTTGTGAAGTAGGTAAGAACCACCCATTATATGGTAAAAATATTACCAGTTTGATTTAGGGCTGCACAGTGCCGCAGCGGTAGAGTTGCTGCCTTAGAGTGCCAGAGACCTGGTTTCGATCCTGACTACAGGTGCCGTCTGTATGGAGTTTGCACATTCTCCCTGTGACTGTGGGGGTTTTCTCCGGGTGTTCTGGTTTCCTCCCACATTCCAAAGACAGACAGGATTGTAGGTCAATTGGCATCAGCAAATTATCCCTAGTGTGTAGGACAGAATAGTGTATGGGTGGTCATTGGTCAGTGCGGACTTGGTAGGCTGAAGGGCCTGTTTCCACGCTGTATCTCTAAACGAAACAAAATATAAAGATTAATGTTGATTGTTAACAAATTACAATAATTGCATTATTATCATAAAGATAGATATTGCAAAATAAAAACAGAAAATGCTGGATCAGATAGTATCAGATGAAGTTACAAGTCAATTGCCTTTCACCCGTAACTTGAACCACTGGATGGCGCCAACAATGGCTGCCTCGCCAACGGTCTGTCCTTCTTTGTGCTTTAATTGTATGTGTTAAATGTATTTTTTAGTGTTCTTTAGCTTGTTTTATGTGGGGGGTGTGTTGGGGGAAACTATTTCTAATCTCTTACCTCGACGGAGATGAGTTTTTTTTCCCGTATCGTATCTCCATCTGCACTGCACCTAACATCAAGGAGTTGGCGGCCTTTGCTGGAGACCAATTTTGAGAGCTCCACCACTGGGAGCCTGCAGACTTACCATCGCGGAGCTCACGATCCCTTTGTCAGGGATCGACCTCGGAGCTCCAACTGTGGGTACTTGTGGACTTTAACATCACAGAGCCCGTGGTCTCTGGTTAGAGACCGACTTCGGGAACTCCAGGCCGCGAGTGCTTCGACAGTCCTGATGTGGGAGTTTCGATCGCCCCAATGCGAGGGCTTTGACCGCCAGCTGCGGGAGCTTCGATCGCCCCGACAGTTCGACTGCCCCAACTGGGGGAGAATAAAGAGGAAGAAGATTGGACTTTTTTGCCTTCCATCGCAGTGAGGAATCTGGGGAATTTACTGTGGTGGATGTTTATGTTAACTTTTATGTAGTTGTGTGTCTTGTTGCTTTTTTCGTATGGCTATATGGTAATCGCATATCACTGTACCTTAATTGGTACATGTGACAATAAAAGACCTTTGAAACCTTTGAAATCATTTTCTTCACAGATAGTTCATGTTCTGCAGCAATTTCTGCTAATTTTCATATTTCCAGCATCTCAAGTAGTTTCTTCTGTAATCTGATGCACAAATGTGCCCCAGAAGACCTCTGAAGGCCTCATTGTTTATTTTGCTCTTTTGGTCAAACCTTGAAAATGCCAGAATGGATTTATCTGCAACAGAGAAATGGGTGAAAGTAATTTGATGTGATTCATCCTGAAGCAAGTTAGGAGGCATCCATGCACTTATTTCACTTTCACAAATGAGCATGGCTAAGAAATACAATAGTATTGATTCACCACTGAGAGCAATCCTGAAGGTATCTTGAGACTTGCAACAGGAGACTGGAAGTGATGGAAACAAACGATGACCTAAAGTAATAGACCTTGGTTAGTAAATGCCCTAATTCAGTGTACATTCAAGCAAAGGCCTGTTGGTCTGTTTTTTAATCAACCAAAGATTGTCCAGTAGGTGCACTTTTGGTACCCTGAAAGTATTCTGTGTATAACCCTGTGCGATATAATTTTTATAGTATATGTGAAGCAAATATATTCTGTGTCATTTTGAATTCAGTACTATTACCATTTGAAGTATGCATCATGTTATCTTTCTGTTAATCATGTTATGTAATATTTCCACAGCACAGTAATTACTACAAAAAAAATAAATCTTTCACATGTATGGATATGCTTCAGACTCCCTTTGAAAGTTTAAAGTGGGGGAGCTCCATTCCTGTTTCCTAGCAACCCAATCATCTGTAACCATAGCAATGGAAGATTTCAGCAGAAAAAACATCCAAGTCTATTTCTAGACAAATATAAGGTTTCTCTGTTTCCACCTGTTTTGTATGCATACGTCTAATATCTACAAACGCTAGTCACTTTCAAGCACTTGCCCTTCAATTTCTAAAACATTAGTAAGACTTGAATACAGCTCTACAAATGTATTTTATTTAATGAAGTTATTGATCACAGTGCAATGGTTTTCATGTGACTATGCTCTGATTCCTTTTGAGGTGACAACCAAAACTCGTCAATAGAGGTGGCGTCCATGCAAATATCCATTGTTCATAAGACGAGAAAGGAGTGATGATAAAATCCTTGTCCTGTGGATATTATTCATAATTGCATTGAAGATAAACCGTTCCTTAAAAAAACTCCTATCCAGATAATAAATGATTTGTCTAAACATGTTATTCAATGTAAAGATTCGACCAAACTTGCTTCTGCACAGTAATCAGTTCAAAACAGCTACCAAATCTAACTTTATCTGAAAATTAGAAAAAATATCCCTGCTATATCAAATTATATAAATTGTTTTTATATCAAATTAAATATAAAATTATGAGTAATTGTCTCATTTGAATCATGCACGGCCTTTTATTTCAAAGTCAGTCTCAGTGTTTCGCTCTCTATTCAATGAATACATAGAACAGTGAACAGTACAACACAGGAACAGGCTTCATGCCTCTCATAATTTTACATACTTCTATCAGGTCAATCTTCAGCACTCCAGAGAAAACAATCCAAGTCTGTCCAGCCTGACAACTGCACCTTATACCTCCTAATCCAGGCATCGTACTGGTAAACCTCTGCACCCTTTCTAAAGCCTCCACTATCAGTAATAGGGTGTCCAGAATTGCATGCAATACTCTAAATTCAGTCTACCCAAGTCCTATAAAGATTCATCATAACTTCCTGACTCTTATACTCAATGCCCCAATCAATGAAGACAAGCATACCATATGTCTTATTTACCACTCTTTCTACTTGTGTTGCACTTTAAGGGAGTTATGGACTTGGAGCCCAACATCCGCCTGTACATCAATGCTGTTAAGGGTCTTGCCATTAATTATATATTTCCCCTTATATTCGACCTCCAGAAGTGCAACACCTCACATCTGCTCGGGTTAAACTTCATCTGCCATTTCTCTGCCCATTTGCATACTTTAACAGCTTTCCTCAGTCTGAGCCCAGCAATCTTTGTCTCATCTGCAAACTTATGAACCAACTCAACTATGTTTACATTCAAGTTATTAATATATATCACAAACCACAGAATTCCAGCACAGATCCCTGCAGGTGTCGGGACCTGAGGTATTGTAATACTAGGAATTGTGCTTTGTCATTCTGGTAGTTGTCAGAGAGTATTTTTGGAATTTTAAAAGTGGCAAAGAGTGAAGGGCAGCAATTATTACCCCTGAGCAGATTGAGTTACTGGATAATTTTGGAGAGTTTGGTAAAGTCAACTAATTTGCTAGAAGTTTGCAATCACATACAGGCCAGACATGGTAAAGATGACATGTTTCCTTCTTCAAAATCCATGACCAGAAGGAATGCAGAAGTTCATGAAGATAGTTCATCAACATTTTTTCAAGGGCAATAAATGCTGTGCTGATGGAAGAAGCCTGAATCCAAAAATGAATAATAAAAAAGAAGTTTTATAAACATCCAGTAGGTTCTTATTTTTTTCCTCAATTCTGGTATTTCAATTCCAGAACATATTTAATTAACAAACAACCTGCTGTGGAGTAAATCAGCAGGTCTTTGGGGAGATTAGTACATGATGCAAGGTTTCGACCCCAAACATCACATTTCCGTTCAACTTGCTGAGTTACTTCAACAGATTATTTGTTGCTCCACATTCCAGCATCTGCAGTCTCATGTGTCTCCATGTATTTAGTTGATTGAATTTAAATTCCCTTGCTGTTGCGATGTGAGTTGGATAAGCAGTCAACCCCAGCCGTCTGCAATACCAGTCCAGTAATTTCAATAAAGCATCCTGAGTATTGCTGACGCTGCACCCAGCCAGGAAATAGACAGTAACCCACTACACTCCTGATGTGGACAGAGTCAAGAGTGTTTTATTGCCAATGTCCCAAATAAGGACAATGAATTTCTTACTCACAGCAGCACAACAGATATGTAAACATAGTACTTTGTAAAACCCATAATAAACAAAAAAGTTCAGTGAAAAACAGACAAATAAATAAACAACAATTGTACAAAGTCAAAAATAATGCCCGCAGGTCTATATAGTTCAGAGCCTATTTGGAGTTTGTAGAGTTTAATAGTCCGATGGTTGCAGGGAAGAAGCTGCTCCTGAACCTTGATGTTACAGTTTTCAGGCTCATATACCCTCTTCCCGATGGCAGGAGTGACGATGGCAGGAGTGAAATGAGAGCATGGCCAGGATGGTGTAGGTCTCTAATGATGCTGGCTGTCTTTTTAGGGCAGTGATTCTTGTAGATCCCTTTGATGGTGGGGAGATCAATGTCCGTGAAGGACTGGGCAGTGTTCACTGCATTTTGCAATCTTCGTTGTTCCTGGGCGTTCAAGTTGCTGAATCAGACCATGATGCAATCGGTCAACATGCTCTCTACTGTAAAGTCATTCACCCAAGTATTGGCCACTCCAATAGCACAATATTTACATAACCAGGGTACTGACACGGATAGAAAATTGGTTGACAGACAGAAAGCAAAGAGTGGGGATAAATGGGTCCCTTTCAGAATGGCAGGCAGTGACCAGTGGGGTACCGCAAGGCTCGGTGCTGGGACCGCAGCTATTTACAATATACATTAATGACTTGGATGAAGGGATTAAAAGTACCATTAGCAAATTTGCAGATGACACAAAGCTGGGTGGCAGTGTGAACTGTGAGGAAGATGCTATGAGGTTGCAGGGTGACTTGGACAGGTTGTGGGAGTGGGCGGATGCATGGCAGATGCAGTTTAATGTGGATAAGTGTGAGGTTATCCACTTTTGTGGTAAGAATAGGAAGGCAGATTATTATCTGAATGGTGTCAAGTTAGGAAAAGGGGACGTACAACGAGATCTGGGTGTCCTAGTGCATCAGTCACTGAAAGGAAGCATGCAGGTAGTGAAGAAACCCAAAGGAATGTTGGCCTTCATAACAAGAGGAGTTGAGTATAGGAGCAGAGATCCTTCTGCAGTTGTGCAGGGCCCTAGTGAGACCGCACCTGGAATACTGTGTGCAGTTTTGGTCTCCAAATTTGAGGAAGGATATTCTTGCTATTGAGGGCATGCAGCGTAGGTTTACTAGGTTAATTCCTGGAATGGCGGAACTGTTGTATGTTGAAAGACTGGAGCGACTAGGCTTGTATACACTGGAATTTAGAAGGATGAGAGGGGATCTTATTGAAGCATATAAGATTATTAAGGGGTTGGACACATTAGAACCAGGAGACATGTTCCCAATGTTGGGGGTGTCCAGAACCAGAGGCCACAGTTTAAAAATAAGGGGTAGGCCATTTAGAACGGAGATGAGGAAAAACTTTTTCAGTCAGAGTTGTAAATCTGTGGAATTCTCTGCCTCAGAAGGCAGTGGAAGCCAATTCTCTGAATGCATTCAAGAGAGAGCTAGATAGAGCTCTTAAGGATAGCGGAGTCAAGGGGTATGGGGAGAAGGCAGGAACGGGGTACTGATTGAGAATGATCAGCCATGATCACATTGAATGGTGGTGTTGGCTCGAAGGGCCGAATGGCCTACTCCTGCACCTATAGTCTATTGTCCCCAGATAGTTTTCCTTGCAACCGCAAGAGATCTAACACATGTCCCTATATCTCTTGGGTAACTTAGAACCCAAAGATATGGACATTGAATTCTCCAATTCTCCTCCCCCCCCCCTAAATCACCTCCACTGCCTCTCCACTGTGCCCCATCAGGACTCGCACCTATTGTTCCCCTCGCCCTCCCCTTCCACCCATATTCCTTCCTCATGATCTGGTCTTTGTTCCAACCACAGGCCTGTCGCAAAATCCCCCTTACCTGTGTCCACCTACTACCTGCCACGCTTTGTCCTGCCTCCCCCTTTTCCAGCTTTCTTCCCCCCCCTTCCCCCCAATTGATCTGGTCTCAACTCAAAATATCACCTATCCATGTTCTCTAAAGATGTTGACTGACCTGCTCAATTACTCCAGTACTTTGTGTTCTATTGGGTCTTCAAACCTTTTGTCTCACCTGTCTTTTCATCTGTCTTTCGTCCAAACATCTGTCTATGAAAAAACATCCTCACCTGCTCCCCCCCCCCCACTTTGTCTGAAGAAGGGTCCTGACCCAAAATATCACCCATACTTTTTCTCCAGAGATGCTGCCTGACCCGCTGAGTTATTCCAACACTCTGTGTCTCTCTTTGCATAAACCAGCATCTGGACTTCCTTGGTTCAACATTTTGTCTGTTCCACTGCAAAAAACTCCTCCACGTATGCCAACTTTGAAAATGTTGTTTTCCTTTCACCAACAGTTCTGCAACACCCTCTCTCACTGCTCCCTCCTCCATGCTTTTCATGCCTCCAACTTTTCACCTACCCCCACCACCACTCTCTACTTTCAGTCTGAAGCATCAATTTTGTCCGGAGATGCTGCCTGACCCACTGTTACTTCAGAACTTTGTGTCCACCTATTACCTGCCCTGCTTTGTCCTGTCCTGCCCTGCCCCCAAATCGGTGTCAACCCAAAAAAGTTACCTATCCATGTTCTCTGGAGATACTGCCTGAGCTGCTGAGTACTTTGTGTCCTTTTATACCTTCAATCTTTTTGTCTCACCTTCTGTCTAATCGTCTTTCTTTTGTCCTACATCTGCCTATCAAAAAACCCTCCTCATCTGTATTCACCTGTCACCAGCCAGGCTTTTTTCTGCCCTCCTGTTTTCCATCTTTCTTCTCCTCTCCCCCACCCAGCAAATAGGTCTGAAGAAAGGCCTACACAAAAAACTGGACTAGTAACTCGTCGGGTCAGGCAGCATCTCTGGAGAAAAGGCATAGGTGACGTTTCGCGTCAAGACCCTTCTTCAGACTGAGAGTCAGGGGAGAGGGAAACTAGAGGTCTGAAGAAAGGTCCCGACCTGAAACGTCGCATATCTATATTTTCCAGAGATGCTGCTAGACCCGCCGAGTTACTCCAGCACTTTGTGTTTTTTTTTGTCAACCAACATCTGGAGTTTGTTGTTTCTGCAGAGTACCTCTCCTCGTCTGAAGCAGAGTCTCGACCCGAAACGTTACCTATTCCTTTTCTCCAGAGATGCTGCATGACCCGCTGTTAGTCCGGCTTTTTATGTCTATCTTCGGCGTAAACCGACATCTGCAATTCCTTTCCACACCTCCCCCCGTCCGCCATGTTCCCGGTCGCTAGGAGACGCCGACAAAAACCCACCACCTCCGTGTGGGGCTGTGCCACTTTCCCGCGAGGGGGGGAATGGGTTTCCGTGGGATCGGGGTTGCAGCTGGAGGAGGTCGGCGGGCACTGAACACCCCCTCCCCCTGTGTGGCGGCGCCCGGGCCGCTCGCTCCCTGGTTACTGACCAGGAGGCGGCCTCCGCCCTGCTGGGATCCCCACCCTGTTCCCCGCCGTCAGTCTCTCCAAGTCTCCGCCCCGCTGGGATCCCCATCCTGTTCTCTGCCGTCAGTCTCTCTAAGTCTCCGCCCCGCTGGGATCCCCATCCTGTTCTCTGCCGTCGGAGTCTATCCAAGTCTCCGCCCACCCAGGAACATTCAGGGGAGAAGTTAGGGAAGCTCAGTCACTAGGGTCGCCCGATGGGCCGAGTGTTTCTAGCACCTTCTGGCCAAGTCAGCGGGGCGATGGGACTCCTGTGAGAACAGTAGGCCACTCAGGCTCAGCCCATCGAGTTACAACTTTCTCTCTCTCTGCCTTGTCCCCTAATCAATTACTCTCACTCTTGAATCATGAAAGGGTAAGCATTTTAATTTTCTCTGCGTTTTGTTCTGCATTTCGAGTTGTTAGACACCGAATACGAATCTTTGGAGTTTTCTCCCAAGGTGGCAGTGGAGGCTGAGGATATTCAAGACAGAATTATATATCTTGGTTGGGGTGTTAAAGGAAACAAGAATTATGGAGTAAATGCATTTTAGTAACATGAGATAAAAGATCAAGCAACTTTTAATTGAATGGAAAACAGGCCCATGAGCTATTCCTACTTCAGTTTTGTTCAGTTTTTACCCCACTCGCAACAAGGACAGAACCCCCCTCGTTCTCACCTTCCACCCCACCAGCCAGCGGACCAACAAATCATCCGCCAACATTTCCGTCACCTACAACGGGACCCCACTACTGGCCATATCTTCCCATCCCCTCCCCTCTCTGCGTTCCGCAGAGACCGTTCCCTCCGTAACTCCCTGATCCACTCGTCCCTTCCTACCCAAACCACCGCAACCCCGGGCACTTTCCCCTGCAACCGCACGAGATGCAACACCTGTCCCTTTACCTCCCCCCTCAACTCCATCCAAGGACCCAAACAGTCTTTCCAGGTGAGACAAAGGTTCACCTGCACCTCCTCCAACCTCATCTATTGCATCCGCTGCTCTAGATGCCAACTTATTTACATCGGCGAAACCAAGCGCAGGCTGGGCGATCGCTTCGCTGAACACCTGCGCTCGGTCCGCATTGACCAAACTGATCTCCCGATGGCCGAGCACTTCAACTCCCCCTTCCATTCCCAGTCTGACCTTTCTGTCATGGGCCTCCTCCAGTGCCATAGTGAGGCCCACCGGAAATTGGAGGAACAGCACCTCATATTTCGCCTGGGCAGTTTGCAGCCCAGTGGTATGAACATCGACTTCTCCAACTTCAGATAGTTCCTCTGTCCCTCTCTTCCCCTCCTCCTTCCCAGATCTCCCTCTATCTTCCTGTCTCCACCTATATCCTTCCTTTGTCCCGCCCCCCCCTGACATCAGTCTGAAGAAGGGTCTCGACCCGAAACGTCACCCATTCCTTCTCTCCCGAGATGCTGCCCGACCTGCTGAGTTACTCCAGTATTTTGTGAATAAATACCTTCAGTTTTGGTTGTTCTTCTTTTGGGAAAATTGAAATCTGCTGTGGTACAAAGATACTACACATCAGAGCAGAATAATCCCTTAACGTTTGGCACCACACTGCAGGTTGATTAACCATCATTTAGATCATCCTAGATGTTCAATCTGAAAAAAGGTCCCCACCTCAAAACGTCTGTCCACTTGCATCTATAGATGCAGTATGATGCGCTGAGGACCTCTGGCACCATGTTTTTGGATCTTTGAACACTTTTTTTTCCGCTGTCAGGGAACAAACTTTACAACTGTTATTTCTGCCCTTCTCCCGAACGGTTTGATTTGGAATATATTCGCTAATATGTTGACTTACCATTGGCCAAGGGTTTTGGGGGACTTATACATTGGCGCACATTAGGCAAGAATAATGAGACAAGAAGTTGATTTTGCAAGACAATCTCAGCATGTGGTTTAGTGGATGACCTGTAGAAGTTAAAGTTACTAATCTGGAAGCAAGGACCATGTTTTCTCACAAACTGCCTTTTTACATGTTACCATACACATGCATTGGCTGCTTGCTTATTTTGAAATAATATTAATATTTTAAGAAAGTCTACCACAGGTATAAATTTGAATCTGATTATTTGTAATAATGCATCAAGATCTCGGTAGGTCCCCCCTGAAAATAATTCATTTTGCTATATCTGCATCGTATGGCTTAGAAAATATATTAACAACGGCATGCGGGTTTTAAGGTTGTTATGGGAAAGGGCTAGGATAGACAAGAAATTAAAGTCCTCTGGGGGAAGGCAGATTTCAATGTGATAATCGGAACCTGGCAAAAGTAGACTGTGAACAGATAAAGATGCAAACAATGGGAATCATTCAAAATGCAACAGTGAGAGGGTTGATGTGTTCATGTATTGGTGAAAGGAAAGGCCAACTAGTCCAATTCCAAAAATGGGTGGTGCAGAAAACAAATAGGGGAGGGTCTACAGAAGTATAGAAAGTGGAAGGAGAGGACTTGAAAGGTAATTAGAATAGTGAAGAGGGGGCTTGAAAAAACAAAGTCAGATATGAGTAGGCAGAACAATAATGCAGGTATTTCATGAGTATACTCAGTGCAAGAGAGCAAGCTTTTTGCAGATTTAATTCTGTTTTTAAGCATCTGATGTGCTGCAGAAAATTTGAGCAATTTAACAAAATATGTTAATATTTATACTTAATGTAATTAAATTATTAAATTATTTTTTCTTACTTGGGCAATTTTTTGTTAACAAAGTGATTTATTATCAGCAAAAAGTGGTAATTGTGGAGAATGAGAATTATTTTCAAACTGTTTTCTCTGTCTCATTTAGGTATTTGCATAAAACTCTAAATTCAAGGCCTTCAGCCTCCATCTGATTTCCACCAGTTTTTCAATCAAAAATATGTGCTCTTGTCTCATGAATGGGACTTATTGGACTTTTATCTCTGGCTAAATCAAGAATGCCAACTATTACTGCTCTTAAATTTGGGGCTGTTTTCTTTATTTTCATTATTTTTGGTGTGATAACCTACCACAATTATTCTCAGCTGGAGTCTCTGAAAATCACTCAAACCACTTATTTGGGCAAAATTAAGCTAGACCTCTTGTGGCAATCTCCAGATTATAAAAATTACACTAAAGCTGCAAAAAAACAGAAGAATTCACCATTCAATAAGGGTGATCACAATGGCTCACATTGTGATATCGATCCTAATAGCAGGTTGGATTGTGGTTTTAATAAACTGATGAATATGAAGAAATGTCAAGCCCGCAGTTGCTGCTGGATTCCAGTGGTCAGTGCTGTCAATATGACTGCCCCCCTTTGTTTCTTGCCATCAAATTATCCTTCTTACAACATGGAAAACATTTCACCAACCAAATCAGGCTATACAGCTACATTAAGCCGCAAAGAGAAGACATTGTTCCCAAATGACATAAGGACACTTCAGTTGAACGTAATGTATGAGACATCAGAAAGACTTCATTTCACTGTAAGTAATCTCGATTGGTAAGAATAATTATCATGAGGTAATCGCCATTGATGTAAATAGTTATATTTGATTTTTGGAGGTAGTTTGACATGTTAATTAAACCACTGAGTCCATGCCGACCATCGACCCGTTCACCCGAGTTCTGTTATCCCACTTTCTCATCCACTTTTCAGTGATAAAGATAAATATTAATATAGGTTGTCTTGATTTTAAATTGAGGGCTCTTTGTTAATATCAAGTATAGTTTCAATTATATTGTAAGTAGGAGTTACAAAGCTACCTATAGGCATCTATGTGCCTAACTTTCACATTCATTTTGCATAAAGTCCAAGATTAAATTACCCATCCTTAACAATACAAAACAAAAACACAGTTTGGTAGTGCATATAAACATAGCAAAGACCCATTCAAACAAATGGCAATGTAAAGAGTTTTGAATAACTGGCAACTTATTATTTTTCACAAAGGAATCATTTTTATCACTCCAAAATAGATGTCAGTATGCTGTATCATTTCCTTTCTTTGCAATTACATGGATACCATGACTTTGATGCTTATTTTTAACGTCTGTCATCCTTCAATAGGAATATAAACGATGGAAGAAAAACAAGTTATATTATCTTTTAAGCACTAGAAATTAGAAATTTTAGTAAAAAGGATGATGGGATTTCCTTTTGCGGTTTATTTTATCTCGGAACAATTTATCGAGATAGTGTTCATCAGCAGGATGATATCAGTACACAATTCCTAATTGTCTCATTTGTCATGGTGTGCACGTATGTGTTTCCCAGCATCCACCGCCCTCCCTGGGTCAAAGTCATGTTCATACGTTATATGAGAAGAATTGGGCCACTTGGCCCATCATGTCTACTCTGCCATTGACTCATGGCTGATCTATCTTTCCCTATCAACCCCATTCTCCTGTCTTCTCCCCATAACCCCTTACTAATCTAAATCAGGGACAAATGTTTGAAAATGGGCAGCAAATTTCAAAACTGAACTTCAGATATTTACCACCAAGCCACTATCATGCTAGCCATTGGCTGATTGGTGTTGCAGTCATTTATTTCAGTTTTTTGAAGAGATTGTCTATTGTATATATGGATCACCGTATATAATGGTATATAAGAAAATTCAAACTAGTCTTGTATTTTTCAAACTATTTCTATAGCTTCCAATGATGAGTTGACAAGTTGGTTTCTGATTCTGCAACATTAAGTGTCTGAGAACGCTCAGGATAATTTTTGTGTATTGGTCCCCCCTTTCTTTAAATACGTGCACTGTCGCTGGTTATCTGTCTCGATTTGGAAATAGGCTGTCTAGTCTGGTATTACATTCAAACTCTAATGTTTTGTTATCTGTTTGTTTGTACATACTGATGGTTCAGCATCAGGCTCGCTGGGTGTTAAATCACTTGCTCCCTCTAACATACCAGAACCCTAGTTTCTACACTTCTTCTACTGTACTGTCTAATGTCTAAGGAAAAAAGTGCACGGTAGCGCAGCGGTAGAGTTGCTGCTTTACAGCGAATGCAGCGCCGGAGACTCAGGTTCGATCCTGACTACGGGTGCTGCACTGTAAGGAGTTTGTACGTTCTCCCCGTGACCTGCGTGGGTTTTCTCCGAGATCTTCGGTTTCCTCCCACACTCCAAAGACGTACAGGTATGTAGGTTAATTGGCTGGGTAAATGTAAAAATTGTCCCTAGTGGGTGTAGGATAGTGTTAGTGTATGGGGATCACTGGGCGGCACGGACTTGGTGGGCCGAAAGGGCCTGTTTCCGGCTGTATGTATATGATATGATGATAAAAGAATATTGGAGTATTAATTGGAATAACATGCAAATGTCAGTCCAGCAGCACCAAAGTTCAAAGCACGTCTCAACAGATTGAAGAAGACCATCCTAACTCAAAACATCGTCCCTCCATGAATGTTGCCTGAGTTCCTGCAGCAGTCTGTTTTTTTGTTGTAGATTCCAGCTACTAGTCTCTGCTACAGTCTCTTGTGTTTTCTGAGCATGTCAGAGTAATTGTTACAGCACAATGAATCTTCAGTGTTCAAATACATTTGCTATTTCCAAGACTCATTTAATTGCACAATATATATTTGGAGTTGAACCAAACCGATTTGGTACATACCAACAGAATCAATCAGAATGAATAACATTGCCAGTGAAGATCAATAATCAGCTTTATTGTTTATAAGGTTTATGTACAAGTTGTTTTTTTCTCTTTACGAAACCTTTGTGCTTTCTCAGCTCAAGGATCCAGAGAACAAGCGGTATGAAGTTCCTATTGATGTTCCTATTGTTACTGAAAAAGCTTCAACTCAACTCTATACTGTTAAGTTTACCTCCAGACCTTTTGGTATTATTGTACAAAGGAAGTCAAATGGTCTTGTATTGTAAGTAATTAGACTTGGCATTGCCTTCTATGTTCTTCTTCACGTACAATTTATACTTGAATGAATGAATTAATTAATTAATAGGTTTATTGGCCAAGTATGTACACATACAAGGAATGTGCCTTGGTGCTCCGCTTGCAAGAAACAACACGAACATACAGTAAACAATTAAGAATAAGCATAAAACATTAAAACATTAAGAATACATCATTACGGTTTAAACATGTGAGTGAAATAAACTAGAGCAAAAAGAGACTACAGACTTTTGGTTTTTGAGTAGAGCTACTGCTCATGGAAAAAAGCTGTTTTTATGTCTGGCTGTGGCTGCTTTGACAGTCCGAAGTCGCCTTCCAGAGGGAAGTGCTTCAAAGAGTTTGTGGCCTGGGTGCGAGGAGTCAGAGATGATCTTGCCTGCTGGCTTCCTGGCCCTTGTAGTGTACAGTTCGTCAATGGGGGGAAGGTTGCAGGTTGAAATACTTCAGAAATTTGGTGGTGTAAAAGTGAGAACAAAGGTGCACACAAATATACATGTAACCTGGCTCCTACTGAACTAGAAGGTAGACACAAAATGCTGGAGTAACTCAGCGGGCCAGGCGGCATCTCTGGAGAGAAGGAATGGGTGACGTTTCGGGTCGAGACCCTTCTTCAGACTGATGTCAGGGGAGTGACAGACTGATATCAGTCTGAAGACGGGTCTCAACCCGAAACGTCACCCATTCCTTCTCTCCAGACATGCTGCCTGTCCCGCTAAGTTACTCCAGCATTTTGTGTCTACCTTCGATTTAAACCAGCATCTTTCCTACTGAACTAGTGTTGTTCCCTATCTACATCAACATTTGTAGCTGAAAGCATTGGTGAACCTTTCACAGTAATTAAATGCAATATTTTAGCTTTGTTGATGAGTCCTTCCATCGCGTTAATGATTGTAAGTGGGCTATTATGCGAGCAATTTTTCATTTTGTTAGCTCAATATGGACAATTGTAAAGCTTCACAAGAATAGTACTGTGAGTGCTTAACGCACAGGATTTGAGCATTGCCAGTAGAATGTTGTATCGGTGTGTAGGGTGTATCCAGCTGTTTCTTTCTATTACTTGCAATAACACGTCATATTTGCGGAATGCCATTGTTGAGCCATTTCAGTGAGTAGAGGTGAGAGGCAAACTTCCTTTCTGCAAAAATGCATATGTTGACCAGTTTCATGACCATTCTGAAGTTTCATTCTCAACTTTATGAAATCAGATTAAGTTGGGAGTAACTGAACTGAAATTACAAACTTGTATTCGTGGGATATGACAGGTTGGTTTTGTAGGCATTAAAGAGGGAAATCAATGAGTCACATAGTATGGAAACAGATCCTTTGAACCTAAGTTCCTCCAGCTTGTGCTGGAGGTCAAAACTTGTTTTGACTAGGTTTTTTGCTCAAAAGGGGACAGTATCTGAGACCAGAATTGCACCTGGTTCTCTGGTGCCGTGTGACATCGGGTCTTCAAGCTACACCACTATGCTGTCCGAGTGTTTTTCTGTCAGTAACAGTGGGAGCAGCAGCATTAAAAGTGGAATCCCAACAGTGGCAGTGTGAGAGTGGGATCATGTGGGATCAGGCCAGGGAAGTAAGGGATAATGCCGATTCAAAATTAATGCAGACATAAATGTTCAGCTGGATGTCTGTACTAATAGTGTGATCCACGTCTAAAAATATGCATAGTCCTCAATGATATAAAACTAAATTGGTGCATTAGCAATGTTTCATTACTATTGTAATACAACTCTATATACAGTACACTGTGCAGTTTTCTGCAGGATAACTTTGCTATATTGCGGTGGACAACATTGAAAAAATAATTAACAAATAAATCATGATCTAATTTTTAAATGGGTTCCTCTAGTATTTTTAAGTGACAAGAAGTAGCATATCCTATTACTTTTTTTTCCCAGGCTGAATACTACTGTGGGTCCATTGTTTTATGCTGATCAATTTCTGCAGATCTCTACTTCCCTGGCCTCACATTACATTTCAGGGCTGGGCGAGCACATGACAAATCTAATCCTGAATGTCAATTGGACTCGATTAACCCTCTGGAATCGAGATCAAGCACCTCATGTAAGTACTGTTTGCTTCTGTTTCAGAAGAATGACAGGTGACCTCAGTGATACATACCAAACGTCTAGTAGCTGAGGGAAGGATGTTTCCCCTGGTTTGTACCATCTGCTGTCTGTTGTGTCTCCACAATTGACTTTGCGTTGTCTTCAGAGGTGATAAATATATGGAATTCTCCGATTTTATTCAGAACATTGATGGAGAAATCAAGGGATCTAAGGAAAGGGCAGTAAAATAGCACTTAAGTAGAAGATTAGTCATGATTCTATTGAATGGCAGAGCATGCTCAAGCAGCCAAATGGCCTACAGGGGCTGCTATTTCTTGTGTGTACCAAATCTGGTCACTCCCCATTCATCTCCTCTTTTCCATATCACACCCGATTTACTTTCTGGCCACCATTGATTTCTACTTTTACAATACAATACAATATATCTTTATTGTCATTGTACCCAGGGGTACAACGAGATTGGGAATGCGCCTCCCATACGATGCACTAATTTAGGTAATTTAGACAGCAGCAACCCAACGAAACGAACAGTTGTAACAGTTTTGGACAGGGTAAAGTGCAAGTTGATCTATGCGTTGTGGCCATCCGGCTCAGCAGGACCGGTTCATAGCAGCTATGGCCCTGGGGATGAAGCTGTTCCTGAGTCTGGAGGTGCGGGCATAGAAGGCCTTGAATCGTCTGCCCGATGGAAGGAGTTCGAACAGACTGTTGCAGGGGTGTGAAGAGTCTTTGTGGATGCTGGTGGCTTTTCTGAGGCATCGTGTGTTGTAGATGCCCTCCAAGTCTGGTAGCTGTGTTCCGATGGCCCTCTGAGCTCTATGGACTACCCGCTGTAGAGCTTTCCTTTCTGCCTCCGTGCAGCTGAGGTACCACACAGGGATTCCATGCGTTAGGATGCTCTCTATGGTGCAGCGGTAGAAGGTCTTCAGCAGCTGTTGGGGTAGACCAGACTTTTTCAGTGTTCTTAAGTAGAACAGTCTTTGTTGTGCCTTCTTGACCAGCGCAGCAGTGTTATTGGACCATGTTAGGTCCTCCGAAATGTGAGTGCCCAGAAACTTGAAGCTGGACACTCTCTCCACACTGACCCCATTGATAGAGATCGGGGCATATTCCCCGTTATGTGACCTACGGAAGTTGATGATCAGCTCCTTGGTCTTGGTGGTATTTAGGGACAGGTTGTTATCCGAGCACCAGTCCGCCAGGTTCTGCACCTCCGCTCTATAGTTTGTTTCATCCCCGTTGGTGATCAGCCCCATGGAATTGTTATCTGGAAAGTACCCTTAAAAATTCCAAAGTATAATCTTGTATTCAAGATGCAAGCAAGACAATATCTGTTTGACAGACGGTGAGTGAGATCTTTGCTGCTTTTAATCTGAAAGGAAATGATTGGAGTGAAAACAAGTGATATTTCCACTTCAGATTGCTAATCACCTTGCAGGAAAGTTCATGGGTGTGAGTGCTAGTTGTTGAAGGAACTTGATAAGTTGTATTATCCCATCCATGAATCTATATACTAAAACTCTTGTTTGTTTGTTTGTTTGTTTGTTCCTGAACTACAGCCAAAGCGGTACACGATAGTGCACCAATTGTAGGCCCACCTTACTTACTGTCATCCCTTTGGTGCTAATGGAAAAAGTTTAATTGAAATCGGTGTTATATTTTTAAAGTTATTCACATTTTAAAATTTAAATCTATCTCCTAGGGAGCGAGGGGGGAGGTGGGAGGATCAGGGGTTTGAGGGGTATAAAGTGGGGGGGAGAGGGGGAGGGAGGTGGAGGGAGGGGGGAGTGGGAGGGGAGGGGGAGGAGGGAGTGGGGTGGGTGGAGGGAGGGGGAGGGGAGGGAGGAAGGGGAGGGGGTAGGGGGGAGAGGGGTGGGGGAGGGGGTGAGGAGAGGGTGCTACACCAATGCAGGAGAGGTTTGGGCCCAACAGGTCCACGGTCTAGTTAACAAATAAAACACGCTTTCTAGAGTAATTTTGAAGCTTGTAAAGAGATCTTGGTGCACCCTGAACAAAACCTTTCACAGATGCACCTGGAAGGCAAGATGAGAAAATTGTGAAAGACAGAACTTCAAATTAATTTCGCAATAACTCATCGTCCTTGAGCCATTCAGCTTGGTGTAGGCCATTTGGCCCACATTTGGCCCATATCCCTCTGAATTGCACCGAGTGAAAAGGTTGTTCCTGAGGTATCTCTAGGTCACTCCCTTCTCTCTCTAATCTGTTCACTGTCAAGATTTTTTTTCACTATTGGCCACCCTGTGGCGTTTTTTTTTCTAAATCAAGGACGACTCATCACACAGCCATAAAATGACACTAAGCCAACACAAGTATACTTGGGGATGGCACTGAGATGTAAACATTCTGAACCGATTATACTCACGGGTGGCACTGAACAGGTTGCCTTTGCCCTCCAGTTTTAGAATCATCTACTCTGGGGGAGAAAGGGGGGAGAATTGAACATGCACTTTAACCATGCCCCTCATAATTTTGTATACTTCGATAAGGTTACCCCCTCAGCCTCCTACACTCCGATGTATTGTTCCAGTGTCTCCAGCCTCTTCCTATTACTCAAACCTACAAGTCCTGCTGAATTTTTTTCTGCATCATTTCCCTGATGATATCCTTCCTATAGCTAGATGACTAGAACTGCACACAGTACACCACATGTGGTCTCACCAATAACATGTATGACTGCATCGTAATGTCCCATGCAAAGATTTTCAGGAAATTTATTTATGAATCCAGGTGAGAATTTTTTCTGTGTGCTACCACCAACACTGCCTTGTTTTTACAGAAAAAATCCAATTTATATGGCTCACACCCTTTTTATTTGGTGATGGAAGGGGATGGGTCAGCTCATGGAGTTTTTCTGTTAAACAGTAATGCCCAAGGTAAGAAATTATTCAACTTGTACATAAAAAAGAAACTCTGTTTCAAACCTGACAGAGACTACAGATGCTGGAATATGGAGCAAAATCCAGATCCTTATGCACCTCAAACTGAAACAGTAACCGTCACACCAACCTCCATAGACACTGCTTGACTCGCCGAGTTCCTCCAATAGTTCGTTTTTTATAATGTGAAAGCCCTGTTTAACACTAAACTATCTCTTTTCGCTGAGCCGCAATGTAGGTTAATTATTTTTGTCATGCTGCATGCTGTAGTTTAATTTGTTTTTGATCTTTTACACTTCCTTGAGGACACTTTTTTTGCAATAAATGCTCAATATATAAATCAAATACTGAATTTAAAATTATATAATTGTATGAGCTCCTACAAAACATGCAAAGCTGTCTCTTTCATCCTTTACCAAAGTAACGTGTTGTATGCTGTTTCTTTTGCCATTTCTTCAAATGTTATATTCATAGAATCCCACTACTCAACATGAGGCTATTTGGCCCATTGTCATTCTGCCAGCTCATTGTAAGAAATATTGATGTATTCCCACATCCCTGCTGTCACTTGCATTGCTCATTTCTATTTCTTCAATTCCTTTTAGAAAGTTCAGAGTAATTCTGCTTCCAAAGTTGACAAATTGGGAATATGGAGATGGAGTTAAAGGGGAAGCGAATACAGGAGAAGCTGTAAAGGACTCTCGTATGAATGGGAAGGGAAGTTCTAGAAGGGATATGAGAGTAAGGTCAGGGCCAATTGTGACCGGTGTGAGAGGGGAGGTAAATACCGAAGTTAAAGTGTTGTATTTAAATGCGCGAAGTATAAGAAATAAAGTGGATGAGCTTGAGGCTCAGTTAGACATTGGCAAGTATGATGTTGTGGGAATCACTGAGACATGGCTACAAGAGGACCAGGGCTGGGAGCTGAATATTCAGGGGTACACAACGTACAGAAAAAACAGGCAGGTGGGGAGAGGGGGCAGGGTAGCTCTGTTGGTAAGGAATGATATTCATTCCCTTGCAAGGGGTGACATAGAATCAGGAGATGTAGAATCAGTATGGATAGAGATGAGGAATTGTAAGGGTAAAAAGACCCTAATGGGAGTCATCTACAGGCCCCCAAACAGTAGCCTCGACATAGGGTGCAAGTTGAATCAGGAGCTAAAATTGGCATGTCACAAATGTAATGCTACGGTGGTCATGGGAGATTTCAACATGCAGGTGGACTGGGAAAATCAGGTTGGTAATGGACCCCAGGAAAGAGAGTTTGTGGAGTGCCACCGAGATGGATTCTTAGAACAGCTTGTACTGGAGCCTACCAGGGAGAAGGCAATTCTGGATTTAGTGTTATGTAATGAACCTGACCTGATAAGGGGACTAGAGGTAAATGAGCCATTAGGAGGCAGTGACCACAATATGATAAGTTTTACTCTACAAATGGAGAGGGAGAAGGGAAAATCGGCGGTGTCAGTATTACAGTATAGCAAAGGGGATTACAGAGGCATGAGGCAGGAATTGGCCAAAATTGACTGGAAGGAGGCCCTAGCAGGGAAGACTGTGGAACAGCAATGGCAGGTATTCCTGGGAATAATGCAGAAGTTGCAGGATCAATTTATCCCAAAGTGGAGGAAAGATTCTAAGGGGAGTAAGAGGCACCCGTGGCTGACAAGGGAAGTCAAGGACAACATAAAAATAAAAGGGAAGAAGTATAACATAGCAAAGAAGAGTGGGAAGCCAGAGGATTGGGACTCTTTTAAAGAGCAACAGAAGATAACTAAAAAGGCAATACGGGGAGAAAAGATGAGGTACGAGGGTAAACTAGCCAATAATATAAAGGAGGATAGTAAAAGCTTTTTTAGGTATGTGAAGAGGAAAAAAATTGTCAAGGCAAATGTGGGTCCCTTGAAGACAGAAGCAGGGGAATTTATTATGGGGAACAAGGAAATGGCAGAAGAGTTGAACCGGTACTTTGGATCTGTCTTCACTGAGGAGGATATAAACAATCTCCCAGATGTTCTAGTGGCCAGAGATCCTAGGGTGACAGAGGAACTGGAGGAAATCCATATTAGGCAGGAAAAAGTTTTGGTAGACTAATGGGACTCAAGGCTGATAAATCCCCAGGGCCTGATGGTCTGCATCCCAGGGTGCTTAAGGAGGTGTCTCTAGAAATTGTGGACGCATTAGTAATTATTTTCCAATGTTCTATAGATTCCGGGTCAGTTCCTGTGGATTGGAGGGTAGCTAATGTTATCCCACTTTTCAAGAAAGGAGGGAGAGAGAAAACGGGAAATTATAGACCAGTTAGCCTGACATCAGTGGTGGGGAAGATGCTGGAGTCAATTATAAAAGACGAAATTGCGGAGCATTTGGATCGCAGTAACAGGATCGTTCCGAGTCAGCATGGATTTACGAAGGGGAAATCGTGCTTGACTAATCTACTGGAATTTTTTGAGGATGTAACTAGGAAAATTGACAGGGGAGAGCCGGTGGATATGGTGTACCTCGACTTTCAGAAAGCCTTCGACAAGGTCCCACATAGGAGATTGGTGGGCAAAATTAGAGCACATGGTTTTGGAGGTAGGGTATTGACATGGATAGAAAGTTGGTTGACAGACAGAAAGCAAAGAGTGGGGATAAATGGGTCCCTTTCAGAATGGCAGGCAGTGACTAGTGGGGTACCGCAAGGCTCGGTGTTGGGACCGCAGCTATTTACAATATACATCAATGACTTGGATGAAGGGATTAAAAGTACCATTAGCAAATTTGCCGATGATACAAAGCTAGGTGGCAGTGTGAACTGTGAGGAAGATGCTATGAGGTTGCAGGGTGACTTGGACAGGTTGTGTGAGTGGGCGGATGCATGGCAGATGCAGTTTAATGTGGATAAGTGTGAGGTTATCCACTTTGGTGGTAAGAATAGGAAGGCAGATTATTATTTGAATGGTGTCAAGTTAGGAAAAGGGACGTACAACGTGATCTGGGTGTCTTAGTGCATCAGTCACTGAAAGGAAGCATGCAGGTACAGCAGGCAGTGAAGAAAGCCAATGGAATGTTGGCATTCATAACAAGAGGAGTTGAGTATAGGAGCAAAGAGGTCCTTCTGCAGTCATACAGGGCCCTAGTGAGACCGCACCTGGAGTACTGTGTGCAGTTTTGGTTTCCAAATTTGAGGAAGGATATTCTTGCTGTTGAGGGCATGCAGCGTAGGTTTACTAGGTTAATTCCCGGAATGGCGGGACTGTCATATGTTGAAAGACTTGAGCGACTAGGTTTGTATACACTGGAATTTAGAAGGATGAGAGGGGATCTTATCGAAACGTATAAGATTATTAAGGGGTTGGACATGTTAGAGGCAGGAAACATGTTCCCAATGTTGGGGGAGTCCAGAACAAGGGGCCACAGTTTAAGAATAAGGGGTAGGCCATTTAGAACAGAGATGAGGAAAAACTTTTTTAGTCAGAGAGTTGTGAATCTGTGGAATTCTCTGCCTCGGAGGGCAGTGGAGGCCAATTCTCTGAATACATTCAAGAGAGAGCTAGATAGAGCTCTTAAGGATAGCGGAGTCAGGGGGTATGGGGAGAAAGCAGGAACGGGGTACTGATTGAGAATGATCAGCCATGATGACATTGAATGGCGGTGCTGGCTCGAAGGGCCGAATGGCCTACTCCTGCACCTATTGTCTATTGTCACTCCTCTACCAATTTTAAAAAAAACTAGGTATCCTTTTGTTTTCTATCCTGCAACCATTTTCTGATTTATTCCATCATAAATTTAAGAATTTTGAACATTTTGCTCACATTTCCACTAATCTTCTTTGCTCCAAACAAAACCAATCATGGTCTCATCATTCCCTCTATAGAACTCCTTCATTCCTGGAATCATTCACACAGATTTCCTTGGTACCGTTTTCACATCCATGAGAAGTGGATTTTTCCATGGATCACTAATCATAACTAATCTTAATTATATTTCTCCTTGTGGTAATGATTAATACTGTACGAGAGAACCCGTGCAATTTTATTTTATCCAGATGTATTACTTCAGCCATCTCCTGCTCTTACCTGGAGGGCCATTGGAGGAATCTTTGATTTTTATGTGTTCTTGGGTCCAAATCCAAAAACGGTGATCAGGCAATACATGGATATTATCGGTAAGATTGAAGCTATCACTGTGATGTATGTTGTACATTTAGAATTAACTCATAGCTGAGTAATCTTTAATCATCTGATTGTTACGCATTAATGTTAATATTATTAAAAATTAATTGAGAAGGATTGAAAACAATCTGCGATTGTGTGTATTACTCCCTTCAATTTTAAATTCAGTTTAAGAAAACTGAAGAAAAATGAACACCAGAATCAGGTTTGCCAACCAACACCTTCCTCTTCACTTTCCACATCTCCACACTAACAACTCAACAACTCAAATGAATAAAAAGAGTGTTGCGATTTTATGGTGGCATTATTTTTCCAATCGGAACTACAAGTATATGACATATTACATTTCTTTACTGTCTTCTGGAACTAATGTCTACATAGAACTAGATTTAGACAGCCGAGAATAGCACAATACATGTCCTTACCACACTTCCAAATAAACATACTTTGATCTCGGTAGTGTGAACATAAGAACGTTGGAAATAGAAGCAGGAATAAGCCATTTGGCTTTGCCTTTCAAAATATGACCTCTGCACCACTTTCCTGGGCTAATTCCATATCCTTGATTATATTGGATGAATGGAAAATGCTATTTTTCCTTATTTTAATTGATAAAACTAAGATAACAATGAAATAATTAAACTTTGTTTTTCAGCTAGGCAAATTAGGATCTGTAGTTCAATATCTAGAGTGGTTGAACCTGGATCAGAACGTATGTACTGAAATCCATAAAGATGAAGGTTGAGCCAAATCTCAAAGGAGACAAATGACTAAGGGGCCTACTTCCATGACAAATTTATGTGATTCATTAATGCAGATTATCTGGTCCTTACCTCATCACAGCCATCCAAAACTTAATTTGCGTCTTTCCAACATTATAAGTGATTAATTTTTAAAGGAAGACCTTTTGAGTATTTTGTAAAGAATGTAATGAGAGGTACTATACAAATTCAAATCATTTGCTTTTTATCTGTATAATGTTGTATCTTCCTGTAATTTGCTACAACTGCATAGGCTACCCATTAATGCCTCCATACTGGAGCCTGGGATTCCATCTGTGTCGGTTTGGTTACAAGAGCACAAATGTCACCCGACAGGTTGTGGAGAATATGGCCAGAGCCAACATGCCTCAGGTGATTTTGGTTTAACAATATGTAACAGTCTCTAAATGCACATGAATCTAAGCAAATATGTTCGAACAATATTTTAAGATAAAATATAGGAGTAAATGAGCATTTTCTTTGCTATATCATAACATGTGGTTCAAAATGGTAAGGCAGTGAATAATCAGAGTGGTAGATGGGTTGCCAATTGTGGTGTGTCTTGTTCTGGATATAGTTGGAGTTGCATTTATTCAGGCAAGTGGATAGAATGCTATCATTATCTGGACATGCCTTTTATAAATTTGAAAAGGCCCTGAGAAGCCAGACAGTGAATCATTTACTGCAGTGTACCCAGCCTTAGTCCCATTCACATATCCACAATTCTCGGAGACAGTCCAACTGAATTTCTAGTTAATGGTAATTCACGGGACATTGCTAATAGGAAACAGCAGCAGATCCAGAAGATGGGTCACCACACCTTCTGGAGGTTAAAAACTTCAAATTCCTAGGAATCAATATCACCAACAACTTCTCCTGGACCACCCATATTGAAGCAACGACCAAGAATGCACACCAATGCCTCTACTTTCTTAGAAGGCTTAGGAAGTTCGGCATGTCCCCTACAACTCTCACCAACTTCTACAGATGCACCATAGAAAGCATTTTATCAGGATGCATTACAACTGTTTAGCATGCAACAAAAGGCTGTTCACTGTACCTTGGTACACATGACAATAAACTGAACTGAACTGAAACTTGGTTTGGGAACAGCTCCATCCAAGACCGCAAGAAATTGCAGCAAATTGTGGACGCAGCCCAGACCATCACACAAACCAACCTCCCTTCTATTGACTCCATTTATACTTCATGCTCGACAAGGCCAACAGCATAATCAAGGATGCAAGGATGAGTTGCACCATAGCCACCCTCTACTCCCCTCTCCATCAGGTAAAAAGGGATAGAATTGTGAAAACGCGCACCTCCAGATTCAGCAACAGTTTCTTCCCAGCTGTTATGAGTCAACTGAATCATCCTACACACAACCAGAGAGCTGTGCTGAATTACTATCTACCTCTTTGGTGACCCTCGGACTATCCTTGATCGGACTTTTTTGGCTTTACCTTGCACTAAACGTTATTCCCTTGTCATGGATCTATACACTGTAAATGGCTGGATTGCAATCATGTATTGTCTTTCTGCTGACTGGATAGCACGCAAAAAAAAGCTTTTCGCTGTACAATAAGCTAAACTAAACTGCAATTACAGTTTGGGGATAAATACTGGCTTTGTCAGCTATGCCAAACCCAGTAAAAATAATTTAAAATAAATATAAAGTAAGTATTGCTTTCAAGTTGGGCTTGTTAGGTTGTCTCATGTTGGAGATGTTCAATGATTGGAACTTCATTGAAGATCATTTTAAAAGTTGGAATAGTTCATTATGAGTCACATTTCTGTTTGATATTTTTGCCTAGATAAACAATAATGACTCGCAGATTTAAAAAGAATATGTGTGCTCAATTGTTAAAATAAAGATACAATGTGTTGGAGTAACTCTGTGGGTTAAGCAGCATCAATGTAGAGCATTGTTAGGCAGCATCTCTTTAGAACATGGATAGGGACCCTTCATCAGATTGATAGTAGTAAGGGGAGAAAGCTGGAAGAAGAGCTGGGGTGGAACAAAGCCTGACCAGTGATGTGGATACTGGTCAGGGATGTTTTGATTGGCAGATGATTGGACAAAGGCCAGAGGTGAAAAGAGAAAAGGTAGTTAGATAAGGAGAGAAGAGTTGTAAAATGTGAAGTCAGAGGAAGGAATGTATGTGGAACAGAAAAGGGAGCATAGGGAGTGCATCCAGCTGTGGCACAGGAAAGAGAGGGGGGGAAACGGGAGGGGATGTGTTTGTAGGTTGGTGACCTAAAATTGAAGAATTCAATATTCATAATGTTCTGAATGTTCTAAAGAATGGTCTCGACCCGAAACGTCACCCATTCCTTCCAGAGATGCTGCCTGTCTCGCTGAGTTACTCCAGCATTTTGTGTCTACCTTCAATGTTCATACTGTTGGGTTGAAAGTTACCCATGCGGAATATGAGGTGCTGTTCCTCCAGATTGTGTGTGGCCTCATCCCAGCTGTGGAGGAGGCCCATGGCAGAAGGATCAGTATGGGAATGGAAAGGGAATGGTTAGTAACCGGAAGATCCAACAGGCCTTGGCAGGCTCAGCGCAAGTGTTCGGGGAAACGGTTGCCCAGTGTATGTTTGATCTCGCCGATGTAAAGGAGGCCACATCTGGAGCACCGAATGCAGTAGATGAGTTTAGAGGAGGTCCATGTTAACTTCTGTCTCACCTGGAAGGGCTGCTGGAGTGCCTAGATGATGTGAAAGAGGAGGTATAGGGACAGGAGTTACATCTCCTGCAGTTGAAGAGGAAAGTACCTGTGGAGGGTTTGAATTAAATGGGAAAGGATGAGTGAACCAAGGAGTTGTGCAAGGAGTGGTCTCTGCAGAAAGTGTAAATGGGTAGGAATGGGAAGATGTGACTGGTGTTGGATCACATTGAAGATGCTAGAAACGTTAGAGACTGATGTGTTGGATGCAGAGGCTGGTTGGGTGAAAAGTAAGGCTAGGGAACTATCGTTGTTCCATCTGGGAGGAGGGGGAGCAAGAGGCGAACTACGAGATACAAAGGAGACCTGGGTGAGGGATCCATCTTCAACAGCGGGGGGGGGGGGGGTGGGGACCACGTTTATTAAAGAAAGAGGACAACTTTAATGTCCTCGTGTGGAAAACCTCACTTTGGGTGCAAATGCAGCAGAGACGGAAACCATGGAGTTAGAGAGAGCACAGTCTTGCGGAAAGCAGAAAGGCATGGGAAAACCAGCATCCTTTTGCAAACCAGTATCTACAGTTCCTTATGTCTACATTGTACTGAATTATATTTGGTCTGTAAAATCCTGAAATGCGTAGTCACAAAAATATAACACACAGCCATTTGTTTGAATATGTTGAACTATTCCAGCATATGTGGTACTATTCCATGGAAACAGGGACAAAAGAGATTTAAGATGCTGGGACTTGAGCAAAAAACAAAATGTTGGAGAACTGTGTGAATCAGGCAGCATCTGTGGAGGGAATGGACAGACAATGTTTGAGGGTCAGGAATCTTCTTCAGACTCCATGGGAAATTTACCTGCACTTTAGTTGACGTTTTGCTTTGATTTGGACTTTAATTTAAAAAGTTGGAACAGACGAACTGTTACTCCTGTAACTGTTCCTTTATTAATCATTCTTCTTTCTTCAGGATGTACAGTGGAACGACATTGATTACATGGACAAGAAGAAAGACTTCACATACAACTTGCAGTTCTTTGGAGATTATCCTCAGATGGTGGATGAATTTCACAAAAAGGGGTTGAAATATGTCATGATTATGGTAAGAAGAAAAAGGCAGAAATTACCTATTAATCTAAATTTATATACTAAAGCTCCCATTTGTTTGTTTGTTTGTTCCTGAACTACAACCAAAACGGTACTCGACAGCGTGACAATTTTAGGCCCACCTTACTCACCGTCGTCCCTTTGGTGCTTATTGAAATCGGCATTATATTTTTAAAGTTATTCACATTTTAAAGTTTAAACCTATCTCCTAGGGAGGGAGGGGGGATGGAGGGAGGGAGGGAGTGGGGTGGAGGGAGGGGGAGGAGGGAGGATAAGGGGGGTTGGGGATGGAATGGGGAGGGGGAGAGGTGTTGGAGGGAGGGAGGGAGGGAGGGGCGGAGGGGGAGCGGAGGGGGGAGTGGGGGAGAGGGTGTTGCACCAATGCAGGAGAGGTTTGAGCCCAATGGGTCCACTTGGTCTAGTTAAAAATAAAAATAACTATCATTGCAGCATTTGAATCCACCTGACTACCTTTAACCTGCTTCTCGACTTTGGCTAATGTGGCACAGTGGTCTGCAACAGTATCTGGTGAAGAGCATTCAGGATATTCCCTGGCCATATCTCTCTTCAAACAGATGATTTTTTTCTAATGCTCTTCCAATGTCGGATTATTTTTCTATTGCTAGCGGAATTCATAAGGGGATAAAGCTGCGGAATGAAAAATATTGTTGATTCATCACGTAATACAGAGAAAAAAGGGAACATTTTGGGGTCTCTCATCAATGAGGTGAATTTGCTGCTAAATGTTAAAGACCAAATTTATAATTTAAAAATGGCAGATTACAAATCTATTTAAAGTTGTAGACATGTTTTGATTTTTCAGAACACAATACATTGTTAGATTCTGATTCAATACTTTCTTATATAGCCATCGAATATCCAGCTGAAGATGTAATCTCTTGGAAGAATACAAATCAGTCGATACCAGACACTATCGTACAGCACATTGCTATTTTCTATTGATGAACCAAGTTAGCCAAGGCTGAAACTATTTTTTAGCCAACCCTGCCCTTACCTAATGATCTTATGCTATGCCCTTTGATTTCTTAATATGCCAATGTGCCTCGTTTTTCACCTTATGTTAACCTGTGTATTTTTTGCCATTCTTATTTTTCTTTTTCCTTAAGGGTTCCTCGTAACAGCTCTTTTGCTTTCTATTGCAGGATCCAGGAATCAGCAGTTCACAGGGAGCAGGGAATTATAAACCATATGACGAAGGCCTAAAGAGAGGAGTTTTTATCACAAATGAAACTGGTGAACCATTAATAGGCAAGGTTTGTGTAGCAAAGACAAGTTTGTCCTATCTTTTAATTTAATTTTTATATTTTCATTTCACCAAATGTTAAGTAATATTGACAACATCATTTAACCAGCTCTCACACGAAGAAATGAAAAATCCTAGAAATAGTCTTCTTAAGAATACCATAAGTGGTTCTTAAATTATCAATTGCTGGCCTACAAATAAGCTTGTTAAATGCCTCTCAGAGCAGAACCTCAATCTAACATTTTGCCAACTCTATTAAAAGTCTATTAATTTTAAACACTACAAATTCAGTCCCAGTGTGGATACATATATTGTTCCATTGACTTTTATTGTTTCACATTTATGTGTATCCCATTAGGATAATCACTGAGGCATATGATGTTGAACTGACAGCTTTGCATAAAGCTTTACTGAGTTGGAGATGCATGTCGTAAAATTTTAATCTTTTATTATACAGTGAAATGTCATCAGGGTTGCACGAAAATAGTTGAGAGACCTACTTAATACAAAGAACAAGTTTGTTCTCTGTTCCTTTGAATAAGATTTGGAAACAAAAAGTCTGCAGATTTTCACTTGGAATGAAATGACTGAAAAAATATTCCTTTTTAGGAGCTTCAAATTATCATTAAGCATTTCTTTGAGATGAAAGGTTTGATTAAGTGTACTCTGTCACAGTTGCAATTTCAAATGAATCTTATTAACATAGCACAATTTAAAAAAAATGTTTCCCATGCCATCTTTTGACTTCTAAATGTGTTGTTTTGAAACAATTTTCATGACAAGCTTAACTTGAAACTATTTGCATTTATTGTGCAGTCTAACCACACCACAGACTCTCATTTTATTAATGTAGTCTGGATTTTAATTTGCTACTCCACCCGGCCTCTGTAAGTGTATTTGAATAGTGCTGTAATTACTTTGTTTAGGTTTGGCCTGGACCGACAGCCTTCCCAGATTTTACAAATCCAGAAACCCAGGCATGGTGGTACGAGAACATTAAAGAGTTTCATGATCAGGTGCCATTTGATGGAATTTGGATTGTAAGTATGTAAGTTAAGTTCACCAATTTTTCTTGTGTGGAAAAAAATATTGCTAAAGCTGTGCAAAGTGCATTAGATTGTTCCTTGAGTGGAGCAACATTTAATAGAAACCTGAGGAGCAGCATTTTCACTCAGAGGGTGGTGGCTAAATAGAATCAGCTGCCATAGGCGGTAGTTGAGGTGGGGACTGTAATGGCATTTAAAATACACTTGGACAGGTACATGAATAGAAAAGGTGTAGAGGGATATAGGCCGAACACTAGCAAATGGGACTAGCTCACATCACTAATGAGCTATCTTGGTCCACATGGATGAGTTGGGCCGAAGGGACTGTTTCCATGCTTTATGACTATGATTTATATTCCATATGCTTATGATAATTTATCATGTACAATTACTATGTGTTTCCATTTCTTTAATAAAACCTTGCTTAACATAAAATTAAATGTAAAACGAGGAATTATTAAAGTGGAATTTCTTTAGTCAGTGGGTGGTGAATCTGTGGAATTCATTGCCACAGATGACGGTGGAGGCCAAGTCATTGGGTATTTTTAAAGCAGAGATTGATTAGTAAGGGTGTCAAAGGTTACAGGGAGAAGGGAGGAGTATGGGGTCAAGAGGAAAAATAGATCAGCTATGATCGAATGGCAGAGAAGATTCTGGGCCAAATGACCTAATTCTGCTCCTATGTCTTATGGAAAGATCTTTTAAATGTACATAATCATTTTATTATTTCTAGCACCATGACTTTATGAGATGCAATTAAGATTAGAGGTTGTTAGTAAATTGTTTTCCATTGAAAAGTTTGCCTTTATTCATGAAAATTGTACGTACCCATTTGTCGCAAACTTATTTTTGAGAATCAAGTAGATTTGAAGTGCATGGAAGGGATGCTAGAAAACAGCACAATGGATGTATTTTAAAAGATGCGAGGGAAGGTACTGGCCAGCCTTATCATCAGCGGCATATTTCTTTGAGGTTGACTGATGCTCCATGACTGAAATAAAGCTCCTTGTTTCACAGGATATGAATGAACCATCCAGCTTTGTTAATGGAGCAATAAATGGGTGTCCAGACAACAATTTAGAAAATCCTCCTTATGTTCCAGGTAAAAATCAAATTCATTCTGTAAAGTAAAAAGATTGTTTCACTGTGTTTCTACCAAGTCTGCCTGGATCATTTCTTTGCAGTAATTGATTCGGAATTTTCTGCACTTTTTTTTCCATGTGGTTTATCTGTTTGCGCGATTCTTTTCCATTAAAGAATTTAATCCGCTTGCTATGAAAATGACTGCTGTCTATTTGTCTGTTGCAGGTGTGACTGGAGGATATCTGAGGTCTCACACAGTTTGTATGACTGGAAAACTGTACCTGTCATCACATTATAACCTGCACAGTCTGTATGGCTTGACTGAGGCCATTGCTACTCATAGGTGAGTGACAATTATAAAAGCTAAGCATTAATTCCACTGGGCCTGGGCCACAATATTGTGTATAACAGGCAATGCTACTTATACAGAATGTATTTAAAGTATTCAAAGCACTTTTTTTTTCTGTGTTGCTGGTTGCTCACCAGTATCCTGAGCAATTAACTATTCAAGTGTGAGCTTTGGAAATTAATTTATCATGCTGTTCTACTTCAATTTAATGTGATGCAAAGGGCTCACAAAATCCACACAAGTAAACACGTGCAGCACGATTTCCATATATAGCTCAGCAGCCAAGAACCACATATTGATTTTATATAAATTTAAAGTAACATTTATAAATCTGTTGGCTTTTCATATCAGACAACCTATCATGAGCTAGTTTTCCAATTCGATTATTCTGAGTCTTAATATTTTGGCTACATATCATTGTTGGGGAACCTTGGTGTTGAATCAAAATCTTGCTGGCCTATTGAAAAGCCAGTGCTCTGACATCGCCCCACAACCTGTTATGGATCATGCCCTGTATTCCTGTTCTCCTTGCTTACTGTCCAGCGTTTGATCTGATCAGACCCTGGTGTGGAATATAACTTAGGAGTTTGCAGTTAGGAGAACTTTCCCTGTCTGTTTCTGCTTTCTCCAAATCGTAGCAACATCAGTACCAACACATTACTGAGGTGCTAGAAGTGCTTTCACGAGTGCATGTTAATGCTCTATAAATGAGATTAACAAGGTCACATGAGGGCTCTAATTGTGCAGATACCGATAGAACCCTGTGACTAAATCTTTTAAATTAAATAGATTGGCAGAACAATAACGATTAAAGGACTTGGCTGTCAATAGCAATCTTAAAAATCCATCACTGACTGACATCAGCAAAGGTTATTGAAGTGAGATTGATGAATCACTGAAGAAAACTTCCATAGTTTGAAATAAAGTGAGATAGATGGCAGGAGTCAGTTGATCAAATGTTAAGCCACCATGTGCCTTCACATTGTCTCCTTTCATGCATTTAGTGCATTGATCAAAGTGATTGGGAAACGTCCTTTTGTGATTTCACGGTCCACATTTCCCAGTCATGGTCATTATGCTGGACACTGGACAGGGGACGTCTCAAGCAACTGGAATGACATGTACTACACCATCCCAGGTATCGAAATTAGCATTGTTTTTTTTCAAATTCATTTGAAACTTTAACTATAACTTCCTTAATTTTGATTGGAATTGTAAACGTAATACCATAGTCATGTAAATTATGTATTATGCATCTAATCTTTTCCTTTTTCTGTAATAAATGATGAGCTATAAAGTGTTTGCAAAGGAAGCATTTGAATTATTTTTAAATTAGTTTAGAAATTAATTTTGTTCTATATTTAATATTAAAATTTAAATAGGCCTTTCTATTGTTTGTATCAGCTATTCAGGATAGCATGTAGTTATGAGCTACCTAGATATCAGAGACAATGGAGAGATTCAGGAAGTATCTATACATATCTAGCGAAATGTATACAAGGTAAAAACTTAATAGTATCTTTTATTTTTCACAATTTAGATTTTTTTAATTTTTATTTAATTTGAACCCATGAACATAATTACTGGCTGACAATGGAGTTAATAACTGTTCTCAGCCTTTGCCCTAGCTGTTGTATGCTAACCACTTCATGCATATGAAAAATCTCCTTGTTTTTAAATTCCTGGTGCCTGAATGTTTCTGCAATCTGGAGAAACTGAAATTATAATTGTGTGATTCTAAATCCAATATGCAATGTGTATTATTCCATCAGAGAATAATTATAAGCTGTAATTGTTGATTTATTTAGGAGTAGCACAGTCATACAATACTTTGTGAAATAATGTACAATTTAACTATGAAATGTAGAATGTGAAAGATAACCTGTTTTTGATTTATCATTGTAGCTATAATGCTGTTTAATATGTATGGAATTCCTCTTGTGGGAGCGGATGTGTGTGGCTTTGGTGGAGCCACCAGTGAAGAACTCTGCATGCGCTGGACTCAACTTGGATCATTCTACCCATTTATGCGGAATCACAATGCCTGGAAGCAGCTGGTCAGTATCAAAGATTGCTTAGAAATTTAGTTTAGAGATTCAGCGTGGAAATGGGCCCCTCAGCCCAATAAGTCCGAGCGGACCATCAATCACTCATTCACACTAGCTCTGTTATCCTATTTTCTCATTGACTTCCTACCTATTAGGGGCAATTTTACAGAGGCCAATTAATCTACATAATTTATATGTCTGGGATGTGGGAGTAAACTGGAGCATCAGGAGGAAACCCACGTGGTCACAGGGAGAACATCCACAAGTTCCACAAATGCAAACTCCACACAGAAAGCATCCGAGATCAGGATCTCTGGTAAAGTGAGGCAGCAGCTCTACCATCTGCGCCACTCTGCAACATTCATTTTGTTGAATATCTCTATTCTGTTGTTTTTTACTTTGTCGCCTACAATAATGCTTCTGCAGCTGTATCTCAGCTTTTGATTGAACTTTCTAACTTGGCTATATCACCCACTTCATGCCTTACTCCTGATTTGGGGCACTATGCATCGCCAAAATAGCATTCTAACTGTCCAGCAACAAAGCTTCATTTTCTGCACAATATCTCAGTAAGGACACTTCTTAGCGGTTTATTGACACAAGGAACGGCAGATGCTGGATTACGAAAAAAGACACAAACCTATTTGAAGTGGCGAGTGTTTAATACTGTAGGATGCACAGAGTGAAATGGTTGATTGTTAGTTGTCTGTTCAGTACTATAGCTTGTTATCTGGCACCACTTTTAATGGAACAGACAACCTGGGAAGTAAATATTTAATGTTTTTTACTTTGCCTTCACAATAATCATTTCTGTGAAAGAACATTGTTCTAAAATTTAAAAAAAAATACAGTTCTGGTATGTTTAAGATGTATGTTTCAACTATGCAATTGAGTGTGAGAAGTTCTCCCACAAATCACATAATTGCTGTCTGTACAATTTTCTCCACTGTGATCTATTGCTTTCTAGGCTGCAATGGTTTCCTCAGCTATCAATAACAGCTTCATGACTGGAGGCAATGCTTTCAAAAAACAAAAGGAAACTATTGAAGTTTTAGATAAAGATATCAGTGACAGTTGCCTAGCATGTACAAGAGGAATTAATGTTTGGAGAAAAATGTTGACTCTTATGTTTATTAAATTTTATCCATGTTCAACTTAAGGATTTAACTTTATTAAAAGGAAATGACGTTCATGATGGGAGACCTAACAAGATGATGCCTTGTTGGCCTACTGTACTCTCTACTGGGAATATGGGAAGGAATCATTCTGTAAAACAGCTTGAAGATGTTTCCATTTCTCAGGAAATATTCTGTACTCGTGCTTCCATTATTGGGTAAAGGACCACTCACCAAACTCTTTAACATGTGGTGATCTTAGTCAATAGTTGCATTAAAGGCTTTATTCACAGAGACATGCAGTGTTTGACATATGCTGTTCAGTGTATAGGTGGATAATCTGTTCACAAACTTGCTTCCACATAAGTGTAACAGATGAGCTCACAGTTGATGCACAGTAATTGAATACAATTAACCTTAATTGATATGATCCCACAGATTGAGGTAATGCTAATCAATACCTCTCACTACCTCCCTGTTATTTCCTCCTCCTTTACATCATTCCCAACACCCCTCTGAGACCCCTCCTCTCTGTCCACACTATGAAATTGGCTTTGCAAATTTGCTTGTAAGTTTCTATCAGAGATGCAATAGCCTGAATTTGAAGTCCCTTCTTTGGCATTCATCCTGTGGATAGCCATTTACGATTTCTCAGCCAATCAACGGGATGATATTGAGGATCTAATATTGAGGATAAAAACATGAGTTAGTATTTATCCTAAAATGTGAACAATTGATGTAAAGAAAGGACTGTGCATTTTGTTTTTCAGCCTCAAGAACCTTATGTCTTCAGTGAATCAGCACAATCTGCAATGCGGAAAGCTCTCTTTACCAGATACACACTGTTGCCTTTTCTTTATACACTTTTCCACAAAGCACACTCTGCTGGAGAGATGGTAGTTCAACCATTGTCATTTGAGTATGTTATCTTTACAGTGATATGTATAAAATGGATTTGCACCCAATGAGGTTAGAAGTACAGTGCCCTCCATAATGTTTGGGACAAAGACCCATCATTTATTTATTTGCCTCTGTACTGTACAATTTGAGATTTGTAATTAAAAAAATCACATGTTGTAAAAGTGCACATTGCCAGATTTTAATAAAGGCCATTTTTATACATTTTGGTTTCACCATGTAGAAATTACAGTTGTGTTTATGCATAGTCCCCCCATTTCAGGGCACCATAATGTTTGGGACACATGGCTTCACGGGTAATTGTTCAGATGTGTTTAATTGCCTCCTTAACATCCCCAAACACCTGTCCAACAGACCAGAAACACTCTTCAGGAGTCACGTGTGGATTTGCCAATGACCACTGTCCGCAGAAGACTTCATTAACAGAAATACAGAGGCGACACTGCAAGATGCAAACCACTGGTTAGCTGCAAAAATAGGATGGCCAGGTTACAGTTTGCCAAGAAGTACTTAAAAGAGCAACCACAGTTCTGAAAAAAGGTCTTGTGGACAGATGAGACGAAGATTAACATATCAGAGTGATGGCAAGAGCAAAGTATGGAGGAGAGAAGGAACTGCCCAAGATCCAAAGCATACCACCTCATCTGTGAAACACGGTGGTAGGGGTTTATGGCTTGGGCATGGCTGAAGGGTCTGGCTCACTTATCTTCATTAATGGTACAACTGCTGATGGTAGTAGCATAATGAATTCTGAAGTGTATAGACACATCCTATCTGCTCAAGTTCAAACAAATGCCTCAAAACCCATTGGCCGGCGGTTCATTCTACTGCAAGACAATGATCCCAAACATACTGTTAAAGCAACAAAGGAGTTTTTCAAAGCTAAAAAATGGTCAATTCTTGAGTGACCAAGTCAATCACCCGATTTGAACCCAATTGAGCATGCCTTTTATATGCTGAAGAGAAAGCTGAAGGGGACTAGCCCCTAAAATAAGCATAAGCTAAAGATGGCTGCAATACAGGCCTGGCAGAGCATCATCAGAGAAGACACCCAGCAACTGGTGATGTTCATGAATCGCAGACTTCAAGCATTCATTGCATGCAAAAGATATGCAACAACATACTAAACATGACTACTTTCATTTACATGACATTGCTGTGTCCCAAATATTATGGTACCCTAAAATGGGGGGAACTATGTATAAACACTGCTGTAATTTCTACATTGTGAAACCAAAATGAATAAAAATGGCTTTTATTAAAATCTGACAATGTGCACTTTAACCACATGGGATATTTCTATTACAAATCTCAAATTGTGGAGTACAGAGGCAAATAAATAAATGATGGGTCTTTGTCCCAAACATGGAGGGCACTGTGTGCTATTCAGCCCATGGAGTTTATATCAGATCTCAAACCAAATCACCCACTTATTGTCTTTGTAATCTATTCTTTCACACATGCTCACACTCTGATGAAACTCCTACCAGTCATCTATTGTAGGGGTAATTTACAGTTGCTAGTTTACTAAATGCCAGCATGCTTTGAGGATATAGGAGAAAATCGGAGCAGGCGGAGGAAATCCTTACAGTCAAGGAAGAACGTTCAAACTCCATGTACAGTCGACATTAAACCTGGATTGCTAGAACTGTGTGACATTTCCACTACCAGCAGCACACTATTGTGCTGTGGATTTATTTTATATAATCCCAATCATATACCAATTTGAAATCAAACCTTCTCCACAGTTGATTCTAAATTAAAACGTGTTTGTATGTTAGATTTTGGCGTCCAAATGAAGCAAAAACCCTTTAAAAAAAAAAAAAAGTGCTAGAAATGCTAAATTTTAAAATTTCCAGTTTCCAGCATTTTTGTTTTGGAGTTCCAACATCTGCATTTTTTTTCTTATTTTCACCTTCTTTAAAAAAGTTTTCTTGTCCTCATCTGGTAATATTTCTTAACTGGAAGAGAGGATTTTTGTTTGTGTTGAGGGCTTCATTGGCCCAAGGCATTTTCACCATTTAGAAACTTGTGTAATAACCTTGTTGGCAAAGTAAGTTGTAAGGGGGGGGGGGGGGTAAATTTGCAAGATTCATTGGCAATTTTAGATACCAAAAATATAGAGTTTAAAGTACGCAAATAAGGAAACCCTGTACAGGACTTTGGTGAGATGACAGCTGGAGTTCTACATTCAGTTTAAGTTTTCTTTGTTAATAAAGGATATGACTGTCTTAAAGATGATGCAAATAAGGTTTGTTAAACCTAATTTGTAATGAGAAATTGGGCAGGATCGACCTGCAGTATCAGAAATGAGTGTCTATGCCATCAGTTAGCATGGTGGAATGTATTAAAGTATCTAGTTTACAATACTTTTTTTTTAAAGTAACTTCATTGGAACTTGTGTCAATTGTGTTGGAGATATACAGATAAATAAACATTCTCTTGGTTTTAGATTCTCTCAAGATCCAAATACATGGAGCATTGATCATCAATTCATGCTGGGGGAGGCCCTTCTCATTACGCCTGTGTTAGAGCCTAAAACAGTGGAGGTGTCTGGCTACTTTCCCTCAAGTACATGGTATAATCTGTACAATGTAAGTGAGTCATGCATCTCCCATTCTCAAATGTTGCCATGTGTGATCACAGATAGTGTACTACATGCTTATATCCCATGCTTATTGTAATTACATTTATATCACTGCTTGATCTAAGATGTCAATCATATGAGACCTTACCATTTTATGCAGTCGTCTATTTCATGTCTTTCCTGTTTGCTCTCCAGTGCAAGTTTACCACACTAATTTTCATGCAGTTTTATTATAATCACTGGAGGGGAAAGAGAGAGAAGAGGGTTTGCAAAAAAAAAAAGCTTCACTCCAAAGCAGTGACAAATAATGGTGTTGTAGTATCCAATGCTGGGAGATTTCAACTCCATTCAAAATTTACTCCTCAGCACACTGAAAATTATATAATGGATCATATGAAGTCAACTAGGTTAATCCCAGTGTGCACCAAATATTTTTACCTGTGTTTGTGCATCTATAAAATAGTCTTCATTTTAATATCTCTCTCTGTCTCTTAATTTGTACATTTCAATGTTTAGGGTTCTGCTGTTCATAGCAAAGGCCAGTACATTGTATTACAGGCTCCCTTGGATACTATAAATGTCCATGTGCGAGGAGGCTTCATATTGCCTATACAAGTAAGTAGATTCAAGTAACGTTAACTGGACTAAAGTTTAAGTACAGCAGAACTGCAAAATGCACAATAGCAGGACAGCCCCTTGTTGGACATCCCACGGATTAACTTTTACTGTTTTGCACCCCTACCAAAGTTAAAGTTTATCCTGAGTTTATGTTGCACTTGAATGTTTTCAGAAGATCACTTTTGCCACAAGCCACAGTCAACTTGGAAGATAAGATAGACACAAAGTGCTGCAGTAACTCAGTGGGTCAGGCATGGTGCTGGAGATGGTCTCTGGAGAAAAAGGATGGGTGAAGAAGTCTGAAGAAGGGTTCTGACCCGAAACGTCACTCATCCTTTGCTTCCAAGGATGCTGCCTGACCCGTTGAGTTACTCCAGCACTGTGTCTATCTTTGGTATAAACTAGAATCTGCAGTTCCTTCCTACACATTTTGCATGATAAAATGGTTTGATGTTTGTATCTTTCCAATTTACAGAATTATAAAACTATAGTATGTTTGTGGCTTCCTATAATAGAGTCATAGAAACATAGAAAATAGGTGTAGGAGGAGGCCATTTGGTCCTTTGAGCCAGCACCGCCATTCATTGTGATCATGGCTGATCATCTACAATCAGTAACCTGTGGCAAACCTCTCCCCATATCCCTTAATTCCACTAGCCCCTAGAGCTCTATCTAACTCTCTTTTAAATTCATCCAGTGAATTGGCCTCCACTGCCTTCTGTGGCAGAGAATTCCACAAATTCACAACTCTCTTGGTGAAAAAGTTTCTTCTCACCACAGTTTTAAATGGCCTCCCCTTTATTCTTAGACTGTGTCCCCTGGTTCTGGACTCCCCCAACATTGGGAACATTTTTCCTGCATCTAGCTTGTCTCGTCCTTTTATAATTTTATACGTCTCTATAAGATCCCCTCTCATCCTTCTTAACTCCAGTGAATACAAGTCCAGTCTTTCCAATCTTTTCTCATATGACAGTCCCTCCATCCCAGGGATTAACGTCGTGAACCTACGCTGCACTGCCTCAATAGCAAGGACGTCCTTCCTCAAATTAGGAGACCAAAACTGCATACAATACTCCAGATGTGGTCTCACCAGGGCCCTATACAACTGCAGAAGGACTTCTTTGCTACTGTACTCAAATCCTCTCGCTATGAAGTCCAACATGCCATTAGTTTTCTTCACTGTCTGCTGTACCTGCACGCTTACTTTCAGTGACTGGTGTACAAGGACACCAAGGTCTTGTTGCACTTCCCCTTTACCTAATCTGACACCATTGAGATAATAATCTGCCTCCTTATTTTTGCCGTCAAAGTGGATAACCTCACATTTATCTACATTATACTGCATGTGCCATGCCTCTGTCCACTCACTCAACCTGTCCAGGTCACCCTGCAACCTCCTAACATCCTCTTTGCAGTTCACACTGCCACCCAGTTTTGTGTCATCCGCAAACTTGCTAGTGTTACTTGTAATTCTATCATCCAAATCATTAATATATATTGTAAATAGTTGCGGCCCCAGCACCGAGCCTTGCGACACTCCACTCGTCACTGCCTGCCATTCTGAAAAGGACACGTTTATTCCTACTCTTTGCTTCCTGTCTGCCAACCAATTCTCTATCCATGTCAATACCCTACCCCCAATACCATGTACTCTGATTTTGCTCACCAACCTCCCAAGGTGTGGTACCTTATCAAAGGCTTTCTGAAAGTCTAGATACACTACGTCCACTGGCTCTCCTTCATCCATTTTACTTGTCATATCCTCAAAAAACTCCAGAAGATTAGTCAAGCAGGATTTCCCCTTCATAAATCCATGCTGACTTGGACCAATCCTTTTACCGCTCTCCAAATGCTCCGTTATTACCTCTTTAATAATTGACTCCAGCATTTTCCCCACCACCGATGTCAGGCTAACTGGTCTATAATTCCCCGTTTTCTCTCTCTCGCTCCTTTCTTGAAAAGTGGGATAACATTAGCTACCCTCCAATCCACAGGAACTGATCCGGAATCTATTGAACATTGGAAAATGATCACCAATGCGTTCATGATTTCTTGAGCCACCTCTTTGAGTATCCTAGGATGCACATCATCAGGCCATGGGGATTTATCAGCCTTCAGTCCCATCAGTCTACCCAATACTATTTCTCGCCTAATGCAAATTTCTTTCAGTTCCTCTGTCTCCCTTGAACCTCTGTCCACTAGTACATCTGGAAGATTGTTTGTGTCTTCCTTAGTGAAGACAGATCTGAAGTACCTGTTCAACTCTTCTGCCATTTCCTGGTTACCCATAATAATTTCACCCGTTTCTGCCTTCAAGGGACCCACATTTGTCTTTACTAATCTTTTTCTCTTAGCATACCTAAAGAAGCTTTTACTGTCCTTCTTTATATTCTTGGCCAACTTCGCTTCGTACCTCATCTTTTCAGTCCGTAATGCCCTTTTTGCGACCTTCTGTTGTTCTTTGAAAGTTGCCCACTCCTCTGGCTTCCCGCTACTCTTTGCTATCTTATACATCTTTTCTTTTAGTTTTATTCTATCTCTAACTTCCCTTGTCAGCCATGGTTGCCTCTTACTCCCCTTAGAATCTTTTTACAACATAATAATAGGTCCATTTGCCCACCATGTCCACAACGACCATTGTACTTAGCCACAATAATCCTATTTACCTGTACTTTATCCGCGGCCTTTTATGCCTTGCCCATGCAAGAACTTATCTGCGGATGTGAGACTAACACCTCCTCAGGCTGCATGTTTCAGATTCCAACCACTTTTTGGAAAAATCTCCCTCGTCAGATCCCCTCTAAGCCTCCTGCCTCTGAAGTTGTCCTCCTACATGGACATCTTCAATGGGATAAAGATTCTTACCATTTACTCTCTCTATTACCCTAATAGTTTTGTGGGCATAATATCCATCTAGTATTGATAACCCATCAAATTTATTGTCTGGGACAGAGCAGATAAACACATTCCCTCCACTTTCCAAATGTTTCCTCTTTCCTGAGGGCAACTGAGTGCAAAGCCCATTCCGGTTATCAAGAACATATTACAAATACATTTGGAAGTAACCTGAGTGCAGACTTAGCTCTGTGACCATTACATAAAAATGAAGTATGCATTCAAGTGTTGATAGCATTCTGCATTTTGTTAAGGAGCCCAGTACCACAACTGCTGCCTCTCGCAGGAACCCACTTGATCTGATTGTGGCTCTGTCTAATCAAGGAGTTGCAAGAGGCAATCTCTTCTGGGACGATGGTGACAGTCTATTGACTTATGAAACTGGTGATTATACTGAAATTATCTTCCGAGCAAAAAATGTAAGTTTGACTGATTTCCGATACTTCATTAATCATGTGAATTGAATCATATGCACATCCTTCCCAGGATAAAATGCAATAACCATTTAAACACTAGCAATTTTTCTGAACAAGATGCTTCTGTTGCACAAAATAAATATGGCTGGAAATTGGGATCACCTATAAAGGCATGTTAAATGCAACCATTGGCAGAACAGTGCGTAGCGGTAGAGCTACTGCCTTACAACGCCAGAGACCCGGGTTCGATCCTGACTATGGGTGCTTGTCTGTATGGAGTTTGTACGTTCTTCCCGTGAACTGCATGGGTTTTCTCCGAGGTCTTCGGTTTCCTCCCACACTTCAAAGACGTACAAGTTTGTAGGTTAATGGGCTTGGTATAAATGTAAAAAATTGTGTATGGTGGTGTTAATGTGCGGGGATTGCTGGTCAGTGCAGACACGATAGGCCGAAGGGCCTCTTTCCACGCTGTATCTCAAAACTAAAAACTAAACTAAGCTGTGGATTCACCATTGCAAACTGCAGTGGCATTAAAGACCCGGCTTTAGGTACTACTGCGTAGATAGTATACGTTCTCACTGGTGTGGAGTGTGTGAAGGAAACTCATGGTCCTGGCCCCAAGCTGGGTGAAGGGTAAAGAGAGTTCCTAGTTGAACAACCATTCTGTGCCAATGAGGTGTAGATATTTGAGGCAGTGAAAGAGGGGTAATATGCTACATTCAACGTTTAGAGTCAGCCCCATCTACACTAGTCCCACCTGCCTGCATTTGGACCATATCCTAAACATTTCCTATCTATGTACCTGTCCAAATGTCTTTTAAATGCTGTGATAGTAGCTGCTTCAACTACCTTCTCTGACAGCCAATTCCATGTACCCACCACCCTTTGAGGGGCAAAAAAGCTGTTTTTTAGGTTACTTAAATGAACCTGGGGTGGGAGATGAAAGTTAGCTGGTTGGGGATTGGTACTTTGGCTGATCAACAATCGAAGCCTCCATCATCAATCCTGTAAATTAGGGAGTTTGGGGAAATTAAAGAGCTGGGAGGTGGGCAAGGAAGCTGGGGGTTTGGAACAAAATGGAGAGTCAGAGTGAAGTTAGTGGATGGAAAGGTAGGGAAGTTGTTACTCCTGTCAGAAAGAGGCCTTGGATAAGTAATGCAAATAGCAAAGTGGGGTCGCAATTCAGTGTAGCACAATGAGAGAATGTTGTTCCTGGAGCGATCGATTACAGACGAATTTCTCCTGCTTTGAGAATGAAGTCTTTTAATGGGTGTCTGATACATGTGTTTTTGACAACTATAATAAAAAATTGACCTAACTAAAACTGCACATGATATGTGATAATTTGAGCACCCTTGACTGCAGCTAGAAAAACCTGCAGGACATTGGCTAGCTGGTGATCAAAGGGTGCAGATAGATTGTTGAAAATCATAAATATAAATCATCCAGGTTGAAATCAACTCAGGTTTTGAACTTTACTGATCCTAACCTGTAACTGAAAGCATACTTTCTAAATGTTTACTTTTAAAATGTGTTTGTTTTGGATTTTAATCTTTGCAATTTAACATAATTTTGTAATAGCATTTTGTTATCAGTTTGATTGACTGGTTTTATTTAATTAAACTGCTCCTTGTTTCCAGACCAACATTTTTGAGAAACTAGCATGTCTAAGCTGTGTAGACATTTGATTGGTCTTTCTTCTTTTAAGCTGTTTTCTCCACCCCCCAGAATATGTTGATCAGTGAGATAGTTCATTTGAACAGCCAAGTCGATGACCTGCATTTACGAAGAGTTACTGTTTTTGGAGTTCCATCTCCCCCACAGAAAGTTTCTGTTAATGGACTCTGGATCTTAAACTTCTCCTACAAGTTGGACACAAAGGTGAGGGCCACGTTTCAGTCCAGATTGCCTTTAATTGCTTGGTGGAAAACAAATGAAATTAAGCTAAATTTGGAAAGTGTTTCGTTTTCACATTCTATTCATTTGTTTTTTTTTAGCTGACTCTATTGATATCTTGCTGGATATAGTTCCAAAGAATCTAGGTACCCAAGTTAACGTCTTTCAACTGGATTTGACAGGCTATTTCTCTTGGGTGTTTGGGAGTTGACAGGTAGAGCAGGGGATGCTAATGGGTAATCATTATCCTCACAGACAAAACCCCAGTGTTTATTTTCCCAACTGGTTAAAGCCCTGAATGTGATAAATTAAAGCAGCTATTTAATGTGGGGGAAGATAATAGTTTGGGAGGTGGGGGAAGTAGATTTGCATTAGCTCTGAAATTCACCTGGCCATGCTTAAATGAGCTCCTGGAGGAGGTTTGATTTAATTTTACATAGAATATTTTTACATTTTGCATTTCGAACAATGTCAACACAGTATTTTGTGTCCATTCTGTCATGCATCTAACTTTACTTTTCAGGTGTTGACTTTACGGAATCTCTCTGTTTTTATGGGTGAGGAGTTCACAATTGCTTGGTTCTAAACAAAGTGAAGCTGGGTCTACTTATATGAAGAAAGCCACTGCCACAAAATGAATGTTAACCAATGGTACAGTCCAGAAAGAGTTAAAATAAATGATAATTAGAAAAAATGTAAAATCAATGAAAATCTGAAAAATATATAGTTAATGGAAAGCTGAAAAATGCAGTAAGCATTTAGCAGTTCAAGCCGAATTTATGAAAAGAAACAGAATTAATGTTTCAGGTGCAAGACTCTGAGGAAGGATTTTTGAGTGAAATGGTAATGTTATGTTTCTTTCCATCGATGCTGCCTGACGTGCTGAATTTTTAATTTTTGTTAAAGGAAGTAATATTTATCAGTGCCATGCAGTCAGTATTGAGAGGGCAGCATGTGCCCTCCAAATGAAAATTTTAAATGTAAAATCGTGCATGATTTATTTAATGATTCGCATTTGTAGAATGCACAATTTATATAATGTAACGGACTTTTGATTGAAACTGCCAAAATTATTTAACTGCATTTTTATACCAAAAAGGCATAAAAGCAACAAGAATGGATATTATTTTTATGATTGACTTGATTTCATTTCTGGTGCACATGGGTTTACCTTAAGGCATCAGTACCAGACAATAAAAGCACAAGCTGCCACTGGTTTTCTTGTTTCATTTGCAAATGGATCAGTTTGAATTGCCATCTCTTCACACACATGGCTTTGTGGCAGAATCATGGAGGCATACTTTATGCCATTGTCATAAGGAGTAGAGAAACCAGTGTAATCTAGAAACCATTAATGTGACAACAAAGCATCATCTTCTACTTCCAACGTATTCAATAATTTCAACCCAACTTTGCCAAAAGCAAACACAGCCTTCCGCAAACACCCAACAATAGAAATTATAACATGCAGCTGAGAAAACAAAAAATTATCTCTGCTAAACTGACAGCTGCACTGTAGACCCAGACTGATATGGCCATTGATTACGTAGGCACTTAACATCAGGTGTGTTGGAAGCACAAGGCCACAATTGAAAATGGCAGAAAAACAGTGAGCAGCTTGATCTTCAGTTAAAATCTTCAGTTAAAATGTGAAGTCTGAAGAAGGGTTCCGATGCGAAATGTCACCCATCCTTTTTCTCAAGAGATGCTACTTGACCCGCTGACTTACTCCAGCACTTTGTGTCTATCTTTGATCTTCAGATACATCGGTTCATTATTAGGATGGACATTGAATGTGATGTGCCAAATTGTATAGAGGACACATCATGGCTGAACTAGCAGCACAGAGAACCTGAAAATATAAATTTATAAATACTAATTTGACAATCCCGAACTCTTTCAACACCTTTCAAATTAAAGCAAGTATCTTGATTTTTTATAAATGTTTCTATAAGCATAGACTGAGGGAAATTTCTACCGTATAATTTTACCCAAAGCATATCATGGTTATTTCTTATTGGATTCTAATTATTAGTTCAACTATTATGAATTTATGTCATTTAAAAGAATTGTTGAAAATTATACTTTATGCTTGAACAAAGCAGTGATTTTATCCACTCAAGTAATTTCTTCAATGTTTTGGAAAATGTCAAATTAATTATGATTTTTGTTTGATTGGCTCCCATGTTTTCACACCAAAGCGCCAAACCCTGGAATAAGCTCAAATAATACATTTTGTTTTGAGTGTTGTGCATAATAACTATTAAAGTACAATTTTAGTTTATTTACATTTATACATAAGGGCAGTGCAGATGTAGGCTGATTAGCAGCAACAACCTCTTTGAAGATTTGGCACTTCATGTGATATCGAGTGCAGTCAGTCAACCGAGTCCTGATTCCTTTACATGCGCAGATGTTGCCTGACCCACTGAGTTCTGCCAGCAGTTTGTTTTTGTTGCAATCAATTGATTTATTTTTGTTGTAGATTGCATTAATTCTGTTTAGCTTTAAAGTATAGAATTGCAGTGTAAAACAATGTTATTTAAAAGGGCAAGCAGATGACATATAGTTTGCCAATTTATTTATGGTTTATAGTTTGTGGTGTACAGTCTTTTTTTTAACGTCTCATACAGCTGACTTATTCATACAACCAGCAACCCGCGTTCCCTGTGGATGCTGGCTGACTGAGAATATCGTGTATGTTATTTTTCATGCCAACTTTAAAAATATTACAGTAAAATCATTATGCAAAGAAATTAACAGGCTGTGACCTTTCACAGTTACTTTGCTCCTTTGCTCTTCCACTTAGATCAGGAATCAATTACACAGGTTTTTGTCAGGCGGTTTAAGAGAATTGTTTATTAAAATAAAGGGTGGCGATTTATGACTGTGAAATTATTGCATCTTCATTTGTCCGGAGGAAAATATTTTCTTTTAATTTAATTATCCTTTTCACTATCTAGCTGCGTCATTCAGTTAAAATCATTCATTTAATTTGCACCCACAAACCAATAATTTAAAACATGGAACAAGAATAAACACTCGCAAAATCATTTTGTGATAATGTTCTGAGAGATTGGATGAAATTTGAAAGAAATTCTAAATCTATCTGTTTTAAAACAAAAATTAAATTGGGCGAGGTCATAAATTTGAATCAATTTGCAAAAAATACAAAAGGATGAAGATTTTTAATACAGTGATTTACCATGATCAGGAATACTTTGTCTGAAAGGGTGATCAATTTCAAAGATCAAAGTGGTTCCAATTGTAAATGTAGCAAGGGAATTGGATCTCCATTCGTATCCTCAAAGCTGCAAAGGAAACACAGGAAAGTGGGAATATTTGGTAAGTTTTTTCAGGGAACTGTTACTAGCATAATTCTTTGAATGGCCACTTTCTGTGTTATTCAATCTAAGCCAAATCTATTTCCACATATTATGTCCAGATCTGGAAGGTCTATTCCAGCTAGACCACCACATCCAAGATATGCAGGTAAAGCTCGAGAGGTGACCAGGATCCTACAAGTGCAGTTAAGAGGCCCTGACTCCAGAATGCCCTTCTTAGCCTTTGACAATCAGCAAAGTTGGTACTGGGTCTTTGCTGATGCACAAGCTACAACGTTTAATAGATTTGTGTCTCTATTACATGAAGATTTTATTTGTTTTATAATCTTTAAAAAAAAGGTCTGAGAGACAATTTAACTTTGTAATCCAAGATTCAAACTTCTGAATCTGGCAGGAAGGTCCAGATATTCATATTTGACTCTACATGTGCTGATTGACATCAGCAACTCAAAAAGTACAGTAAAATCAACCGATTATTTTGACATGGATGCTGCAAATCATTTGAGTTTTAAATGAAAAAAAGATTTGCATTGTATCATACAGCAACACTGAGTTTCCAATTAATTATTGTTGATATTCTTCCCTGTGAAAGCAGAGTATATATATTTATTAATACAGTACTAAACTCTGCACTGGTATATTTGTGTTTGTTATGATTGTGTACTGATGCACTGCAATGCTGAAAACTATATTCTGCACTCTGCATTCTTATCTTTGCACTTGAGTTTGTCTTGATATTCATGTATCTGATTTGATTATCCTTTTTACAGTGTGAGTCATTCAGTTAAAACCATTCATTTAATTTGCACCCACAAATGAATAATTTCACTCATGTAACAAAAATAAGCACTCATAAAATTATTTTATGATTATGTTCTGAGGGGTTGGATGAAGTTTGAAAGAAACAACATTTATCTTGCCAAACAAAGCTTCTCACTATACCTCAGTACACCTGACAATAATACACCTAAACGTAAAACTGCACATCATCGCAGAACTGGATAGTTCAGCATGTTTTATTGTCTGGTAAAGTCAAGATGTTCACATGGAACTTAATAGCATGAAAGGAATCCCCGAAGGAGCATTTAGCTTTATATTATTGGGGTGGAGCAACATGGCAGTTCTTTTAATTTTCACTAGCTTATAGGATTGAAAAAGAGAGTGATCTTAAATTACCCTGCAGATGTTCTCCTGAGTTCATATTCATAGAAACGGATTCCATTGTGAGTCAAACTGGAGGATCATGCACCCGAGAGGGCATAAAGGGATTAATTAAACAATTAAAACTTTATATTAATGCTGGGGGTTTTGGGAGACTGTTTTGATGAAATCTGACTATGATAGTATGAAAAATCTGCATTTTAAAACTGATTGCATAAACTGGTTTGAACAAAAAGCTTTGTTATTTTAAATAAACTGGAAATATGATACTGGATTTATCCTTACATTTAGCAAACTTATATCGGTAAATTAATGTGTGATGATGCTTAGTTTCCAATGTGATAGGATAGTCTAATCCTCAATGTAGTCCATATATGCTTTTTCCCCAAGAAACTTGTGGTTTATTTCATTTTTTCTATGTGAAACCATTTTTTTATTCTCTTATTTGCAGTTGTATCTGTTCTCCATTGCAATTTCTGGCACATAATTTGGTGCAGTCTAGCTGAAGAATAGTACATTGATCCTTACACTCATGTGTTGGAATACATTGTCCAGATTTTGCAATTGAACCATTGGGCATCATTGTACCCAAGGCTCACAGCAGCATCCAGCTGTTAAATGCAGAATCCTGAATGAGGTGTCCATGCTCCCCTGCAGCAGGGTCTGCTGTTTTACTTCCATCTCCAGCAAGTTCTCCAGAGATCAGTGAGTTGATGAAAACATCAGATACTTACATACGATTCTTTCTGTAAAACATTTGAAAATGTCACTCTTCATCACAAAATAGTGGAAATGAATTTTTTCTTTTTAGTGGCAGATGGGAGCGATAATTACTATTTGGCATATACCAGGACTAGAAACTACTCCCTAGCTTTTATATATGAATATAATATAACCCTAGGGAAATAATGGAATTTAAAATATATTTTAATATTTTAAAATAGTTATTTTTAAATATATCAATCTACAAATATGTACCTGTCTTTAAAACTCTCTATAAAATGTTTCCAATATTAGTTAAAATTTGTGCTTATTTTCAGGGTTTACTGAGAGCATTCTTATGAACTGTTGGGTGCTCGCCCAGTTTGTTGACATTACGGTAGTTGGAGGCAAGGGATCTTGTTGAGTTGACAACCCACAGCATCTGATGTCAGAAAAAGCCTAGATCATGGCAGAGATTGAGATCTAAATAGGCATCAGCCTTTGAGGCCGATGAGGAGCACGTTTGCTTTGTTGCCAACCTTATTATCCGGGCCATTATTTTTCAGCTTATGTTTATGTTCCCAAATGAAGTTGATGAAGTGTGATTAAGTAATGTTGAGATTCAGAGCTATTTTCTGAAGGCTCGGATAAAAATCCCTCCCACCCTTGGTATTTGTGGAATTGAAATTAAAGTAAATAAATCGGAAATAAAAATGCTGGTATCAGTAATGGTTGAAAATGCCCTGAAGAGAAGGGATTCTGCCATCATTCACTGGGCCAGCCTAAGTATGACTCTCAATTTACCAATGTGGTTGACAGTTAACTGTTCAAGGGCCAGTTAAAGACAAAGTAAACACTAGTCTAGCTCATGACACCCATTTATCATGAAGTAATACATAAACATACTCATAACTTTGCAATGCATTTTGTATCCGAGGTCTCAGTGTGTACAGGGCAAAGCAGTTGGGCAGCTGGTGGAGCTGTTGCCTCACAGCTGCAGAGATATTGGTTCAGTCCTGACCTCGGGCGGGGGTGTGGGGGGAGCTCTCTGTGCGGAGTTTCCTTGAAATGCTCCGATTTCCTCCGACATTCCAAAAATGTGTGGCCTCGTAGGATAATTGGCCACTAAGTTGCTCCCAGTGTGAAGGTGGGAAGTAGAACCTGGTGAGATTTGATGAGAACGTGGGAAGAATAAGAACTGGGGCTAACGTTGGATTGGTTTAAATGTGCAGTTGACGGTTAACATGTTTTCATGTCATATTTCTCTATGCCTGCTAGCAGCACTCTGGGAGTCGAGAAGCTATGTGGTATCTGTGGGATGCCAATCTTTTAAAACGTCATCATTCATATCATAAGTACTGATAGATAGAGTGAATCAATGTCACTTCCAATCAAATGATCAAGGCTGTGCAGCCCGTGATATCCAGGCACGAATGGTGACAGGCTTTATGACCAACAGAAAGAGTAGGCTCCAAGAATATCCCCATCATGACTGAAGTCTGAAGAATGCTGTCGACCTGAAGTGTCACTCATTCCTTCTATCCAGAGATGCTGTCTGTCCCACTGAGTTACTCCAGCATCATGACTGATGGCCAAGCGCAACACATGAGTGTAAGGATCAAGGTTGAAACATTTGCAACCTCTTTTGGCCAGGAATAGAGATCCATGCTGGTGATCTTTTGAGATCCCCACCATTACAAAAAGCAGTCTTCAGCCAACTCAATTCACTTTGTATGATGTCAAGGAATGGTTAAGAATTCACAATACAGCAAAAGCTGTAAAACGTGACAACATTCTGGCTGTGGAAGATGAGTTCCAGAACCAACAGTGTCTCTAACCCTCCTGCTGGTGCTGACATCTATTCAATAATGTGGAAATTGCACTTTCCACAAAAAGTAAGATTAATGCAATCCCGCTGTTCTTGTCCACTGCTAATTATCGGCAGCTGTCAGGAACTATCTGTTGACATTTCTCAACAATAACCTACCCACTGATGCTCAATTTGGGTTCTGCCAGGAAAGTTCTATAATGAACAAAAGAACAGAATTTCAGAGTTAAAATGAAGTGACTCAGGCAGCATTTGATTGAATGTGGCACCTGGAAACTTAAGTAAAATTGGAATTTGGGGAATCAAGGGGGAAAACTTTTAACTGTTTCTGAACAATATGATTTTCATTCACTCATCTATAATTAACCTACTTACAATCTATTGAGGGAGTGAACTATTTATTTCTTGCTATATCACTACGGAAATCTCTTAACTGCTCAGTCATCACATTGTAAGCTGATTGCTCAATAGACATGCACAAGTAGTCAGTTAATTACTTGAGAAGCTAATCATTAATTGTCAAGGTTATTTCACAAACTAACAACCAAGTTTACAGAGCATTTCTGTAAATCAACACCAGTTCTCTGGCTTCAAGAAAAAAACCTACAGATGTAAATTTAAAGTAAATAAGGAAATACTGGAAACACTCAGCAGGTCAAGGGGTGTCTGTGGAAAGAGAAACAATTTAGGTTTTATGTTCGGGACTTCCTCTGAACAATAAATCTAAAGTCTAAAGTCTAAAATTTATGAGTTTACTGTAACTCCTGAGATGATAAAACAGTTGGTTAAATTAGCCAATGTATTCAGAATTTACAAAACTACAGCTTTGACTGAGGTAGTTGAGTTAATCAAGCTTTGTATCAAGATTCATAGAAATCTACAATACAGAATTGGCCCATATCATTCATGCCGACGATGATGTCTATGCTAATACCATTACCTTATTCTTCAATGCCTTTCCTATCCGGTGCTTTCTAAATGTTGCAATTCTATCTGCCTCTACCACCTCTTCGGGTCGCTGTTTCCAGAAAACCATCACCCTCTGGAAAAACATACCCCTCGGATCTTTTTTTAAATTTCTTCCCTCTCACCCTACCCTAAACCTGTTCTATACTCCCCTGCCATGAGAAAATAGATTCTGACTACCTATCCTATAAAGCAGGACCTTGTCAAAAACATTACTAAAACTACCTCGTTATGTAAACTACCTCGCTGCCCTTATCAATATTCTGAGTCACCTCCTCAAATATCTTTAACCCTATTTGTGACCTATGATGTCCCCAACAGAAAACCATATACTAGTTTATGCAATGCAAGTCAAAGTACGCAGTTGCAGCCAATATAGTTATTTCCTTTCTATCTTTGCTTCAGACCAAATCCACCTTGCAGTGAAAATATTTTTATCTGAGCTTGTTTAGGTGAGTGAATAATTGCTCTAAATACAAATTGAAAACACTACTTCTGATTGATGTCATGGAAGAACCTCACCTTTATTGTATTATCTTCAACATAATATTATTGTAGTACTGATCTCCAGATAACTTTCTTCAAATAGAAAACTATTCAGTTCTACGAAATGTTTGATCAATTCACAATTTACTTCCTTCGTGAATTTGAGATAGGGATACATTGCTAGTACATATGAATGACATAACCACTTTTGACTCTTGATTTGATGCTGTAATTAACCAAAATTATGAATTAACTATTGACCACCCAGCCAGCTGTTTAGTATCTGCTTAGAAATCCAAAAATAGATTAAAGAACTAAATTTCAGATATGGGATAAGAATTAATGACCTTGTCAGTACCACACAGCCATCAATGGGCCTTTGTGGGCTCCACCTTTCCTTGATCATCCTTGCTGGCTTTGATCTGTCTTTTTGCATATCTTTCATTAATTTGTTCTATGTACCTTTTCACCTCTCAGTTTCCTCTCCCCTGACTCTCAGTCTGAGGAAGGGTCTCGACCAAAAACGTCACCTATTTTTCTCCAGAGATGCTACCTGACCCACTGAGTTAGTCCACCTTTTCGTGTCTATCTGTGGTGTAAACCAGCATCTGCAGTTCCTTCCTACACATTGTTCAGTGTTTGTATTTTATATATCACCTTTATATAGCAATTTTAATATGGGTGGCACGGTGGCGCAGCGGAAAAGTTGCTGCCTTACAGCGCTTACAGCACCAGAGACCCGGTTTCGATCCCGGCTACGGGTGCTGTCTGTACGGAGTTTGAACGTTCTCTCCATGACCACACGGATCTTCTCCACGATCAGTACAAGTTTGTAGGTTAATTGACCCTTTGTAGGTTAATTAAAAAAATTGTCCCTTGTGTGTGTAGGATAATGTTAATGTGCGGGGATCGCTAGTCGGTGCAGACTCAGTGGGCTAAAGGGCCTATTTCCGTGCTGTTTCTCTAAACTAAACTAAACCTTAATGTTGTGTTATATAACCGTAAACTACACATTTGTGTCACAAGACAATTACCCCTTTTCTAGAGTTAGGGGTCAAGGATGTAAGGGAACAGATATGGTGAATGCAGAGTGTCTTTTACCCAGGGTACGGGAAGCAAGAACCAGAGGACGTAGGTTTAAGGTGAGAGGGGTAAGATTTAATAGGAACTTGAGGGGCAACCTCTTCACTTAGTGGGCAGTGGGCATATGGTACGAGCTGCCACATGAGGTAGTTGAGGCAAGTACTATGAAAGGATTTAAAAGATACGTGGACGGATATAAAAGATACATGGAAAGGAAAGGTTTAACAGAATATGGGCCATGTGCGGGCAAATGAGACTGACTTAGATGGGCCATTTTGGTAGGCATGGACGAGTTGGGCTGAAGGGCCTGTTCAATGCTGTATGACTGATAGAAGAATATGAAAAATAAAATTATCCATTGCATCTTCAATGGAAAATAAATCATTATATTCACCAGGCTGGATATTCCGATGCATTTTGCATCTAAATCAGCAATAAATTAACTTTACCACAATTAATTCTGATACAATTAGCACCCATACTGAGTAAGGTACTCATATGTAGAATTATGCAGCGGTTTTCTACAGTGGATAATTTGCACCAGTTATTTGCTTGAGTATATATGGCATGCGTTTTATTTTCTGAATACATTTTGAAAGAGTGTGTTTTACGGAGAAATTAAATACCAAATGTACCATTTTTGGTCCCCTGGCAAAAGTATTAGCAGCCTGATGAATAACATTTCCCCCTAATGACTGGCTAATAATAAACGTGATTGCACTGTAGTCATGTGGACTGATCCAGTGGTTTTCCATTGTAATGTACTGAAAGCTATGTTCTTCAGTGAATTATTCTCTGCAAGTCTCGAAGAAGCAATGAGTGTTTTATGAATGGTAATGCATTAGATGAAAATAATTGGGAATGTTTTATGCTTATGCATATAGTTCAGAACAAAAAACATTGCAAACGACTTATGAGAAAGTTGGATAGATTTTGGTGCATAATTAACTTCAATTTGAACTGTTGTAACACAAGTATTCTTGTTTGTATAATTCATATTTGAATTCAATGCTGTTCCTATTAATGGTGGGTCATTTCGATATTTTATCCCCTATCACATTATGTAATATTTAGACACCTGTATAGTAATTACTGTTAAAATCACGATCTTTCATCTGTATGAATATCCTGTGGTGCGGCTTTGGAGCGTTTAAAATGGGAGAGCATCAACTGCGTTTCCTAGCAACTTAATCAATCGGTAACCATAGCAATGGAACATTTCAGCAGAGGATAGCCATCTTTTTCTTTGCCATTCTCCACTGTAAGTAAGGATTCTCCAGATTTGATTAGTTTTGATTTGACACATATATACTATTCACAAATGCTGTTTGCAAATATTTCCTCTTTAATTCCTAAAATATTGTTTATTTTACCTGTAACAAAAATCAACTCATTTTAGTTATTGATCACAGTCCAGTCATTTTCAGAATGATACTTTTTGATCTCTCTCAAAATATGCAAGAATATGTCAAAACAAATGGCATGTTCTTGAGAAATTATACCAACTGCAGTTGGTATGATTTCTCAAGAACATGTCTGTCAAAGGAAGTAGGGAGTAAATTATATTTATTTCTCGAAAGGATGTTCTTGTCCTTTGCAGACTGCACTCTTTATTTACTGTGTATAGATGAGATTAAGCATCTTACAAACAGAAGATTGTTTTTATCCAGATCAATCTTAAAGTGAATCATTAATAAGAATATGGACTTAGCAACTAACAGTAAATTGCCAGTACCACTAAGTATCACTAACAATGTCTGGATATACACATTCTAATACAAACATGCAGACACCAGTTGAACTGAATATGCAGAGTATTGACAGTGAGCCTGGTCAGTTTCTTGACATTGCTATGATAAATTGCAAGCCATTGACTTGCGATGCAACAACATTTTCAGAAATTTCCTAGTTTACTTGTTCGTGAAGTAAAAGCAGTAAAATCAGAAAATGCTTATCAACTCAGGCAGCATGTGAAGAGTGAAAGACTGGATGCCCCATTACTTTAATGTGAAGAGTGACAAGTAAAATGATGAACTGACAGTGGTGATTAACCTACGGGAATATGATATTGCTTCTATCACAGAGAGCTGATTGCAAAATAGACAGGACGGGCAGCTCAATGTTCTTCTAGGGTATTGAATCTTCAAGACGTTACAGGAATAATAGCGCGCATTAAAGGCTAGCATTTATGTAATGCATTTTACATGGTGTAAATGAAATAGATAATTAGTTTGCTTACAGCTCCTCTAAATCAACATTTTATTAGTCATTAATCCGTTTTGCCACCCTTTTTCACCTTGCACGAACATCCATTTTGGCAATCAGTTGTTCTGCCTTTGATCCTATGATAGGTATTCCATTATGTTCTCTCCTCCTGAGCCATCTTTTCTGACACCTTAAAACCTATTTATCTGCCGTTTATTATATTTCTGATGAAAGGTCATTGACATGACAAATGTACCCTGTTTTTCTCTCTCCACAGATGCTGCTTGACGCTGCAAAGTTTCTCCACATTTTCCGTTTTTTTAATTACACCATCCTGTTGGTTATTCGGCTTTCATATTTATGGGGATGCAGGAGACGTGCCTAACTTTTGCAAGGTATCTGTAAAAGATTGTAATGTTCAGAAATAAGTGACTGCATGCAAAGGAAGCATTTGAAAACACTATATCTGCAATAAAGAATTACATACCAAGCAACACCCTTAAACATAATTAGAACGTGAAATTCGATCGGCCATCATAGTCCTTAAGCTGATACTGTTAATGCTTGTGAATTCTGGCAATTGATTCGCAACTGCAGATGCTGATTTAAATTGAAGATAGACACAAAATGCTGGAGTAACTCAGCGGGACCAGCAGCATCTCTGGAGAGAAGGAATGGGCGATGTTTCGGGTCAAGACCCTTCTTCAGACTGATGTCAGGGGAGAGGGAGATACATAGATAAGGAAGTGTAAGGTGTGAAAGCAGGACAAAGGGAACGGACTTTGTTGTTACCTTCTCCCAGCTAACAATGATCTATTCCTTGATCTCCATTCCCTTTGTCCTGTTTTCATACCTTACATTTCCTTATCTATACACTTCCTTATCTATGCACCTTCCACTTGATCCATGTGCACACCACTGGTCACAGACCAATCTGAAAAACAATCTTCCACTACCACCCTCTGTCGATTTTTGTATCTATTTAGCCAGCTCCCCCTAGATTCCACATGATCTCATCTCCCCAATGTCTAGCATGCGGAACCTTGTCAAAGTCTATGTAGACAATGACCACCATCCTGCCCTTGTCAGTCCTCTTGGTCACATCTTCAAAATAAAAACGATCAAATTCGTGAGACAAGATTTTAGTTTAGTAGAAATACCTTGCAAATTATTACCAGAATGACCTCTGGTGGGTGCCTGCATCTATTCAAGGTCAACAATCCTCAGAACTTGCTTGGGAAAAGGTTGGGAAAAATTATTTATATAAAACATTGGTGTCACCAAGATATTCAAATATACCTCGCAACCAATTGATTAGTTTTGAACCTTGATGGTTATTCTTTCAATCCCTTGTGTCCTAGATTTAAAAATGGAATATATTTTTTACCAGTTGACCAAACAATCTTCCTTATTTTTCTCAGAATCCTTTCTGGTACCGGTTTTCCTGTGCAGCCGGTTTGTTTTATCATTGATTTTGTAGCATGGAAAGTCATTCTTGTTATGCTGCAAAGTACATCTTCATAAAAATCTCCTCCTTCAGAAACTGGTTGAAAATAAAACTGTTCAAAGCTCAATTTGAAGCACAACAAAAAGATAAACGTCGTCGTAATTAGGATGAAATTGATTACAAATTTGTTTTCTGTTGTCGGCTCCACATAAATTCTTTCATTCGCGGTTGCTTTGTGTTAAAGGGAAGCCTAATGAGGAGGGGAAATTGTTGAACCATTTATCTAAGAATCAGCCTTACTTTTTCTCTCTTAGGTCCTTTCAGATCCATCAATTTTCCTGTGCAGTCTGTTTGCGAAGTCATTGATTTTCTGGCCTGAAAAGGATACTATTTTTTTTAGAGCTTTGGTTTTATTGTTTATCTCAGCATGCTTGTTATGTTGGCCATTGATCCTCTCCGCTCACAGTCCTCCAGGCAATTCTCTGCCATTATGGAGTGATTTTATCTATGGTTTGCAGCAACTAAAGTGAATTGCATGATCTAAAGCACGTTTGATTTAATTGAATGCATTCCAGGGAATATACCTTTGAATTTTTGAGAAGCAGTTCTTTCCAAAACGTTGTAATTTATTACCAGATGATACCGAACTCTAGGTTGGAGCTTTCAGTCAGAAAATACTGATCAACATAGCTAAAAGCAGAAATGGATCAGGATTTCAATACAGTGCCCTCCACAATGTTTGGGACAAAGACCTGTCATTTATTTATTTGCCTCTGTCCTACACAATTTGAGATTTGTAATAGAAAAAAAAATCACATGTAGTTAAAGTGCACATTGTCAGATTTTAATAAAGGCCATTTTTATATGTTTTGGTTTCACCATGTAGAAATTACAGCAGTGTTTATACATCGTCCCCCCATTTCAGGGCACCGTAATGTTTACGGCACAGCAATGTCATGTAAATGAAAGTAGTCATGTTTAGTATTTTGTTGCACATCCTTTGTATGCAATGACTGCTTGAAATCTGCGATTCATGGACATCACCAGATGCTGGGTGGCTTCTCTGTTGATGCTCTGCCAGGCCTGTATTGCAGCCATCTTTAGCATATGCTTGTTTTGGGGGCTAGTCCCCTTCAGTTTTCTCTTCAGCATATAAAAGGCATGCTCAATTGGGTTCAGATTGGGTGATTGACTTGGCCACTCAAGAATTGACCATTTTTTAGCTTTGAAAAACTCCTTTGGTGCTTTAACAATATGTTTGGGATCATTCTCTTGCTGTAGAATGAACCGCCGGCCAATGTGTTTTGAGGCATTTGTTTGAACTTGAGCAGATAGGATGTGTCTATACACTTCAGAATTCATTATGCTACTACCATTAGCAGTTGTATCATCAATGAAGATAAGTGAGCCAGTACCTTCAGCAGCCATACATGCCCAGGCCATAACACCCTCACCACCGTGTTTCACAGATGAGGTGGTATGCTTTGGATCTTGGGCAGTTCCTTCTCTCCTCCATACTTTGCTCTTGTCATCACTCTGATATAAGTTAATCTTCGTCTCATCTGTCCATAAGACCTTTTTTTCAGAACTGTGGTTGCTCTTTTAAGTACTCCTTGGAAAACTGTAATCTGGCCATCCTATTTTTGCGACTAACCAGTGGTTTGCATCTTGCAGTGCAGCCTCTGTATTTCTGTTCATGAAGTCTTCTGCAGACAATGGTCATTGACAAATCCACACCTGACTCCTGAAGTGTGTTTCTGATCTGTCGGACAAGTGTTTAGAGATTTTTCTTTATTATAGAGAGAATTCTTCTGTCATCAGCTGTGGAGGTCTTCCTTGGCCTTTGCGATTAGTAAGCTCACCAATGCTCTCTTTCTTCTTAATGATGTTCCAAATTTTGGTAAGCCTAAGGTTTGGCTGATGTCTCTAACAGTTTTATTCTTGTTTCTCAGTGTCATAATGCCTTCTTTGACTTTCATTGGCACAACTTTGATCCTCATGTTGAAAAACAGCAATAAATGTTTCCAAAGGTGAACTGGAGGAAAGACTAGGTGTTGAGAGCTCTCTTATACCTGCATTAAGGAGGCATTTAAACACATCTGAGCAATTACAAACATGTGTGTCACCATGTGTCCCAAACATTATGGTGCCCTGAAATTGGGGGACTATGTATAAACACAGCTGTAATTTCTACATGGTGAAACCAAAATGTGTAAAAATACCCTTTAATAAAATCTGATAATGTGCACTTTAACCACATGTGATTTTTTATATTGCAAATCTCAAATTGTGGAGTCCAGATGCAAATAAATAAATGATGGGTCTTTGTCCCAAACATTATGGAGGGCACGGTAATCCTTGTCCATGCTGTCTAACACTTCAAGTGAAATGTCCAAGGGAACAGAGTAGTTTTTCAATTAATTCCCTTATCTACTTGTGAGAAACACTACAGTGACAAGAAATGTCATCGATTGGTTTATTTTTGATTGAACTATATCCTTTACAAAAGGACGTTCAAATTGTTAAAATAAAATCCCCCAAAATATATTTGATTAAAAAGTAGAGGATTTCAAAACAAATGGAAAATTGCCCTGACGTATTCTGTACACAAACCAGAACAAATCCATTCGGACTAATTAACAGGCAATCATTCTTAGGGGGAAAGAATTAATAGGAACCTGAGGGGTGACTTTTTTTACACAAAGGGTGGTGGGTGTATGGAATGAGCTGCTGGAGGAGGTAGTTGAGGCAGGTACTATCGTATCTTTAACCATTGAAATGCAAAGTAAAGTTTAGTCTGCATGACACTATTCACAAATGTGAGACATTCCAAAGATCTCTAAAAACATTTAGGAACTTTATGATTCCCACCAAAACCCAGTCAGGAAATCTTGTCTTTTCTAACGGAAAAGTGGCACAATTATATCTGGCACGGTGGTGCTGCGGTAGAGCTGCTGCCTCATGGTGGCAGAGACCCAGGTTCGATCCTGACTACGGGTGCTATCTGTGCGGAGTTCAAGTTCAAGTTCAAACTATTTTAATATAAAATGTGGGCAATGTACACATAGAAAGAGCAATATAAAAATTAGGCAGATTGTGTGTTTCATTTCTGAGGGTCACCCACAGTGATTTGTTTCAGTTTCATCTACATTCGGTGTATGCTGGGGAAAATACATTGGAACAGAACACCACTGAGAACTTCCCAACTCTTCTGAAATGGGCGGCACGGTAGCGCAGCGGTAGAGTTGCTGCTTTACAGCGAATGCAGCGCCGGAGACTCAGGTTCGATCCTGACTACGGGTGCTGCACTGTAAGGAGTTTGTACGTTCTCCCCGTGACCTGCGTGGGTTTTCTCCGAGATCTTCGGTTTCCTCCCACACTCCAAAGACGTACAGGTATGTAGGTTAATTGGCTGGGTAAATGTAAAAATTGTCCCTAGTGGGTGTAGGATAGTGTTAATGTACGGGGATCACTGGGCGGCACGGACTTGGGGGGCCGAAAAGGCCTGTTTCCGGCTGTATATATATGATATGATATGATGAAATGGTGTTATGACATCTACATCCATCTGAGGGAGCAGATAACATTCTGATCATAAAGTCATATGGCATTGAAACAGGCCCTTTGGCCCAACTTGCCCACTCCAACCAACATGCCCCATTAACACTAGTCCCACCTACCTGCATTTGGCCCATATCCCTCTCAACCTATCCTGTCCAATTTGTTTTTTAACTTTGTTATAGTACCTGCCTCAATGACCTCTTCTGGCAGTTCGTTCCATATATCTACCACCCTTTGTGTAAAAAAAAAAGTTGCCCCTCAGATTCCTATTAAATCTTTCCCCCTCATCTTAAACCTAGGTCTTCTAGTTCTTGATTCCCCTACCCTGGATAAAAGACTGTGCATTTACCCTATCTATGGTTTAACATCTCATTGAAGAAAAAGGAATCTCAAGGAGAGCAGCATTGCTGCAGTGCTGTGGTCCTGCAGTGTTGTGCCACCTAGGTTGTGCTGGAGTCTCTGGACAAGAATTCGAACCAAAGCTACTAGAGGAACAAGATTGACCACTCCGTTGAAATCGCCTACACTGAAGTGTAGTACGTAAAGGAGCCATTTTAGTAGGCAAAACCCACCGTCCGTTATGCCTCTCGCAGTGTAATCAGTGTTTTGGGGGAACAGTATGTGTGATTATACCATTGAAATGCAGAATATATCTCATCTATCAATTCACAGATTTTCACACATAGGAGATTAGTGGGCAAAATTAGGGCACATGGTATTGGGGGTAGGGTACTGACATGGATAGAAAATTGGTTGACAGACAGAAAGCAAAGAGTGGGGATAAATGGGTCCCTTTCGGAATGGCAGGCAGTGACCAGTGGGGTACCGCAAGGTTCGGTGCTGGGACCCCAGCTATTTACGATATACATTAATGACTTAGACGAAGGGATTAAAAGTACCATTAGCAAATTTGCAGATGATACTAAGTTGGGGGGTAGTGTGAATTGTGAGGAAGATGCAATAAGGCTGCAGGGTGACTTGGACAGGTTGTGTGAGTGGGCGGATACATGGCAGATGCAGTTTAATGTAGATAAGTGTGAGGTTATTCACTTTGGAAGTAAGAATAGAAAGGCAGATTATTATCTGAATGGTGTCAAGTTAGGAGGAGGGGGAGTTCAACGAGATCTGGGTGTCCTAGTGCATCAGTCAATGAAAGGAAGCATGCAGGTTCAGCAGGCAGTGAAGAAAGCCAATGGAATGTTGGCCTTCGTAACAAGAGGGGTTGAGTATAGGAGCAAAGAGGTCCTTCTACAGTTGTACCGGGCCCTGGTGAGACCGCACCTGGAGTACTGTGTGCAGTTTTGGTCTCCAAATTTGAGGAAGGATGTTCTTGCTATGGAGGGCGTGCAGCGTAGGTTCACTAGGTTAATTCCCGGAATGGCGGGACTGTCGTATGTTGAAAGGCTGGAGCGATTGGGCTTGTATACACTGGAATTTAGAAGGATGAGGGGGGATCTTATTGAAACATATAAGATAATTAGGGGATTGGACACATTAGAGGCAGATAACATGTTCCCAATGTTGGGGGAGTCCAGAACAAGGGGCCACAGTTTGAGAATAAGGGGTAGGCCATTTAGAACGGAGATGAGGAAGAACTTTTTCAGTCAGAGAGTGGTGAAGGTGTGGAATTCTCTGCCTCAGAGGGCAGTGGAGGCCAGTTCGTTGGATGCTTTCAAGAGAGAGCTGGATAGAGCTCTTAAGGATAGCGGAGTGAGGGGGTATGGGGAGAAGGCAGGAACGGGGTACTGATTGAGAGTGATCAGCCATGATTGCATTGAATGGCGGTGCTGGCTCGAAGGGCTGAATGGCCTACTCCTGCACCTATTGTCTATTGTCTATTGTCTATCAGTTGGTAATTTTTTTCCGTTTTTTTAAAAACACTGACCATTTTATAAACTAATTCAAAGGTGGGAAAAAATTCAGATGACAAAGAAAATGTGTAAGAAACTGGAACAAATAGTTACATTCCCAAAATTCCCTGAGGGATTCTTGCTCATTTAAGCTCTCGTATTAAGACTGTAATTGAAGTATTAAACAACTGAAAGAGAGGGACATAACAGAGCATGATTTATGTTTTATCTCCAACGTAAACCAGCTACATATTTTCTTTAATTATTGGTTGAGTTCAGAGGTTCTTTATTTATTTGTATTTGTTCTTAGCAAGATCGGGTGTTTCTGTTTATTGGAAAATAACTTCAATGGTACTTTATTGCCACATGTACCAAGATACAATGAAATTCCTTTTTTGCATACAGTTCAGTAAAAATATTACTATACATAAGCACCATCTTAGTTAAGTACAAGTATATAGGATTAGTACACTGAGACAATCTACAAGAGTCACCACATTTTGGTGCCATTTTTCATGATTCAAGTCCCAGTTGTTGTAAGTGTAGAGATCTTAACCTGGCCAGAGAGGCCTGTTGTCCAAGTGGCGTGCGAGAGTCGGCTTGGCCAAGCGTAGTTGTTGGTGTCCACCACTCTGTGCCACTGCAGGCCGTGTTCGATCCACGCGTCAGCCTCTTGGAGCCCAATCCAGTCGAGCCCCAACCTCACTTGAAATGGGTAGGAAAATAACTGCAGATGCTGGTTTAAATCGAAGGTAGACACAAAATGCTGGAGTAACTCAACGGGTCAGGCAGCATTCCAGGAGAGAAGGAATGGGTGTTTTGGGTCAAGACCCTTCTTCAGACTGATGTCAGGGGAGGGGGTGGGACAAAGATCAATGGAGGCGCAGGCAAGTCCCGAGAAAACAGACTTGGCTGTGGTAGCAAGTCTGGGTCAAAACGTGGTCGTAGAGTTGGAGGGCAGGAGGAATCACAGAGAGGGAGCAGTGAGAGAGCATGTTGCTAAACTCTCATCGAAGAGAGGAGGAGAACTTCTTCAAAGTAGACATACCTTGAGGAGAATTCGCAGCGGAGTGGCAAGATGTGTAGGAAAATAACTGCAGATGCTGGTTTAAATCGAAGGTAGACACAAAATGCTGGAGTAACTCAGCGGTTCAGGCAGAATCTCAGGGGAGAAGGAATGGGTGTTTTGGGTCGAGACCCCTCTTCAGACTGATGTCAGGGGAGGGGGCAGGACAAAGATGATGCGTTTCACTTGAAACGCATCAATTATGGGCTTCTAAAAAGCGTATCACAATTAAAATCTACAATAATAAGAATTACAGACTGGTTTGAGCATTAACTTAATTATTTCTTGGACAAAACTGCTTTCTTAAAATTGTAAACAACTTTTGTTGCCAACTTTTTCCCCTGCAGTCACACCACTGATCATTATGTCTATCAGTATGAGCATTTTGAAACCAACATGTAGTATTTCAAAACAAAATAAATGAAAATATACAAGTTGCATAGTTAACATTTTATCTGTGGTAAACAAATAAAGAAGTATGTTTCAGATGGGCTTTTGGGGATTGTTTCAGCTAAATTGTTTTATCAGTTAAAACTGAAAGATTCAACCCAAGAAAATGCATGTCATTGTTGTACTTTTTATTTTGCAGTGTGTGCTTTTGAACCTTGCCTATTTAAGTTACTTAAAACATTATTGACAAGCCAGTTTATCGACTTCCTATCTTGTTATTCATATGGTAAGATCTCCACTCTCTCTCCACTGAGACAATTCACTGTCAGAGTATATTACAGGTTAATCATATTTGATTTAATTAATTCCAGTATCTTTATATTAAACTAAGGTAGGTTACTTTTCAATATTTATTTTTTAGATCATTACAAAGAATGTTCTTGTCAGGAATTTATTCATTCATTTCAGCAGTTTAGTGGTATTTCACCATGATGATTTGCTGTGCCAAAATATTTACAAGTTTAAAGTTATTTTTAATTAAACTATTTACCAGCATTTCATGGTTGTCTCCTTAAATTGATATCAATTTTTTTTTTAATTAATTAAGTATAAGCCAGTTGCCGAAAGGACAGTAAGGCTTATTGATTTGCACTTTAAAATTTGTGGACAAAGTAATTCAGTTATTTTGAAGTGTACCATTGAAATTTAATTTACCATGCTTATGAATAATTGTGCATATAATTCCATTCAGCCTTGCCCTTCTCTGTACTGTCCCAGTGCTAAACCCACTGACAGGGAATATTGGTTTATTGTTTCTTTCCTCAGAGGTTAATGAAGAATAATTGGAAATTCATGAGTAATGGTTGAAAAGATTGGGGACATTTGGTATTTCGCAGAAGGCAAATGAACTAAATAAATCTTACAATTGAAGAGTTGAATCCCAGAAGTTCTCTGATTATACCAGAAGGAATGTGAAAGACGATGTTAATTAAAGTGGGTGCAATGATCTCAAACGATCAATAGATGTTGCAAGGAGAGATGAACTGGTAACAATCTTTTTAGAAAGGAATGCAGACAATCTCCATGAATGGTAAATGGAATGGAATGGAATGATCATCTCTGTCTATTAATAAGGAAAATGTTATACAAAATTGTAAGACATAATTTTTCCTCAGTAACATAGAACATATCCTAGAATTTGAATTGGATTTAAAAAAAAAGAATAGTGGGGCAAAGGTCCTATTCATGTGCTGCACTGTTCCATGTTCTATGTTTTAAGGTACTTGTTAAAATACACAGACCAAAACATTCAGTAAATCAAAATGGACTTCATGTAACTGGTAATATACTTGCTTCAAGACCACAAAAATAGTTGAGGTTCAAGCTACACTATAGGTTCAAGTAACGCCATGCTATATTGGACTGTAACTGGAGAATCTATTTTTAAGATCAGAAATTAAACCATCATTTGCTGCTCATATGAACATTAAAAATAGCATAACTGAAGAGCGGGAAATTCTACTGTGTCCAAATCGATATTGAATCTCCCTCACCCAATCCTGGGCACAGATCCAACCTCTTAGAAAAGATTACCTCATTGTCTGTGTGAATATAATGGTAGGAAATAGACGCCACATCTGCTGACAAAGTGACCAAAGATAAAAGACAACTTACGTGCGTCAAAGTATTCTAGAAATTCAAGTACTTCAACATCTAAAAATATCCTTTATTTATTTATTTCTGTAATATCACAGTTTTAACAGATGCTCACACATTTCATTTCAGCTTTTAAATAAGACCTAACATTGAAATCAAGTTATTGTTGGAAAATATCCAATTTATTTAATTCATAGTGGCCTGTTTTAATGACCATAGGATCTTTTCTTTTGTTTTTGCTTCTCTGGAGTTGTGTAGCTGCATACAAGGCACAGATGGGTAGGATTAGATTAATGATGAGTGTGTGTTGAACCTCTTTTAGAATGAGACAGACTTGATGGATTAGCTAGTTTATTTTTATCCGCTGTTGGTAAGTTCTTTATGAGGGACAGCAGTTCTAATCACACAGAAACACCTACATTTTTTTCTGTATTTAATCAAGGATTTAAAAGATAGTTCACTTATCACCATTTACGGTACGACTGGAATTCACAGCAATGAGCAAATGTTCTAAAATAATCAGAGGTCAAAATTCCTTACGTGACATTTCCTTGCACTGATAAGAGCCAATTTACAAACAGAAAGAGATTATGAAATACTCATGTGTTCTTAAGAGCTTCTTAGAAAGAAAAGAATGAAAGGTTTTGAGGCATATACATAGTTCTTTCAGAATTGCAAATACTAAAAGATGTTTGGTGCCCTGGAAAAAGAGCAATTTTCTTTCTTGATCATTCATAGATTTCAAAAGATCCAAATGCCCATGCGCTGAGGAAATATAAACACACAAACATGTATTTACTTTTGGCACTGTGCAGATTATTGGAAGCAATGGATCAAAATATTTTCTGTAATTAACCCAAACATAAACAAAGTAATTAGAGATGAACAGACTTCTGTTCACAACTTAGTAAAAATCTGAATCCCTAAATCCTTCATCTCATTTTTTAATGTAATAAAACAGCTTGTGACATTTACATGAGACCTGAGGGAATTGGGTTTGGCTCGGGGATTACTGGCAATTACTTGCAGCTTCCATCCCTTGTGCTGGAGGCAAGAGAGGTTCTATTTTGATAGTACAATGCACTGTTGGAAGTGAATGCTGGTTACAGTTCAACTGCACATTTAGTGTTGCTTTTAATCATGAAAATAGTTTCTGTCCATGAGATCAATGCTGCAATTAGCATTGTGCCAAAGGCAACTACAGATGTTGACAAGAAGCATCCCTGTTTCATAACAGTTACCTATCATGGATAATTAAGGAAAGTTATTGTGTAAGGCAAGCATATTTATATGGGTTGCACGGCAACATAATCACATTTACATACCTGGCATTTTTATGTTTTAAATATTCCACCCTCCTATGGTTCTGGTTCTAATAAGTAAGCAGTATTTCATCCACCTGTCTGTAACTTTCATATTGCCATTTTTCTCTCTTGTCTTTACCAAATATGCCTGAGGTTGTAGTACTTTCACATGTTTGAACTATCTTTGATCGGACTTTACTGAACTTTATCTTACACTAAACATTATTCATGTTATTCTCTTTAGCATGCATCTGTGGATGGCTCGATTGTAATCATGTATCGTCTTTCCGCTGACTGGTTAGCACGCAATGAAAGCTTTTCACGTGACAATAAACTAAACTCAACTCAACTCAAGTTAAATTAAAGCTCAACTTTTTCTCCTCCAATGAGGGAGCATGTGTCATCAGTTTGCCTGCCAGTAAAATGAAACCTATTCAACCATTTATTGGTCACTTTAATGATACAGGAAATGAAAAGCTTTTGTGACATTTTAAAAATAAATCCCATTTGGTCCTTAAGGGAGATCTTTTTTTGATCATTTTTCAGGATCATGATATCCCTGACGTAACAACATTTGCAGTCCACCCCTAATTGCTTTTGAAGTGCTGCATCCTTCTGGTGAAGGTGCTCCCACAATGACTACTGAATGGGGATTCCAGTACTTAAACCCAATCATAATGAAGGAATGGAGATTTATTTTCACCGGCATCGACTACGACTTGGAGGAAAGTATGCCAGTAGTGCCTTTAATAACATCAGAAAGCAGAGCAATTGGAGGCCAATTGACTCCTCAAGCCTTCTTCACCATTCAGTGAGATCACAACCTCAGCCTCTGCATCACTTCTCCTTCTCCCACACTCCTTGGCTTGCTTATAGTTCAAATGCCTGTCAATCTCCATCGTGTATCAACTCAATGACACCACCTGCAAAGCTCTCTGGAATTTCAGGTGTCCATGATCAATGAGAAAAGAAATTTCTCTTCCTCTCCATCCTAAATGGGTAACAATCTATTTCTGAAACTTCTGGTGACCTCTCAGCATCCAATCTGTCAGCTCCCCTGCTTCACTAAATCTCCTATGTCCTAATGTCTGCTGAATATGAGCATTATATCCACATATGCTAACTACTATTGTCCTTCCTGATGGTAGAAGTCAACGGTGGAATGTTGGGGAGATGTTAGAGTGACCGGGACATGTAACAGTGGAGTAATTTGTAGACAGCATAACGTAGCGGCCATTGTGCATCTGTGGTGAAGAGAATAAATGTTTCAGGTGATTGGGGTATCAATCAAGCAGGCTGATTTGTTTTGGATGGTGTTGACTAGCTGATACTGCAATGACCCAGGCCAGCGGAGTGAATGCCATTATATTCCTGACCTGCCGTGAAGATGATAAGTCTTGGAGATGTCAGGGCTTGAGTTACTCACCATAGGATACCCAGTCTCTTACCTGTTGCTATAGCCATTGATTCATCTGGCTGATCCTGTTGAGTTTCTGATCAATGCTATCCCCAGGATATTAATGTTGGGTTCACTGAAATGGTAATTCCATGGAATAGAAACATAGAAAATAGGTGCAGGAGTAGGCCATTCGGCCCTTCAAGCCAGCACCACCATGCATTGTGATCATGGCTGATCATCCACAATCAGTACCCCGTTCCTGCCTTCTCCCCATGTCCCTAGATTCCGTTAGCCCTAAGAGCTCTATCTAACTCTCTTTTGAATGCATCCAGTGAATCGGCCTCCACTGCCTTCTGAGGCAGAGAATTCCACAAATTGTCAAAGGAAGGTGGTTTGACTGTCTAATAATTATTTAGAAATTAAATTTACGATAATTGAAGAATGGGTTATGTATTGAAATGAAAAATTAAAATGAACACAAGAAGGTTCACTTAAGGTATTATTGTTCAACCAAGGGTAAAACATTGATATCATTTTGGATAGAATAACCTGACTGCGTGAAACATCCTGCCTCATGTATGCCATAGTCAGAGATTCATACAACACAGGAATAGGCCCTTCGGTACCATTTGCCCATGCCAACCAAGATGCCCCTTCTACGCTAGTCCCATCTTTGGCCCATATCCCTCTAAACCTTTCCTATCCATGTACCTGTCCATATGTCTGTTAAATGTCATAGTACCCGCAGCAACTACTTCCTCAGGCAGCTCATTCCATTTACCCACCTCCTCGCCTTCCAAAATAAACGAAGGAGATTCTTGAAATTAGGTAAAAACATTTTCCAACTAAATATTTTATGAAAGGAGAATAAAGATCACTGCAAGAATTAAATTATAGGAAGCCATATGGTCTATATTTTAAAGGCTTTCTTAGAGCTTTGTGAATCTATTACTGACATAAAACATGGATCAAAAATTGGGAACTTGAGTTGCTACGTGATGTTTCACATGAATAATAATTGTATGTTAATCACAAATTCTTTCACGAAGCAACTGCCTTGATTGAAGCAGTGTATTATCCTGTCAAGGGGTGTGATCTGAAGGGTATTTTGATTTTGAAGCAACGGAATAGTTGAAATAATTCCAGATTTTGTTTTTGATTGCAGAAAACAGAGGTGCTCCGTTATTTTCCTCTAGGTAGTTGAATGAATCAGTAGCAAATTCATGCTGATTGCTTGCAGTTTCTTTTTGAAGTCAAATAAAGCAAGTTATTTGAGGTGCAAAGGAACTGCAGATGCTAGAATCTTGAGCAAACCACAAAGTGCTGGAGGAACTCAGCGGGTCAAGCTGCATCTGCGGAGGGAATGGATAGATGATATTTCAGGTCAGGACAATTCTTTAATCCGAAAAATCTACCGCTTAAATCACTGTTATTTTTTTCCCTCGTAAACTTGGGTCCTCTAGATCCCGACTCCCCTGCCCTGAGTAAAAGTGTAAAAGACTTACTTTATTACCTATGTTCCTCACCATTTTTATAAACCTCCGTAAAATCACTCATACATCCCAGTGAGAATAAACCCAGTGTATCCAATTTCTCCCTTTAACTACAGTCCTCCATTCTAGGCAATATCCTAGTGAATCTCTTCTGCACTCTCTCTATTCCTACCAGAGCTTACATGTCGTGTGGTGAGCTGAATGAGACAAGTATTTTGTGTGTTTGTGTTTTTATGACTGTTGGCAGATCAATTTCCCTCCTGGGATAAGTAAAGTTCTATCGTATCAGAATGGAACACAATGCTTTGCGTGTCCCGAGTCCCGACAAATTGAGGTATAAATTTGCAGCAAAGAAACTGCTATGGTGTGTAAGCTGCATACATTTTTTGACAAATTGTTCTAAAATATTACATTAAACTTATTGCATTTGTCTTTGCTGCTCTGAGCAGAGCTTGCAAATGGTGAGTGTTCTTTGATTGAAACAACTAAACTCAACTCTCTTCTCACCTATAAGCAATTGAGAACATCCAAGAGGAAAAATCTGAACCGGATCTACCAGTTTGAATTTTAAGATTATAGATTTAAGATAAGTTTAAGAATTTAAGTTGAAGCTATTTACTTCTTGACATAAGCAAACATGGAGCTGATCAAGAATTAAGTTATAGTTGCCTGGTAAATTTTACATAACTCATTTCTTTAACTTGTAGATCTATCTGGATATCATAAGTTTCTCACTTTAAAAATATATTGGCACTGAGATGTAGTCGTCTTATTACTTGCATTGCTTTGTGTAACGTCATTCTCAATCTAGATTTTGATTAGTCCAAGCAGAAAAGTGCTGTCAATAATTTCTTGTAAACAAGGCAATCCGTGCATTGGTCATGCTCTCATGTATTCCAACTACAGAAGGAATAATTGAGGAGCATATACAGTAAGATCTCTTTGTGAAAATGTACTTTCTGAAGCATCATAGTTGTTCCCACTGTAGTATCATGAAGACACAGTGGCTGTAACACAGTGGCTTTGGCCTGTAATATCAGGTTGGTAACATCATATCCGAGAGCAATCATTTATGCCATGCCAACAGACCAACAGAAATAAGATGCCATTAAGGAAACATAGGCAGGAAAATGGAGCAATAGAAAATGGAGCAATAGAAAATGGAAGACTCATTAGTCTTCCTGGAATCCATTTGCAAGCCTCGAGGGACTCATAGGTCTCAATCTGGGATCCTTTGCTGTACAAGAACAGGATCAAATAGCAGTAAACAAGACATAAAATTACAGGCTTGTAAAACCGAGCTGCAATTCTGTGCAGCAAATCATATTAGCCTTGCCGTCATCACCAGCTAGAATTTGAAGTTGAGTTGCTGCAGCGTAACAACCTTCACATAAATGACAAAGTCACATTGGCTCGTCATGCAAGTGGTTATGGAGCCCATTAAAGACACACAAAAAAATCATCGCGCAAAACTATCAAATTTCATTCTTAAAAAGAATTTGCAGTTCACTGCATTGTTCCAGACAGAAAGGAAAAGACTAAAAAAAAATCCTTCTGGTCCATTATTTTTGCATTTCAAAAGAGTGACCCACACACTGTTTAAATGCCAATAAAAGTGCTTGGAGTTATCATATGCCTTCATCTACAGTTGTGCTACATTTTAACTGAGATGTTTTTAACCATTAGAATACATTTGTTTTTTTAACCATAGATCTGGAGCAAACAGCATAATCCTACCTGCACATTAAGATCACTATCAAAATTGAGACTGACAAAATCAATTTATAAAGTGCAGTCATCTTTAGGAAATCAATCTGTTTCAGCTTCTAAGATAGACAATTAAAATAATAAAGTTAGAAGTCTGTTTGTTGTAATTGAAAGAAAGATAAAATATACAAATCTTTTTAATTGCTTGTAATGCATATTGTCTTCCATGTTTTATTGTTGTTCTTAGCCATAATAAATATTCATTTTTAAAAAACCCAGACAACTACAGCATAAACTGGGAACTTTTCGGGCATCACAGGTTGAAAATGAATCTAGACAACTCCAAAGATAAACAGAATTGAAAATCAAGTTAGTCGAGACCAAAGATAGACACAAAGTGCAGGAGTAACGCAAATGTGCCTGGCAGCTTCTCTGGAGAAAAAGGATAGTTAATGTTTCATGTTGGGACCCTTCATCAGACTGAAAGTAGAGTGTGAGGGGTGGGGTTTGAAGAGCTGGAGGCAAGAAAAGACCAGGACAAATCAGGGGCGGCCACAAATGACCACAGGCAGGGTGGAGCCCTGGTAGGCCAATTGTTGGCTAGGGAAGGTGTGTTCTCGAGGGATACAATGTAGTAAACTGTGGAACTAATTAAACAACTAGGGTGGAAGAAGGGGATAAGTGGGGAGGGGAGGGGAGTGTTAGTAGAAGTTACTTTAAATTAGAGAATTCAACGTTCATACTGTTGGGTTGTGAACTACCCAAGCAAAATAATTAGCTGACCAAAGCAGGTTTCTGCATATTTCTGTCTTAGTGTGTTTTTTTTCTAATGCATTAACTCTCCCAAATAGTGTCAATAGTGATACCAGCAAAATGTTGGTTTGAAAAATGGCAGATTTTATTTACTCAGGGAATAGCCATATTTTTCTCAGTTACTCCTGAAATTATACGATGTAAAGGGACAACACTGAAACTCCATTCTTTGTTCTTACAGAGATCTGTGACTTCCCACAACTTGCCTTTTGAATTGCTTATTTTCCCATGGAGATCAGGGGCACACTCACTCTCAGTTTCCCTGCCTTGAGATCATTCCAAGCAGACGTGACTGATCTTTGCAACATCCCACAGTTGGCTGCTGACTGTTGCTTTAGTGAGGTCAACCAATCTCCGTTCTCAATGAGAACAGACTTCATCTATTATTCTTTCAACTCGCGGGAGGAAGCATAGAGGATCTGGGCACTTGCCTCGAATGCAACTTCAAAAGGTGCAGGTGTCATAAACTGTACTGCAGTCCTTGCAGCAACGTATCAGTCAGACATCTGCTGTAGCCCCTGCCTATGGGGAAGCTCTCCATGATGTCCTTCGACAATATACATATTTCCAGTGACCACTGCACTTTACCAGCCTATCTCTGACCCCTGGGAGCACTTTCTCCCTTATTTACAGCATCCATTCTTTCGGAAGCAAAGTTCCCTTATCTTGCATATATTTTGGCATGTTGTTTTAAGAGATGGATGTAAAGATTGCACTTGCTGGACTTCAGCTACAAGTTCATGAAACACATCAATAGCGAACCGTGTGTTGAGACCACTAATGTTAGCTTACAGCACAACGAAACACTAGGGCACCTGGCAGTGCTGTTCTGCAAACAACAGAAGATATCCCTTCTTTATGCAACTTCCAAACCCAGTATTTGAGTGACCCACACACTGTTTAAATGCCAATAAAAGTGTTTGGAGTGATCATATTCCTTCATCTGCAGTTGTGCTACATTTTAACAGATGCTTTCAACCATTAGAATACATTTGTTTTTTTAACCATAGGTCTGGAGCTAACAGCATAATCCTACCTGCTAAAGTTTGTGCACACAAATGAAAAATGCAGCATGTTATATCAATGAGGTTTGGTCAGGTAATAACATTAATGTAATTTTTAAAAATATATTAAAATAGCATTAATTATTTTTCAATTCAATTTTAACTTTCTCATCCAATATTGGCTTGACATGACCAAACCTCTGCAAAAATGCTTCCACCTACCCAAAGAAAACTGGTATTATTATTATTCCAGAAAGTAATTTTTATTTGGATCATTTGATTCAAGTATTGGCAATCAATAGACTTTAATCAATGGAATACGTGCCAGTAGGTAAACAATTACAGGAAAATGTAGCTTCAGAAAATGGATGGCTCTGCAGTCTCCCTGGAGTCTTTGTTCATCTCCTGGGAGCCACAAATCTCAATCGGAGGACATTTGCTGCAGAGGAACAAGATCAAATTCCAGTAAATGCACTGGAAGTTGCTGCTTTACAAAATTGAACAGTTGTTCTGGACAGCAAATCATATTTGTCTTATTGTTGTTAACAGTAAGTCCTCAAAATCACCAAACCATTGCAGGAAATACAGCTGCTGTGCTATTACTTTAAGAACATATGAAATAAAACCAGCAGTCATGTGGCCCCTTGAGCCTGCTCCACCACTGAAAAAGATAATAGATATTCCCATGTCGCAAGTGCACTTTGCCACCCTTTCGTCTTATACTCTAAATCAAATGTGAATTTTTCTCTATGTTTTCAATATAGTATCAGCATTCTGGTGATCACCGGGGATGTTCACAATGTGGGAGAGGCGGGACTTCCTGCTCATCTGGCAGTTTATGGCCTTTGAAAAATCATCCTCAAAATTCGAACATTGTGAGGTTATGGATGTTTGTGCATGTGCTGGAAATCTGAATGGTATCCCCACAAATGCCAAAAGCACTCAACTGAACAGGCACCATCCTTATGGAGAAAAAAACAGTCAACATTTCAGGTCACCAACCTTCATCAGAACTGGAAAAGAAAAAACAACTGTTTACACGTGCAGAAATAGAAGGGTAGAGAGACAGAGAATTTAGTCCACAGGGAAGGAGTTTTCAGTGAGATCTCCTCACCCCCTGTCCTGATTTAGATTTTAGACTTTAGAGATACACCGCAGAAACGGTCCCTTTGGTCCACCGAGTCTGCACCGACCAGCGATCACCTTATACACTAACATAATCCTGCACACTAGGGACAATTTAACAATTTTTACCAAAGCCAATTAACCTACAAACCTGTATGTCTTTGGAACATGGGAGGAAACTGGAGCACCTGGGGAAAATCCATGCGGTCACAGGGAGAATGTACAACACATGCAGACAGCACCTGGATCAGTAGTCAGGGTCGTACCCAGGTCCCTGGCTCTGTAAGGGCAGCAACTCTACTGCTGAGCCACTATACCGCTTAAGGCAGAAGATCAAGGGATATCTTCAAAAACATTGATGACACTTCTTTGATGTTCCTCTCATTTTAAGGGAGGAAACCAGAAAAGACAAGGAAAAATAGAAAACAAATATAAGAATTACAAATAGAAAAGATTATAGATACAGCACACAGGATGGGGAACTGGTGGGAATTAGATGGTAGCAAGAAAAATCACCTTAAAACAATTTATGGGAAGTTTACTTTCATTTTAGGATGGGATGGGATAGGATTTCACCCATTTTTCCTTTTGCTCTGGATGAAAAAGAGCAATATCTCATAAAGAATAGGTAATCTTGAGCAAGGTCTGGCCTAAAATACAATTACAAGAGCTGTACTGAAATGCAACAGATAGGCTGACAGCACTGTGTGGTGCTGCAATTCCCAGGAGGATTTACAACAAGCATTGATATCTGGCATTATTCTACATCATTAGGTTTGGTAGGGAGGATTATTACTAAAACATGAAAATTAGATGTATTTTTTGTATGTCCACATTAATCCTCATTCTTAAATGGTTTAAATGAAGATATATGAAAATGCTTGATCTTAACAGTGAATTGTTTTGTCTACAATTTGCCACTGATGAATGCAAGTTGTTGCTCTAAGAGAATTTAACGAGGATTGGTTCTCGGTGGAAAGGTAATTTGAACCTGTTCTTGTTTTGTTCTGTTTGCCTTCTTTGAAAAAATCTTCACTGCAGCAATGAAATGCATGTATGTGCCTCCAATTGAATGGCAATGGCGATGGCGGCCCTCTGTTTGGTGAAATCAAGGTGCAAACATATGCACAACACCTGTTGCCAGTCTAACTCTAAAAAAAATCATGTTTATGAATATTTATTGTTTGGGTTCAGGGTGCCATTTTATTTTAAACTGTAATGTTGATTAATGTGCATTGCAATTATAAATCATTAAAAGGTATCACTGAAGCAAAATGTTTAATTAAGGAGAGGCAAAAAAAGGTCACATTTTCAGTATTGAATATTTTATTCTGCATTTTTTTTTCTACATGTTAATTAAAAATTATGAAAGGAGTCACGCGCTAATTATATTAAGAGTAATAGGGTAGCCAGGGAAACTGGATCCCCTTAGATACCGAAGAGCTATTTTATTTGTGGAGGCAGGGGATGTGGGCGAAGTAGGAAATTAATAATTCTCATCTGTATTCATCAAGGGGAGGGACGTGAGAGGTACTGAATTTTGGTAAGGATACATTGATAGTCTGGAGCATGTCAGTATTAAGCAGGTGGTGATGTTAAATGACAGGGAATTCATAAGGACTGCTACATCCCCAGGTAGATTGAGATCTATCCAAGGATGCTACGGGAAGCAATGGAGGAGATAACTGGGACCTTTACAGAGACTTCTGTATCTTTGTCAGTTACCTATGAGGTACCAGAAGACTGGAGGATAGATGATATTGTTCCTTTATTGAAGAAGAGCAGCAGGGATAAACCAGCTAACTTTAGGCTGGCGAGCCTTACGTAAGTGGTAGGGAAATTATTGGAGAAAATTCGAAGAGATTGAGTTTATGTATATTTGGAAAGGCAGGGGCTGATCAGGACAGTCAGCATGGCTTTGTGATGAAGATTTCCCCTTCACAATGCTATGCTGACTGTCCTTGATCAGCTCCAACCTTTCCAAATATACATAAATCCTATCTCTTGCAATTTTCTTATTGATTTGATTGCGAGTTTTGAGAAGGTAACAAAAAAGATGAAGGTAGGGTGGTAGATATTCTCTATATGGACTCTCGTGAGGCATTTGACAAGGTCCTGCTTGGTAGGCTGGCCCAGGAGATTAGGACACATGGGATCTAAGGTAAACTGTTTAATTGGATCCAAAATTGGCGTGATAGGACGCAGTGGGTAGAGGTGGTAAAATGGCTTTTGCACTGAAACTCTGGTCAGTGATATACCACTGGAATCAGTGCTGGGTCCCTTGTTGTTTATAATACACATTAATGATTGGGTGTAAATATTGGCCATATGATAAGAGGGTCTGTGGATTACATGAAAGTTGGTGGTGTTATAGATAGCAAAGAAGATTGTCTAGGGCAATAGCAATACATAGATCAGATGGAAAGTTGAGCAGAGCAGAAGCAGATAGAATTTAATCCCAAAAGTTTGAGGTGGTACATCTTGGGAAGTCAAATAGGTATAAGATCTATACATTAAATGAGAGGCCCCCGAGGAATGTTGATGAACAGAGAGACATAAGGATCCAAGTCATGGTTCCTTGAAATTGACTACAGAAGCCAAAAGGGAGGTGAAGAAGCCATATGGCATGTTTGCTGTTATAGGTGAGGGCACAGAGAGAGGGGACGTTATGTTGCAACTTAAGAAAACACTGGTTAAACCACATGTAGAATTATGTGCGGTTCTGGTCCTGCTATTAATAATTTTATATTCCTCTATCGGATCACCCCTCAGTCTCCTCCTCTCCAGGGAAAACAAGATTTTCAATCTCATGTCAATATATCACAACCTATCCAATCTCTGTTCATAACTAAAGTCAATGATTCAATGAAACTTTATTGTCACATGTACCTAAATACAGTGAAATGCTTTGTTTTGCATACAACCCGGTAAAATCATGTAGCAGACCTCACCTAGGAAGAATTATTCACAAAATGCTGGAGTAACTCAGCAGGTCAGGCAGCACCTCGGGAGAGAAGGAATGGGTGACGTTTCAGGTCGAGACCCTTCTTCAGACTGAAGAACATGTGTTTGCCATGTTTTGGTGCCGACAAAGTTACAAAAGTTCACCGTTCAATCCTATCTACTGCCTGCCGCCGCCGCACGTGGCAGCAGCCTCCCCCTCCCCCTCCACCCACCACCCCCCGCTGGTTCCCCTTTTGTCTCGGCCAGCTTGTATTTTGTTCTAGGTGGCCCACCCCACCATGCCCCCCTTGCTCTCCGACGGCTTTCCCTCGGCTCCCCCTTGGCCCTCCTCGCTCCAAACCAGGTTACACTGGTGAATCTCCTTTGCATTCTCTCCGGTGATGATTAAAGGACGTAGTTATGCTGCATTCCACCCTACTGCCCCCCCTTGCCCCCCTTCCCTCCTGCCCCTCTCCCGCCCTTCCACCACTCTGGCCCCACCACTTTGCCCCACCCCCCTCCTTTAGCCACATAACAAGTATTGAAAGACAAAAGTTCGTTTTCCAGTGCAGACATTTGAAGGGTTAATCCAAGGCAGGTCACATTTTCTTTTATTTCCTGAAGATATTTACTTCCTTGTTTTCTCATCTCTCCGGCTCCATAGCTCCTTCTGTTTTTCTGCTCTCGAGGGTAAAGAAATCTGTTCTGCAGTAAAGCACCTTAACCTGAATTATTCGAACAGTGTCGTCCTTTCACAGTAAGTGAAGACTTTGTATGGCTTTTAACATTAACAAGATAGTTAAGTAAGTGATAAAGCAGGATTTGCTAGTTTTAGTAGCTTTTAAATCAAAGTCAGTACTTGTTACTCAACTTAAGCCCAGATTTTAATGCCTATCTGTTAATCAACGTTTCAGTCAATTCATGCTCCTATCAAAGGAACATTTTTTGTGCTTACTCGATAGTCATATCAATGTACTCTACCTTAAATAGCAAAACGTGGATTTACATGTGTGAGTCACTTCAAGAACACTCTTCCAGTGTCGCATGAGTCATCAGGATTTGATGCAGAGTGAAAGTTTGACACTTGCTGATGGAAATTAAAAAAAGGATTGTTTTTTCCTGGTGAATGTTAAGAACAAGTTCAGAGGTGCAATAATTAGAAAATGCAATCAAGAACGGATTTTTCAAATGTAACAAAATCCACAGAACATTAAATCAAACGTTAGTCATTGGTACAGTTGAATTACATCGCCACCTTTACATTGACGGTACCGTGCTTAGACCAGGCGATAATTTCGCCAAACATTTGCGTTCGATCCACCAGGGTTTGCTGGATTTCTCAGTTGCCATCCATTTTAACTTCGCTTTCCATTCCCACCCTGACTTTTCTGTCCTGGGCCTCCTCCATTGTCAGAATGAGTTCACGTGCAAACTGAAGAAACAGCACCTTATATTCCACGGATGGTTTACAAAGCAATGGTATGAACATTCAATTCTCCAATTTCAAATATAACCCCTCTACGTCCTTCTTTCTCCTGTCCCCCCACCCCAGTGCCCACCCATATCTCCCACCATTTCCCACCCTGTACGCTCCTCTCCCATCATCTCGTCCCATATTTCCTTATATGCTTTTCATCTCCACTTTCCCCTCCCCTATCCCCCTCCATCCATATCCCTCCCTCCAGCTTTATATTTCACTCCTTTTCTTTCCTCATCTGACACTCTTTTGTCTCAATTTCATCTCTAGCCTTTGTCACTATCTCCACTCCTGCCAATCAGTCCCCCTTCACATTATCCACCTATCACTCGCCATGCTTTGCCCCACCTTTATTAACTCCCCCCCCATCAGTCTAAAGAAAGGTCCTAACCTGAAACGTTGTCTGTCCATCCCCTCCACAGATGCTGCCTGACCTGTAGAGCTTCTTCAGCATTTTTGGTTTGAATTAAATAGAGAATTTGTTTCGAGCATTTGTTTGTTACATGAAACCTAAATAGAATTCCCATATATTCATACCCTTTAAACTGAAGCACACAGGTATCTAGCAGATAACATGGGATTGGCTATGTCATTGCTGAATTCCATTTTGTTTATATTAGGAATTAATGTGCAATTGGGTAAACATTCAGAACCTTTCTCCCAGATTGTTCTTGTCAAGAACAAGAGGCCATAGCTTTAAGGTGGGATGAACAAAGTGTGAAGGAGATGTACAGAACAGGTGTTTTTCTCAGAGAGTGGTGGGTGCCTGGAATACACTGCCAGGGGTGGTAGTGGAGGCAGATACAATTGTAGCATTTCAGAGACTTTTAGATAGCCACCTGGATATAATAACATATATAACATATAACAACTACAGCATGGAAACAGGCCTGTCCGGCCCTACCAGTCCACGCCGACCATTCTCCCTGACCTAGTCTCATCTACCTGCACTCAGACCATAACCCTCTAATCCCCTCTCATCCATATACCTATCCAATTTACTCTTAAATAATAAAATCGAGCCAGCCTCCACCACTTCCACCGGAAGCCCATTCCATACAGCTACAACCCTCTGAGTAAAGAAGTTCCCCCTCATGTTACCCCTAAACCTTTGTCCCTCAATTCTGAAGCTATGTCCCCTTGTTGGAATCTTCCCCACTCTCAAAGGGAAAAGCCTACCCACGTCAACTCTGTCCGTCCCTCTCAAAATTTTAAAAACCTCTATCAAGTCCCCCCTCAACCTTCTACGCTCCAAAGAATAAAGACCCAACCTGTTCAACCTCTCTCTGTAGCCTAAGTGCTGAAACCCAGGCAACATTCTAGTAAATCTCCTCTGTACCCTCTCCATTTTGTCGACATCCTTCCTATAATTTGGCGACCAGAACTGCACACTATACTCCAGATTCGGCCTCACCAATGCCCTGTACAATTTCAACATTACATCCCAACTTCTATACTCGATGCTCTGATTTATAAAGGCAAGCATACCAAACGCCTTCTTCACCACCCTATCCACATGAGATTCCACCTTCAGGGAACAATGCACAGTTATTCCCAGATCCCTCTGTTCCACTGCATTCCTCAATTCCCTACCATTTACCCTGTACGTCCTATTTTGATTTGTCCTACCAAAATGCAGCACCTCACACTTATCAGCATTAAACTCCATCTGCCATCTTTCAGCCCACCCTTCCAAAAGGCCCAAGTCTCTCTGTAGACTTTGAAAATCTATCAGGTAATGCAGGGATATGGATCACCTGCAGGCAGAGGAGATTCGTTTAACTTATCATGTTCAGCAGAGATATTGTGGGCACTGTACTGTCCCATCTTCTACGTTCTATGTAAAAATTATTCAGGATAATGCATTGAATCCAGAAAACAAAATATTTCTAGTCCTGTATCACTGTGAGTCAGAGATGCTACAATATTCATCACTTAAGCATTATACTACTCAGCTTCTGTACTGTAACTTTGATTTGTTGAGGCAGCAGAGTGGCACAGTGGTAGACTTGCTGCCTTACAACATCAGAGACCCAGGTTCGATCCTGACTACGGGTGCTGTCTGTACAGAGTTTGTCCATTCTTCCTGTGACCACGTGGGTTTTCTCCGAGTGCTTTGGTTTCCTCCTACACTCCAAAGATGTACAGGTTTGTAGGTTGATGGCTTCTGTAAAATTATAAATTGTCGCTAATGTGTTGGATAGTGCTAGTGTATGCGGTTTTTGGCGGTTGGTGTGGACTAGGTGGACCACAGGCCATGTTTCCATGTTGCATCTCGGAAGTCCAAAGGCTTTCCACAATACCCTTTAGAACAGGACTGCAGGGTTCTATTGAAGAGGGAACTATTGTATAACTTTAAAAACAAAAGACCAGATTATGTAATCTGTGCTAAAATGGCAAGATCTGTGGCCAACCTTTCCACATGTGTCTGAAGAAGGCTCCTATCACGAAACTCTGCCTGTTCATTGTCTCCCCAGTTGCTACCTGACCCACTGAGTCCCTCCAGCACTTTGTGTTTTGCTCAGGATTGCAGCGTTTGCAGTCATGTGCGTTTCCACGTGCAATCAGTGAGCTGGAGTTCCCCCTTTTTAAAAAAAAAATGTTTATTTTTTTAATTTTTAATTTAATTAATTACAGTGCATATAACAACAACAGTAAACCCCATCCCTCCCCTTCCCTACATAAACATGAAAACAAACAAACAAAGATAAACAAATAAATAACTAAAAATAAATGTTAAAAAAAACGTAACTACAATGTGACAAAAAAGACAAAAGCACAAAAACATGAGGCAAGGTAATTTTCACAAGTCAAATATTTCAGTATTTTCACTGCTGGATTCAAAGAAGGTACAAAAGCATGTGGCATTGAGGGGATAGTTTTACTTGTCCTTAATATGCTGCAGCACTGGGTTCCATATGTTGAAGAACTTTTGAGGGTTGCCAGACAATTCATATCTCAACCTCTCTACGTGTAAGATGCCCATTAATTCTCTTAACCAAGTCTCAAACTGAGGAGCAGAGTCTGATTTCCATAGTTTCAAAATACATCTGTTGGCAATTACCATACCATAAACCAAGATTGCGCGAGCATTATGGTCTAGCTTCTCGAGCGTTATGGAATACCCGAATAGAGCAGTTTCAGGGTCAGGAGTTAAAGTGACGTTTAAAACAGTAGAGTACCATTGAAATAAAAGACACCAAAAGTTGTGAAGTTTTGGACAAGTCCAAAAGTGGTGAGCGAGTGTACCCTCAGCGGTCTTGCATCTATTACACAAAGGTGAGAGATCAGGAAAGATTTTATGCAGTAGTGCACTACCTTAGAGTAGTGTAATCTGTGTATAACCTTGAATTGAATCAGTTGTAGCCTAGAATTAATAGAACAGGATTTTATACTTTTCAGTACTACCTTCCAGACATCGTCATCAATTTCAATGTTAAGGTCTTCTTCCCAGGTTTGTTTTATTTTTAAAGTAGATTTATCTAGTTTGTTTGAAAAGATACCTACAAAAGATGAGATTAGGTTCTTTGCTTCCGGGGGACCCAGCAAAATTTTGGACAATGAGTCGTCTTCGTGCAGGGACTCAAAAAGCGAATTGTTTTGTCGAACATAATTTCTCAGCTGTAAGTACCTGAAGAATTGAGTTTTGGGCAATGAGAACTTGGATTGTAGCTGATCAAATGATGCAAAGTGTCTATTTATGTAAAGATCTTTTATTGTAACTATCTCTTTACAGCTCCATTCTCTGAACGCTGTGTCTGTAAATGATGGGGGGAAAGCGTGGTTATGCCAGATTGGGGTGTGCATTGATGTATTTGGAAGCTCACAAGCTTTCCTAATTTGGTGCCATATTCTCTGAGCATTGGACAGAGTGAAGTGATCCTCTCTAAGAGAGGTGAGAGATCTGGGTAATGAAAAAAGGAGAGCAGGGAGAGAAGCTTTTGGGGTTAAGCTTTTTTCAATCGCCAGCCAAGGGGGCAGGTCATATCCAACTCCCCGTTCATATGCATACTGCCAGTATACCATGACTCTAACATTGGCTGCCCAATAGTAATATAAAAAGCACGGTAACCCCAGTCCCCCATGTTCCCTCGTTTTTTGAAGAGTTCCCCTTTCTGAACATCTGTAGTGACGAGGTACCTGGTACAGGGAATTTATGGTTTCTAGTTACAGTGACTTCATCAAATTGGCTGAGCAGTTGATCAGATTAGTTTGGTACAACCCAGTGGTATGAATATTGATTTCTCTATCTTCAAGTAACCCTTGCTTTCCCTCACTCCACATCCCTCTCCCACCCTAGTTCTGCTAGTTTCACTGTCTGATTAATTTTACTGATTGTATGCCACCTTGTCACCTTCCCCGCAGTGAACAGTGAACCATTCTACATTTCCTTATCATTGTCTACGTTGATCTGTCCATTACCCTTCCGCATCTCTAGACTCCCTCTCCCCTGACTCTCAGTCTGAAGAAGGGTCTCGACCGAAATGTCACCCATTTCTTCTCTCCAGAGATGCTGAGTTACTCCAGCATTTTGTGTCTATCTTCGATGTAAACTAGTATCTGCAGTTCCTTCCTACACATTTAGTTTGGTTTTGATTAGTTCAGTTTAGTGTAGTTTAGTTGTTTTGTTTATTATTGTCACGTCTTTGGGGTGTGGGAAAAAAACGGAGATCTCGGAGAAAATGCACATAGGTCATAGGGAGAAGGTACAAACTCCGTACAGACAAGCACCCGTGGTCAGGATCGAACCGGGGTCCCTAGCGCTGTAAGGCAGCAACTCTACCACTGTGCCACCGTGCCGCCCAATGTGCTTTTAGAGAGGCACATGCAGTGAATGGAGAGAAATGCAGGCAGAAGTTTTTGACCCCAGAGGGAGAGGGAGGGAGAAGGAGAGACGGTGGTCACGTGCAGACAGAAGAGTAGTTTAATTTGACAGCCTGTCCAGCACAGCTGGGCTGAAGGGCCTGTTGCTGTGCTGTGCTGTATTGGTGGAGAATATTGGGGGGAGAGCTCTAGTGCTGGTTTTTGCATTCACGACCAAGACCCAATAAACAATAATCCTCCATTAATTAGAAGGGCTTTATTCAAATTTTCTGTAAGTTTTGGTGAGCAACAGTTTCCCTCTTTTTAGCTTTGTTATCAAATTGTTGGATAATTTATATAATTTAATAATTTTTAATTAATAATAATAATATATTTTATATAATTTTTTAATGGCTTGGAGGAAGCAGAACTGATTTCTTCAGCTGCTAAGTTACACTTCCAATCATCATCCAATGATTAAGTGCTAACACAATATATATCGGTATATGTACACATCTGTTTTACAGAAATTAAAACTATTACTAAGCACTTCACATTGTAATATGTTCGTGGCTGTTATTAATGTGCACAGAGTGTATCGAAGGCCAGTGTCATTAATGTATATCAAACAAGCTTGTGGATAAAGGTACTAATGAGAAAAGACAGTTAAAGCTGGCAGATGTTTCTGTTTATCAGCTGCCACTATAATTGGTGATTATCTCTGAGAATGACCCCTAGCTCCTGAGGAGATTGTTATTTCTATCTCCATTTACTTTCCACTTGTGTTAACTCTCTCAGGCCCATCATTCCTGTCTCTTCTCCTTCCTCTTGCCAATGCGGTTTCTTATCCCCTTGGATAATTAACATTTTACTAACCCATTCTCACAAAACCCTACCCTAACCACATTTCCATTACCTTCCTATTCTCCTTGTGCGGTCCATTGAGAGACTCCCTCAGTTTGTGCCTGTGCATTAACTTTGCCATCAAGAAAATGCCAGTTAAGGCATTAATAAATTCCTTCTAACAAGCAGCAACTCCAACTATTCTCCTCTGTTGCCTGACTTTTTCACCCAGCCAAGAAGGGCCACATTTTGCAGCCCCCTTTTGTGTCACCCAGTCCTTCCCCTATTGACCTGTGTAAAGTCTTCACACGTCATACAACACAGAACATAGAACACTACAGTTCAAGAACGGGCCCTATGGCCTACAATGTTTGTGCCCAACATGATGTCTAATTAAACTGATTTCATCTGCCTGTCCATGCACAATATCCATTCTCAAACCCATCATTTTTCACGCACTATTTGCCACACCCCCAAAATATTTCCCTTATCACACTCTTTCCCTTTATCTCTCAATCATCTACGTTGATTTAATGCAAATAAAAAAATATGCAATGCAATTAATTTAATGCCTTTAAATGTACAAAGTAAATTTCTTTTCATTTAAAAGAATTTAAAATTAAAATGCAGCAATGTTTGTTTGATATTTGTTGGATATCAACTCCTTCCAGCCATTTTCTCCCCGCTGACAAGCCAATTATTAACTGAATGACTGCAGGCAGCATTGGGATTAGAAAGAAGTTGGGAATGTATAATTATTTAGGGGTGAAGATAAAATGTGTTGGAAGGAACTGCAGTTGCTGGTTTATACCAAAGATTAGCACAAAATGCTGGAGTAATCAGCGGGTCAGGCAACATTTCTTAAGAAAATGAGTAGGTGACATTTCGGGTCGGAACACTTCCTCAGACTTATCACTAGAGATGCTGCCTGACCTGCTGAGTTACTCCAACATTTTGTGTCTATCTTTCGGGGTGAAGTTCAATTTATTGTGTTTTAATGTTTACAGTGTCAGAAGATTATTTATTCAGTACAACAGCTCAACAGATGTTCCCTTCTCAATTACCACAGTTCCTTCCTCAGTCATCTCTACTCTTCCCCAAACTTCACGTTCCCTCCAACCAGCACTGCAGGATTTCCAACTGGTAACTTACCTTCTCCAAATTCTTCACTCATTGAAGACAGCAATGATATCAACCTTAGACTGATCTTGGTGTGTGGTTTCCTGGTAGCTATTGATCTCGGTATAAAACAGCATCTGCAGTTCCTTCCTAAACAAATACAAGAAGATATTTCACAGTAACAATCTCTACTGCATATTGATCTCTACTGCACACTGGCTTAATATGAAGCCCAATATTGTGCTGCTAAAGTTTCACTATTCAGATCGAGTAATTGTTCTATGTTCCTAAGGATGAATGTACTTGAATTTCTAGGTCAAGAGTTTGCAAGGAGATTAAATCTTATTCTAAAATATTTACAAAGGATTTGAAACACACAACAGAGAATGGATAAATACAATTTTGTTGCTGTGAAATATCTTCTTGTATTTGTGTAGGAAGGAACTGCAGATGTTGGTTTATACCGAAGATAGACACAAGATGCAGGAGTAACTCAACGGGTCAGGCAGCATTACTGGAGAGAAAGAATAGGTGATGTTTTGGGTTGGAACCCTTCTTCAGACATTTATTTGTCCTTGTTTTAGACTCTTTAGTAATTCCAGTTATTATGACAAAGTCCCGCAGTTGAAACAAAATTCATAAAGCATTTTGACAACATTACGGGAACCTAGTGGAACCGCTAACAGTGATGTGCCATTTTGAATGGCGCCTTTCATGTAGACAGAATGATCACAGTACCACCTCCCAACAGGTTATTATAATAGACTTTTATAGAAACTCACATTCCATATACCAAGTGGTACAAAGAGTGAGTTTTATTGAAAACCCACAATCTGCCTTCTTAAGGCTAAGGAGGGGCAGGTACTTGAGAACATCACTCTTTGTAAATCCTCTCCTTGTTGCACAGTCTCCTAACTTTGGAAATATACAGCTGTTTTTTTGAAACTCCTTATTTAACAACACCGTTACCCACTGGGATTGTAGCGCTTTTCAAGCAAGTGGCTCACCACAGCTCTCTCATGAGGAAATTGGGAATAAGTATTAAATGTTTACTTAGCCAGTGACACCTACAAACTGAAAATGAGTAAAAGTGAGTTTGTAAACAGTTCAACCATTCCTTTCCTAGCCATTATCTATCATGGATGAAATTGCCTCAGGTGACATGGAAGTAAAGGATCTGGATGAGGAAACAATTTGGGACTTAATTGAAAGCCAACGCCACATAATCACCAACAGTGTTCGACCCTGCCACATCACACCCTTCCTACGGCAGTGTCATGTCATCGGGGAGACAGATGAGGAAGAGATTCTGTTTGCCCCTCACCTTAAACACCGGTGTATGAGAACTGGTAAGCTTTCTTCTCTTAATTTTATGCCGCTGTTTCATTTCTTTCAAGGGGGTTTTAATTGTTTTGGCTTGAAATGGAACACTTCCCATTTTAGGGAGCATTTCTTCTCCCGATGTTGCCAATTAGCTACTGAAGGGATACACCTTTCACGTCAGCTGCCTTCAATGTCTGAGTGAAACTGGCAATTTCATTCCAGAGCCTCGCTATGCAGATTCCTGCAGCTAAAACCCTGCTCCAAATTTGAGTTAATGTGCCAGGCATGTAAGACAAGTTAAATAGATTGTGTGGAGAAAAATTATTATTTGTAACGTTCTTCTGTTACTACGGAGCATTTTTTTAAAATTGAGATGATACTATCCGTCTGCAGTTTCTTGTGTTTGCTTTCACTGCATGTTCTGCGGAATTGTGGTCATCATTCCCAAATCGCATGGATTCATAACTTCATAAGTTCTAGGAGCAGAATTAGGTCATTCGGCCCATCATCTACTGCGCCATTCAATCATGGCTGATCTATCTTTCCCTCTCAAACTCATACTCCTGCCTTCGCCCCATAGCCCCTGACACCATTACTAATCAAAAATTCAGAAATTTGCCAGGCTTTTTTTTTTCACTCCTGGACCTCTGTGCTACATTCACACAAAGCTCCACAGGTTGAAAGGATACCAGCAGGAATGGATCACCCATTTTGTTTTCCATTAATCAATGATAGTGCCCATGAGATGTACTGGCTGAGTTCAGCTTACTCCAGCAATTAGCCAAATACAAAGCCATCAAAAGGTCTGGGAAGCAGCCAAACCATTTAGAATGATTAAAACAATTTTATTTTTAGAATCACCTTCCTGCATTTTAAAACATTGGTCCTTGAAGTAGTTACGGTGAGAAGATTATTTAACACAGTCTAGTTCATTTGTGCTGTCTTTATTTCTAGGATATATGCTCGATCTCTTAAGAACTCGGGGAAAGAAAGGAGGTGTTGCCTTTCTGGAGTCTTTAGGGTTCTATAATCCTGAAATTTATACATCAATAACTGGGAAGGAGCCTACCAAGGATTGTAGCAGCATACTCGGTAAGATCAATTTTTGTTTGCATATTTAATTTTCTCAGATTATTTATTCCCAATGCTTGTATCCATACAAAGTTGTACATTACCTGTGAGAGTGAGTACTCTTTTCCCAGAGTTCAACTAACAGTTTCAGCAAAGAGAGAGAGAAATGGGAAGCGAAAGATAGAGAAAGAATGAGAAGATGCAGAGAAGGAGGGATATCTTACGGAAGTCGGTTCAGAAAGTGTTAGATGGACACTGGAAACAGAGCACTCACTCTCCCAGGTAATGTAGAATTTTGTATGGATACAAGCAATAGAAATAAATAATTTTCCAATGTCCTGCACTCAACGAAGTCAAAGATTTTCTACACTAACGTTAGCTTTATACCTAAAACTTCAAATATATGCATTATTCTGAAAGTACAAAACAGTCTTTTGAACAAATTTAGTTCAGTTTAGAGATATCGGGTCAAAACAGGCTCTCAGCCCACCGAGTCCACTCTGATCAGCAAACACCCATACACGAGTTTTATCCGACACACAAGGGACAATTTACAGAAGCCAATTAAGCTACAAACCTACACGTCTTTGGAGTGTGCAAGGAAACCGGAGCACTCCAGAGAAAACCTATGTGGTCTCCGGGTACAAACTCCGGTTCTCTGGCACTGTAAGGAGGCAACACTACTACTGCGCCACTGTTTTAATAATAGTAGGCTCAAGTCCAAATTGAGTTATTTCATGTTCTCATTTATAGATATGACATTTCTAAATTCACTTCACCTAAGTAAATGATTTATGGAGGAAATCTCAACTTTCAGTGTTCATATGCACAAGGCAACCTGTTATTTTATTTTCCTTTGCTCTTTCAAAGAAAAACTTTCAAAGCATACTTCAGTGGATGAATTTTGAATGCAGTCATCAGGCTAACTGTCTCCCAAATGAGCTGAACTCCAGCTGCTGGGTGATAAAGCATTGTTTTTATTTTGAGCTTTCAGTGACAACACTGCCATATTGCCGACAGACCTTCTTCCACAAGCTCACACTGCCACCTGCAGATTGCTCCAGCATTTAAGAAAACGTGCTGTTCTTGGGAAACTTCACTACATTTGGTTATATTCTCAATAAAACATGCTGGTCTCTATTGTAATGTGTACAAAAATCTTCCCTGCCTGAAGATGATGGTGCACTGTTTATAAACCAGCTATTTATAGTTTTAGTTTCAGTGAGGCAGCGTGGAAACAGGCCCTTCAGTCCACCGAATCCACGCCGACCAACAATCAACAGTACACTGGTTCCATCCTGCATACTAGGGACAATTTACAGAAGCCAATCAACTTATAAGCCAGCACGTCTTTGGAGTGTGGGGGAAACCCGAGCACCCAGAGAAAACCCACGCCATCTCAAGGAAAACGTACAAACTCTGTACAGACAGCACCGCATCTAACGACCGAGTTGAGTTTTATCTGGATCACCTAAAGCCAATTAGTAGCACAAGATTAAAATTGCATTAGTTTACTTGTATAATCATAATGAATTCCTATTAATACAGCCATTTCACTTGAAAATAATTAAAAACATGTAAGTTGCAAAAGGCTTCTATTTTTTACCCATGTGGGAGGAGCTACACTTACAATTGCTGTAAGAACATAAAATGAGGCAACATCACAGCTGCTCTGCAATGGCAATATTACAGTTGGAATAAAGTAAAGCCTAAAGATAAAACCTCAGTTCAATAAGCAAGCCTAATATTTACATGGTCTTTGTAATTTCAGCAACATTTATGAAATTTAAAAATCTAGAATTTTAAGATGAGGTCAACAAAAATCTTATTTAATTGTCTTTAATGGAACCCATAAACCAGTTTCTTTTTGTTTGCTCAACAAATCACAAATATATCGGGTAGAGTGATAAATTAAATGGATTATAATGCATATATATTAACCAATAAAGATCCAACAAGAAGCCTTAAAGAAAGAACAATGAAAATCACTCAAATTACTGTCTTTGGTTGCAGATGAAAAAGGAAATTTAAGTTTGATTCAATATTTAATGAATGAAGTAATGAATGCTCAGAAATGGTTAGGAGAAGAAAAATGTACCAATCATCGGTTGAATGAAAAAATGCAAGGCATGGAAGAGCAAAACCAACAACTCAAGACTGAGCTCAAGAGTTTGAAGGCAGTAGAGGTTAACTTAAGTAGGATGAAAATGGACTGGAATCGTCACCATGATGAAATGATTCGGCTGAAGGAAGAAAATTATCAGATACTGATGCGGTATACAAATACTCTCCAGGAGAAGGAAATGTCTGTAACACGAAGCAGAGAGTTGCAGCAACAGGTATTGCTCTATTGTTCAATCAGTTATTCGTATCATATATGAATGGAGGGATATGGGTACCGTGTAAGTAGGTAAGCGATAATCTTGGCATCATGTTCGGCACAGTCATTATGGGCCAAAGGGCTTGTTCTAATGCTGTACTGTTCTATGTTTTATGTTCTATGTTGTAAAACCCAACTTCAGCTCTAAATGGAATGAAGGTTAATGTGTAGACTGTACCTCCAGAACTTTGACTGTAATTTGTGAGGGGTTTGGGGGGTGAAGGGTGTGGGGGGAGGGGGAGTGAGGAGCATGTGAGTGGGAGAATGGGAGGGTTGTGGAATTGTGAGCTGTGTGGTGGAGGGTGTGTAGGACGAGAAGGGCTCATTTATTTTCTTGATACATTCGTCTGCATAAAAGATTAAGTGAAGTGCACAAGAGATTTTGAATCAGCCTCCTAATCCATCTCATTTCAATAATGAACTGGATTTCTTGTGTTGGGTAGAGTAATGTCAACAGCGTTTTAACCCAATCCATCCTGGATTCATGATTACAGCAGGAAAAGGAATAGGAATACTTCATTGTCACATGTGACGAGGCACAGTGAGATTCTTTGCTTGCCTACACAATGTATACAAATAGCAGCCACCTACAGTGCTGACAAAGTTACAACCTCACGGCAGTCCCCCCACGCCGAGCCCTCCATTGTTCTTCCCCCCCCCCCCTTAACGACGGTCCCCCCACGCCGGGTCCTCCATTGTTCTTCCCCCCCCCCTCACGGCGGTCCCCCCATGCTGGGTCCTCCATTGTTCTTCCCTTCCCCCCTCACGGTGGTCCCCCCATGCCGGGTCCTCCATTGTTCTTCCCGCCCCCTTCATGGCGGTTCCCCCACACTGGGTCCTCCATTGTTCTTCCCAATTGTTCTTTCGCATAGCAGCAGAAACCCCTGTCTATTGCCTGCACTGCTGAATCCTCTACCAATTTTATCCTTGAACCCATCAATTTAGTTTAATTCAGTTTAGAAAACTAGCATGGAAACAGGCCCTTCGGCCCACTGAGTCCACGCCAACCAGCGGACCCGCACATCAACACTATCCTACACACACTAGTGACAATTTATAATTTTACCAAAGCCAATTAGCCTACAACCCTGTATGCCTTTGGAGTGTGGGAGGAAACCAGAGCTCCGGGAGAAAACCCACGCAGGTCATGGGGAGAAAGTACAAATTCTGTATAGACAGCAACCGTAGTCAGGATCGAACCTGGGTTTCTAGCGCTGTAAGGCTGTAATTCTATCGCCTGGCCACCGTGTCGCCCTTCCTTTCAACTTTGTTCAGGATCCATGATCTTTATTCAGGAAAAATAATCTCATCAGTTTTTGAATACAGAAATACAGAATACCGAAAATGAGAGAGTTAAATCATGAGAAATACTTTAAATATTTGAATAGAGAGTTGCAATTTGTTGGCATTCCAACAGAGGGGTGCAATCCACTGTAAATGGGTCTTTTCTGTTTTGGAAGTGATGTGATGGTCTTTTCTGATATCAACAAACCAGCCCGATACAGTTCCACATTCTCCAGCAAGAGGCTTGATAACACAGTCATCTTATTCACGGATGCAACCAGAAAATAATTTAGCCTCTTTTATCCTCTTTTATCTTAGCATTGCCTATCAGCGGGAGTGTGTTTCAGTTGAAGCCTAGTTTGACATTGATATATTTTGTTATTTTGTTAGTTTATTTCAGAAGTGTTATTCACTCAATTTCTAATTTGGAAAGGAAGAAAAATAGTTGTTGAATTTCTCAAATAATGAAAATGAATGACCAATGGCAGTCACAGTTGCGAACAGAGAGATGGTCTATATCAGAACAGATGTGCTTGAATATGACAATTCTTTGAGTTTGAGAAATTGCAGTTGACCGAGTACATGATATGGCTGCTGTTAAACTGCTGCCTGCAGAGTTTGCATGTGTAACAGTTGAAGGACTTTTTTACTGATGCCACAGTAGGAATATATTCATAAATCTAGGAAACTTGCTATATAAAACTTCTCTCCTTTCCATATTCACCTTCCCTCTGTCTAGACTAAATAAACTTTACTAGAAGCAGTAGGTCATGAAATAGGCTCATCCCTCAACATCACATTCCTGGCACCATGTGATCGAAATTGATAGTATAAAAATCAATTGATTCAAGTAGGTGATAAATCACAATTGTGGATAAATGGGTATTTTGACTCAGCTGGTCAGGCAGCATCTCTGGAGAAAAGGAAAAGGTGATGATTTGGGTTGAAACCCTTCTTCACACTGAAGAAGGGTTTCGACCTGAAACATCACCGATTCCTTTTCTCCAGAGATGCTGCCTGACCCATGAGTTACTCCAGCATTTTGTGTCTATCTTCAATATAAACCAGCATCTGCAGTTCCTTCCTACACAGAATGGGTATTTTGATTTTTTTTTAAAATTGTTCCTGGGTTTTTGATTACACATCTGTGACCGCAGATTTTTATGTTTCGTAAATTATATAAACATCCTAGATTAGTCATATGATTGACGATTTGCAGAGACATTAGAAACTGGTAGCATTTGATTCCCATTGGTTAATATTTCATCAATGTTGGCTGCACTTATCATTAGTTCCTCATATTTAAGTAAGAAATGTTCATTTAAAAAAAAAACAGAAGCAGGCAACTGACTAGCTTAGATGGGGCATCTTGGTCGACATGGACAAATTGGGCCAAGGGCTTGTTTCTGTGCTGTACGACTCTATGACTTGCAATTTATAGTGACTTGATGCAAATTATATAGAATTCTACATTGGTGATTTATTATACATCTTTTTATGGAATTTAAAATAATAATGCAAAGAAAATCTCCTTTTAATATATGGGTTTCATGCTAAATCCTGTTTGACTTCCTTTAAAGGTCGATAATCTTATAATGGAAAATAAGAAACTAATAGTAGAATTTGATGGTGAACGAAGAGTGTCATCCAAGCTACGAGAAGCATTCAAGCCCAAACAAGACGAACTTTTACATTTAAAAGAAGAAATTGATAAACTAAGATTCAGGATCCACGAAGTACAAATGAACCCAGTAAGCATGTTGCATTTTCAAGGTTTCAAGGTCACGTTATTGTCACATGTGCCAATTAAGGTACAGTGAAATTTGATTTATCATACAGCCATACTAAGTGAAAAGCAACAAGACACACAACCACATAAAAGTTAACATAAACATCCTTCACAGCAGATTCCACATTCCTCACTGTGATGGAAGGCAATAAAATTCAAACTTCTTCCTCTTGTTGTCCCGCGGTCGGGCAGTCAAACCATCCGCAGTCAGGGCAATCAAACCCCCCGCAGCCGAAGATCGAAGCCCCCGTCGAGGTGATCGAAGCTCCCGCGCGGGACGGTTGAAACTCTCTCCGCGGCATGGAGCTCCCGAGTCGGCCTCTTCTTACCAGAGACTGCAGCCTTCACGATGTTAAAGTCCATAGGCCCCGTGGTTGGAACTTTGATCCCCGGCAAAGGGGCCGCAAGCTCCACGATGTTAAAGTCCCGCGGCTTGGAGCGCCGGGTCGGTCTCCAGGAAAGGCCGCCAACATGATGTTAAGCAGCAGTGGGGACGGAGATACGATATGAAACAAATCGCTTCTCCGTCGAGGTAAGAGATTGAAAAAAAGTTTTCCCCAGTCCCCTCCCACCCCCCCCCCCCCCCCACCTCCACATAAAACAAACCAAGAAACACTAAAACAAACTTTTTAACACATACTAAAAGTTAAAAAAAGAAGAAAGGACAAGACAGACTGTTGGGGAGGCAGCCACTGCATTTTGTTTGTGTACATATATATCTACACAGATTTTTTTTGTTCATTCATTTATTCATTCAACACCTTATTGTTTAGCACTATCAGCACTCTGAATTCTGCATTTGAAATTAATTTCTTATGACGTACGTGCTATGTTTTGTGCTATGATTTGGTATGGCACTCAGATTACAAGGGGATAATATACCATCAAGATTTTCAACCTGAGATGTTAACACTAAGATGCTGTCTGTCCTACTGAGCAGTTTCAACATTTTCTCTTTTTATTTTAGATTCCCAACATAAGTTCATAAGTTTATGTTATAGGAGCAGAATTGGGCCACTTGGCCCATCAAGTCTACTCTGCTATTCAATCATGGCTGATCTATCTTTCTCTCTTCACCCCATTCTTCTGCCTTCTCCCATAACCCCTGACACCCGTGCTAATCAAAATATCTCTGGAATTTAGTTTCTTCACACTACGTTATGTGTTTATCACTAACAACTAATTAATGGGTGGCATAGTGGCACAGCTGATGAAGCTGCTGCCTTAGTGCCAGAGACCCGGGTTTGATCCTGAGTCTGGGTGTTATCTGCACGGAGTTTGCACGCTCACCCAGTGATCGCGTGGGTTTCTTCCAGGTGTTCCGGTCTCCCCCCACATGCCAAAGGGTTTGTAAGTTAATTGGCCTCTGTAAAATTGCCCCCAGTGTGTAGGGAGTCATTGTGAAAGTGGGTTAATATAGAACTAATATGAATGGGTGATCAGTGGTCGGCACTTTGTGTCCTTTTTTGAAGGTTTCCTATATTTTTCACTCAAATTCTCTGTCATAATTTGAAATTTTCTTTTATGTCACCAAACACTGTATCATCGCCAAGATATAAATGTTTGCTTTCTGATAAATTAGATCACAGATATCCAATAATTTAATCTAATTGAGGACAGAAAAGCACTAGAAAATTATGAACACATAGAATCATCAATAAAGTTTGTGACTTTGCAATGTTGTCACTGTTGTAGCATTTACCATTAAAATGGCACTTCTATTTTGCCTATTACTGGAGGAGCTTGCTTTTCAGCACCACACTTTGAAATAAATGTTTGGGGGAAAATAACTTGTTTACTTTTGCTTTTCACATACATTTCTGAAGATGTTCTTTTAAAAAAAATAGGTGACAATAGATATCTTGGAACAGGATCGTGTGGAAGCCTTGGAGGAAAGTCAAGATCTAATGAAAGAAATGAATTCACTGCGCTTGGAACTAGATACAGCTGAACGACTAAGGAATGAGGTGAGCACGTGTACTTCAGACTTTGTAAATAGACTTTGTTTGAAGGGGTCATTAGAAAACTGGAAAGCAGCAGATTTAAAATTAACATCTTCAACATCTAGTCATAGTTTTTTCCATTACAAGCAATGTCCCTGCCTACTTTGAACACATACATGTATACGTACACTGGGCTTGACTTTAATCCTATTCCACCCGTCTCATGTGGTGAGAATGATGTGCACAAAGGGCTTGGATCAGGCTGAGTGCTATTACTCACCTCTGATCCCATCAATCTGGTGGTTTGAAACTGGCCAAGGATTCTCCTGTAGATATAAAAGACCTGAATATAAGTTTAAAAACGACAACTTGGTGAGTTCATTGCAGCCACAATGTGGTTTCATCTCTTGGATATTTGTGTCTGAGAACTTTTCCAATTTTCCCAGGAGCCGCTGACAATTTATTAGGTTTGCCAAGATTTGTCGACTTGGGCATGATCTCCAAGTAAAAACCACATCTCCCCATTTTCCATGGACATTCCCTCAGTAGGGTATGTTGTAAATAATCAGTAAACTTCATAATGATGCCCTTTATACTTGTCTAAATTGTTGAAGTCTAGCAGAAAAAGCAAGAGACCTCACTAAAAATAGCCATCCTGTCACTAAAACATCCTTTGCTTTCTGGCACAGAAGCAATTTTGGATACTTTCTCCTCGATAGACCTTATATTTTGTTGACCAGTCCGTCATTTGAAACCTTGGTAAATGACATGCTAAAATCTATGTAGATTACATTAAGTGCACTCCCTTACTCAACCCACTTTGATACCTTCTCCATTAAGGCAACGACATTAACTATCTTCACAAATTCATGCTCTCCGTCCTTGAATAAAATATGCCTTTCCAAATGATAATTAATGCAAACCCTCGGAATCTGTTCCACTATTTTTCGATCATCAATCGGCAGCAATTATTTGATCCTTTCCAAACAACATCAACCTTCCAGTCTCTCAGTATCATATATGTGGCCGAAGAAGATGATTCAATATCAATGGTCAAAACTCGTGTCTGGGAAACACTCTATCCATGCCTAGTAATTTTATCTGATTCTGGAGATTTGAGATCTCTTCCAATTTTTATCATACCTAATATTTTGCACATTTTCTCCTTTAGTTCAATGTGTATCTTCAACCCTATTGTGAAGACATATGTGAACATGCATTTGAACCCTAACTTGATTGGCATCTATCCATGTAGATGTTTTTTGCCCCACACATTCATTCATGAAAACTGTACAGTGATGAGAACTTAACACAAAAGCAAAAGAAAAGTTGTTATTTGTCAGCAGCAGAAAGGACTATAACTGGAAATCATTAGAGTCAATGTCAAGTGAAAATAATGATCTCTTTAAAGTAAAATTAAAGAGCAATAGTTTATAAGAAGGTAATATTTCCAAATAAATGGGGATGCGGGAAGGGGGGTGAAACAGTGGAAAAATGAACAAAAGATGAAAATGCTGAAAATCACATTAAACCAGAAATTGAAAGACTACAAAGCATCTGGAAAGAAGAAAAACAAATTAAATATTTATATACGTTCCTCTCTTTACAGTTGCCAACAAGATTTCATTGTATTTCTACCAATTTTCATATCTATTTCAGAATGAAGATTTCCTGCAGTTAATATTTCTGATGAAATGATGAATAAAATGCTTTAAGAGACATGAAGAAATCATAATGAAAACATTTATGTGCTGCACATGTCTCGACAGTACATCCTTATCCCTGATCTTAAAATTAAACTTGTCTTTGCTGAGGATTTATTCAGTTAATGAAACTGAGAGTATCACATGAATAGTTTTCAGATTTCAGATTGGAAACAAATTATTCTGAAAATGGCAAAAAAAATCAAATTCAGCAAAGGAACTGACTAATAAAGGAAATTTACCACGTTTGTTCACATTTATAGAACTGTAAAGTAGAAAGATGTTCCAAGGTCACTTACATTCTCCATACTCCACAGTTTGACTATTTTCTACTGACTCCATTTAGATCTTGTCCAGCTTTGATTTACCAACTTCACGCTCCCAAATTATATTTCATCTTGTGTCCTCTAGACTCAACCTTTGGCTCTCTGAAATCTGCATTAATATAAAAATACTCAAACTGGTTTACTTTCTTCTATCTGCCAGTATTTGGATGAAAAGGAAAATATGTTAATGGAATGCACCACCCTGAAGATTGACTGCGATATGTACAAGGACAAAATAAGCTCACTCCAGTCACAAGTCTTAGAACTACAGAAGGAGCGTGATGAGGTTAGTGTAATTAAATCTGACATCACCTATCCTGTAATGTCCAGGTTCTGGAACAACTTTTTCCCAACAGCCATCAGGCTATTGAACACTACAAACTCCAACTAAACTCTGACTACAAACTGCTTGGGTTGCACTAGGTACTTCAAGCTTTGTTTTTGTTTTTTGCACTATACATATTTTTAATTTATTGAACTTCTTTTTGTTGTTTATTGCTGTATCTACTGAGTACTATGTTTACATATGTGTTGTGCTGCTGAAAGTAAGAATTTAATTATTATGTTTCGGGACCGATGACAATAAGACAGTCTCGACTCTTGACTTGACCAATGAAGAGGCAAATGGCCAAATGTCAGATTTGAGGCCTTCCATTATTAGCAGATTATACAGTTTATTTTCAATTTTCAATGGATAGATTTTTGTGAAATGTATTCAGGGTTGGAGGGAGGCAGATCATGGAAAAGTCAAAATGACTAGATTAATTAAATATGCAACTCCTTTTATTAAGTTCCAACTTCAGTCTTTGGGCAAATCAAATCGAAACGTAATCCTGGAGACACAAGAGACTCCAAATGTTGTAATATTGAGCTAAAAACATGCGAGAGGAACTCAGCAAGTCAGATGATGCTTTGGGTCGGGACCCATCTTCAGACTGATTGGGTAGGGGAGAAAAGTGGCAAAAGAGAGATAGGGATGGGGCAAAGGTGAAAGTATTTGGCAGATGGGTGAAGATAGTGACAATGGATTTAGTTGGAAGGGAGCATGGGGAGGGAAAGGAGGGGGGTGATGAAATGGAAATAGGGAACTCGGTGATGGGAGGGGTGGGAGAAGAGCATGGGGAGGAAAGGAAAGGAACAGGGTGACAGAAGTGGTGGGAGCATGAACATAGGAGGGAGTTTGGTGGGTAGGAGGAGAAGAGAATCGGCGCAGAGGGATAATGCCTGAAATTGAAGAATTTAATGTTTAATTGTGTAGAATGTCTGAAGAAAGGTCCCGACCTGAAACATCACCCATCATTTTTCTCCAGAGATGCTACCGACTGAGGTACTCCATTCCTTTGTGTCTATCTTCAATGTTCATATTGTTGGGTTTAACGAGAAATTCCTAATATAATCTTGCGTTCACTTGTGCACTTTTGCTCCAGATTCCAGCATCTGCAGTATCTTATGCCTCCATTATTGGAATGTGGTTGGGATCAAGAATTCTGTCTTCTGTTTCTTTTTTTGTCCATTCCTTGGAATATTTAAATAGGCGTAATTGTGATTACCCAACTCAACGTGGCCGAAAGATAACCATGAAAACAATGTTAGACACAAAGGGCTGGTGTAACTCAGCGGGTCAGGCAGCATCTCTGGAGAAAAAGGATGTGGCTTGTTTCAGGGCAGGACTTCAGACCAAAACAATGTGATGTATTAAGTCAATTTCATCAACAGCACCAGTGTAGAAAAGGTATAGAAATTTATGGTCAAACTGTATGATATTTTTAATGAAAATTCATTAAAATTCATTCATATTTTCCACAGGCTTACGGGGCTAGGGATGAAGCCCAAATACACTTTAGCAAAATGATCACAGACAAGGATTTATGTCGTCGGCAAGTAATCGAACTTCAGGACACGTGTCGTCAGCTGAATAAGGAAATGCTACAGTTAAAATCAAACAAGGAGAAGCAGGAGGTAGGGTAATTTCCCAGCCACCTGCCGTGCTCAGCGTGCCAGTATCACACAGTGGGATTTGAATTCATGCCGTCTGTCTGAAGCTGAGGCTCAAAACTAGAGAATGAGACAAGAGTAAAATCCCTTTTTGCAGGTGGCAGCGTATCCTTCACATTATGTCGGCACTATTTGCCATCTCCACAGGCCTTGGATCCCTGAGGCCTTGAAAAAATGAGGCCTCTTTGTAAGACAGAGCTGTGGAATAAATGCAGCTTGTAACAGATAACAAAGATCCTCAATGCCCAGCAGGATATTATTGCAGGCAGTCGCTAGATCAATACAGAAACCTAGATCAACACCGGAACCTGGAGCGTTATTAATTATTAATCAATTTCAAATATTATTGGTATGCTCATTTATTATTGCAGTGGATAATGAAGGATTTTGCATTTGATATATTCACTCAGGCCGGTTGTGCAGCTTTACACAACACACAGCATTTTAAATAAAAGACACCAACAATGAAGTTCACGGCTCCAAGTCTTAGTTTCGTTTATTATTGTCAATTGTACCGAGGTACAGCGGAAAGCTTTTGGTTGCCTGCTATCCAGTAAAAGAAAAGACTATATATGAACGCAATCAAACCGTGCACAGATAAAGTATAAAGGTTATTAATTAGTCATTGGTTTATTGTCAGGTACAGTGAAAAGCTTTTGCTGCCTGCTAATCAGTCTGGGGAAAGACAATACATGATTACAATCGACCCATCCACAGTGTACAGATGCATGATAAAGGGAATGACGTGAATAACGCTTAGTGCAAGATAAAGTCCAGTAAAGTCCGATCAAAGATAGTCTGAACATATGAACGTATTGCAACGTCAGACATATTTAAGGCATAGAGAAAAATGGCAATACGAAAGTTACAGACAGGTGGAAGAAACACTGCTTCTTCATTAGAATCAGAACCAAAGGAGGGTGGAATGAATATTTAAAACATGAAAATGCCAGGTATGTAAATGTGATTATGTTCCTGTGCAACCCATATAAATATGCTTGCCTTATTAAATGTATTCTCACAATAACTTTCCTTAAACAATAACGTTTAGTGCAAGATAAAGTCCAGTAAAGTCCGATCAAAGGTAGTCCGAGGGTCTCCAATCAGAGGTACAACATACAGTGCAACATTTAGTCTTCATGGTAAACCTGGATTATTGGATGATATTCTGAAAAGAAAGAACTTTTGAATTCAATGTACTTCAATTTCCCTTACTTTACTCCCTGCCAGAAACTGACAGCAGACAACAAAACCCCACAACGTGAAAAACCCAAACTGAAGCGCCTGCAAGCCGTGAATCTGAGGACCGTCAGCTGTGATAGTGAGGACAGCAGCAGCAGCCAGAGTGAGGTAAGGCAGTGACTCTCTCATAACCTGCACTCCCAGGAACGTCTGTACACAGAGGGGCGTAATAATGCCTTGTATCATGAACACAGAAACAGGTCATTCAGTGCAACACGGGCGACATAATGGTACAGCCGGTATAGCTGTTGCCTCACAGTACCAGAGTCCCAGGTTCAATCCTGACCTTGGGTGTAGGCTGTGTGGAGTTTGCACATTCTCCATGTGACCATGTGGGTTTCCTTCGGTTGCTCTGGTTTCATCCCACGTCCCAAAGATGTGCGGGTTTGTAAGTTAATTGGCCGCTTTAAATTGCGCCTAGTGTGTGGATCATGGATGCGAAAGTGAGGTAACATAGAACTGGTGTGAACGGGTGATCGATGGTCAATGCAGACTTGGAGGGCTGAAGGGAGCCTATTTCTAAGCTGTATCTCTAAACTAAGCTAAACCAAAGTAAACTAAAATAAATAAGTAAATAAACTAAACTAAACATTCGCTGCCATATTTATCGGCCACATGAATCCCATCCCTTATAAGATCACTTTATCCTTTTATCACATCTCTTCCTTTCTTCTTCACCGATTTATCTAATGTGCAATTTTTTGCATAAACAGCTGTCTCTCATGAACCATGGGAATTCTGAGAATGCTATTTTTAGGGGGGTTGCCCTTTACTAAACTATGAAGAATACATCTATTTATTATCTTTAAAGATGCTTAAAAAAATAATTTGCTTCGGATGGTAAAGGATTCTGCATTAATTGTTCTCAGTTAGGGCAGTCCTGGTGGATGACTACCTGCCACAATAATGTTGAATCAGGCTGATATTGCTGCTCCTATTTGGAATGAGGTGGCAAGTAGCCAGAAAATAATGTATCTGTGAACAACACAGAGCAGGCCAATCAATGGCTGAGTAGTTCATTATTTCTTATTTATAGTTCTATTCAAACTTAAAGAAAACTGAAAGCTGTGAGTCGCTGAGCAGTCTCAGATCTTCCTTCGTTGAGCCGCCCAGTCAGGAATCTATCTACAGACGCGTAAATGAAGATAACACGGAAAATTCATTCAGGTAAGATAGCACACTCGTGTGAATGCACATGCACGCATTTGCACCAGTGCACACATGCATGCATATACCAGCTCACACATGAGAAAACATTTCTTCACACAGAGAGTGGTGAGTCTGTGGAATTCTCTGCCACAGAAGGTAGTTGAGGCCAGTTCATTGGCTATATTTAAGAGGGAGTTAGGTGTGGCCCTTTTTGCTAAAGGGATCAGGGGGTATGGAGAGAAGGCAGGTACAGGCTACTGAGCTGGATGATCAGCCATGATCATATTGAATGGCGGTGCAGGCTCGAAGGGCCGAATGGCCTACTCCTGCACCTATTTTCTATGTTTCTATGTTTCTATGCACACATTCCTCCACACAGACGCACATTACTGGACACACATGCATGGACACATAAGTTCACACACATGCATGCACACAAATAGGCACACACACACACATAACACACACAGACACACACACACACACACAGAGTTAAGATTCAAAGACTCAAACAGGAAAAATGGTCCCTTAAGTAAATTATAAGAGTGTAAAGCTATTTTGGAACACTACTCCTGAAAAAACCCAGAAGCAAACAGAATACTGGAGGGAGAATCCTTTTATAATTGGGTAACATTGCTGTTCTATTTCTGTTTTTGCAGCAACATATATTTTAATGATGACGATGCTTTCACATCAGTAGGTGATAGCACTGGTACCGGCAGTTGCGGTGAAAATGTTCCTGATGTCAGTGAGTTTTCAATTTCTCATTCATGTTCTGGGTATAGCTGCAGGTATGACAGAAATCTTAACAACCTGATAATATGCAATAATTCAATGATTGAAGCTCTATCACATTAAAGACTGGCAATATAATTCCTAATACATTAAACTATTTCCAACACTCCTTATGCCCACGTTAGAATTTCCAATCAACCTTAAAGATCAGACTAAAGGCTCCATGCAATATTAGCTCCATGTCACGGGAGGGTTGCAAAAGTCCTTCAGAACAAGTTTTGATGAGGAGATTCCAACAGGAATCCTTGAACCAGACTGACATCCCCTTTCAAAGTCCGGAAGGCTTTGTATTGCCTAGTTTGGTAAATGACAGTTTGATAAAGATCATCGAAACTTGGTTGAACAAAGACTTTAATATGTAATATTGAGGGGCATCTGGTGCTCAATAATTTACATTACCAAGCCATCCAAACATCAGTCTATATTATGGGCAGGATACTCATCAGAAAATGAGAGCAATAAAATGCATTTATGGAGACAATTCAATTCCTCCCTGTCAATTATTTCTTTCATCTGTTCACCAAAGCTTGGCTGTGTGTAATACAATTTTCCATCCTGCCCTGCTTACTGTAGGCAAAGTACTTGCAGGTTCCATGGTCTCCAGAGATGCTGCTTGACCCACTGAGTTACTCCAGCACTTTATGTCTTTTCTTGTAAATTGGCATCTGCAGTTCTGAGTTTCTCCAATGTACTTGCAGGAATTGGAAGTAACTTTGAAAACAAAATGTATTCATCTTTTCCTTTTTCTTTCCTTGCTGTCAACACTGCATGGCATTCCAGTTTGCCAACTTTCTCCAGAGTCCCTGCTTACATTAATGTAAACTGTGTTAATTTTACAAGAACATTCCATTCCCTGACGATTTCTGAAATTGGGCTTTTTTGCTTCTTAATGATCTGTGAAGGACAGAGATGGGATGTAAATGAGAAAATGTCAGTGGATTAAAATATTGGTTGTGCGTGGATGATCTAAGTGTATGTCTGTGTCTGCGTTCTTTGTAATTTAGATGATGGCGTAGTATGAGGAGGAGTTTCTTTAGTCAGAGGGTGGTGAATCTGTGGAATTAATTGGAGGCCGTCAATGGATATTTTTAAAGCAGAATTTGATAGATTCTTGATTGGTACGGTTGTCAGGGGTTATGGGGAGAAGGCAGTAGAATGGGGTTGAGAAGGAAAGATAGATCAGCCATGATTGAATGGCGGAGTAGACTTGATGTGGTGAATAGCCTAATTCTGCTCCTATCGTCATGGCTATCCCTCGAGGTCGAGGATAATGGTCTACGTTCCGTTGCTTTTATGAACTCGCAGGTGGCTTATGTCCAATCCTGGCTTTGAAATTTCTTTGGCATTCAGGGCAGGTAATTCCAGATGTCAGATCGAGCTTTGGTTGTTCTGCCTCTCTTTCTGTTTACTTCTCTTTTCTTCTAATTCTGGCTTATGAATATGTAGCAATGGCTTTGAGTATCATCAGTAGAGAACGCCAGAGGTTTAGCAGTTTGAATTTCCCGTGCCAACAAAATCAGCTATTTGTGCTGAACTATTGTACAAGGCCTGAATATCACAGTCGGAGTATTTGGGTGTCTTTGTAGTATCGGAAATTACAAATCCTTTGGTTAACGAGTCCAAATTGTTTTCTTCTTAGAAGTTATGCTCCAAATATATGGCAAGTAAAATTGAGTTCTAACTAAATATGTCCATGGACACTGTCTGGCTGACAAAATCTTTCTAGCATTCCCTTTTTATTTGATGTAATTGGAGCAACTATTCCACAGGTCAGTCCAAGACACCCTGAGGAAGTTGCTTGGAGGAAGTAATGTGGGAGAAGATTGAGGAGCTGGTACTTGAGTAGTTGGTACCCGCTAGATCTATTTTTGCAATATATTTTAAAAGCTCCACAAAGACATACAGAACATCCTCCATGCTTTGCTTCCCTAAAATACTTGGTCTTTGGTTCCAACCTCCCTTCCATTGACTCCATTTAAACCTCACGCTCCCTCGGGAGCCACCAGCTTAATCAAGGACAGGCCTCACTCACTCACTTCTCCCCTCTCCCATTAGGCAAGAGGTATAGAAGGGCCCATCACCAACCCCTCTGCAAGCCCAAGCGTGAATAACTTCAGTTTTTTTAAATTTCCACTGTCCTGTCCTGTTTTAGATAGTGTTACATGTTGCATGATGGTGCTTCCTGATATCAAACCTCAATTTGACATTTACTAGTTTCTATATTCCTTTCCTTTGTAGTGAAGTTGAATATTGTTTTTAAAAAAAGTTCCAAATGTAACTCTTCCATCTTGCTGATGATATCTCATTTGTCTCTTGTTAATTATTTTCTGATTCACCACTTTAATATTGGCTTTATTCTTCTGACATAGATGGATGCGCCTTTTCTTGAGTTCTCCATTACTGCCGAATCTCATCTCTTTCATCCACATCCATGAAATGAATTGAGCAATTTTTCCTTTCTCTTCAAACTTATCCACGTTGAATTCAGGTGTATTTTTGGGGTCCTCTAAGTGTTTCGCTTACACTCCCTCAACCTCCCCTGTCTGGCACTCCAGCTCTCCTGCACAGATAAAGTGTCCACTTTTCAATGCAATTTATTGTTATATAAAGCATTTTATATTTTTGAGAGATAAAGTGCTTTGTAAGTAGAAACTCCTTTTAGTTTTAGTTTTGAGTTACAGCGTGGAAACAGGCCCTTCGGCTCACCCAGTCCGCGCCAACCAGCGATCCCCATACACTAGCACAACCCTACACATTAGGGACAACTTACGATTTTTACCAAAGCCAAATTAACCTACAAACCTGTAAATCTTTGGAGTGTGGGAGGAAGATTTTTGAGGATGTAACTAGGAAAATTGACAGGGGAGAGTCAGTGGATGTGGTGTACCTCGACTTTCAGAAAGCCTTCGACAAGGTCCCACATAGGAGATTAGTGGGCAAAATTAGAGCACATGGTATTGGGGGTAGGGTACTGACATGGATAGAAAATTGGTTGACAGACAGAAAGCAAAGAGTGGGGATAAATGGGTCCCTTTCGGAATGGCAGGCAGTGACCAGTGGGGTACCGCAAGGTTCGGTGCTGGGACCCCAGCTATTTACGATATACATTAATGACTTAGATGAAGGGATTAAAAGTACCATTAGCAAATTTGCAGATGATACTAAGCTGGGGGGTAGTGTGAATTGTGAGGAAGATGCAATAAGGCTGCAGGGTGACTTGGACAGGTTGTGTGAGTGGGTGGATACATGGCAGATGCAGTTTAATGTAGATAAGTGTGAGGTTATTCACTTTGGAAGTAAGAATAGAAAGGCAGATTATTATCTGAATGGTGTCAAGTTAGGAAGAGGGGATGTTCAACGAGATCTGGGTGTCCTAGTGCATCAGTCACTGAAAGGAAGCATGCAGGTACAGCAGGCAGTGAAGAAAGCCAATGGAATGTTGGCCTTCGTAACAAGAGGAGTTGAGTATAGGAGCAAAGAGGTCCTTCTACAGTTGTACCGGGCCCTGGTGAGACCGCACCTGGAGTACTGTGTGCAGTTTTGGTCTCCAAATTTGAGGAAGGATATTCTTGCTATTGAGGGCGTGCAGCGTAGGTTCACTAGGTTGATTCCCGGAATGGCGGGACTGTAGAAGGATGAGGGGGGATGAGGGGGGATCTTATTGAAACATATAAGATAATTAGGGGATTGGACACATTAGAGGCAGGAAACATGTTCCCAATTTTGGGGGAGTCCAGAACAAGGGGCCACAGTTTAAGAATAAGGGGTAGGCCATTTAGAACGGAGATGAGGAAGAACTTTTTCAGTCAGAGAGTGGTGAAGGTGTGGAATTCTCTGCCTCAGAAGGCAGTGGAGGCCAGTTCGTTGGATGCTTTCAAGAGAGAGCTGGATAGAGCTCTTAAGGATAGCGGAGTGAGGGGGTATGGGGAGAAGGCAGGAACGGGGTACTGATTGAGAGTGATCAGCCATGATCGCATTGAATGGCGGTGCTGGCTCGAAGGGCTGAATGGCCTACTCCTGCACCTATTGTCTATTGTCTATTGTCTATTGAATCCAGAGCATCCAGGGAAAGCCCACGCGGTCATGGGGAGAATGTACAAACTCCGTACACACAGCACCCGTAGTCAGGATCGAACCGTGGCCTCTGGCGCTATACGGCAGCAACTCTACCGCTGCGCCACTGTACATCCCTTAACATCATCTCTCATCTTCATCAATTTGCATTTTTGGATCCAACCATCATTAGGTACAGCATGAGCAGTTGGCAGCTCCACTCAGTACACCTCACCAGTCTGCTCATTAATTCTAACAAACTTCTCTTCCAAAGTCTCAAAGTGCTGAAGTAACTCAGCAGGCAGCATCCCTGGAGAATATGGATAGGCAACATTTTGGGTCGGGGCCCTTCTTCAGACTGTTCAGTCCCGACCCGAAACGTCACCTATCCATGTTCGCCAGAGATGCTGCCTGACCTGCTGAGTTACCCCAGCATTAGAAAACAAAGAAACATAAAAAATAGGTGCAGGGGGAGGCCATTTGGCCCTTCGAGCCAGCACTTTGTCTTTGTTTTGTAACCCAGCACCTGCAGTTCCTTGTTCCTACATTTTAACTGCTCCACTGCGAAGTCTCCTCAAGCTATGCTTACATTGAAGAAATTCATCTCCTCTCTCCGGCGGGTTCTGTGAGACCCTCTCTCTTAGTGCTCCCCCTCTGTGATTCCTGCTGCTCTCCTGCTGTAAGGCTAGCCACGCTAACCACGCTAGACTCACTAGCCACGTGTGTTTCCTCAACACTTGCGTCATCTTGTGCTTTGGGGCTTCCAGCTCCGGTTCCAGGCCTCCACATCTGGGCCCAGCCAGGATTTCAGGTATTTGCACTCGATCCACGATCAGTCAGAAGAATGGTCCCGACCCAAAACGTCACCTCTAGGGATGCTGCCTGACCCGCTAAGTAACTACAGCACTTTGTGCCTTTGTTTTATAAACCAGCATCTGTAGTCCCTTCTTTCAAAACCTTTCTTCCACGTTGTTGACCCACATTCAAGCTTTACTGTAGGCCTCTACAGAGTTAAGCTTGTTTAGCAAGTTTTCAAGAGGAAAGAATAAGAGAGGAACCCTCAGCATAAAGCCACATCCTTTCACATCGCAATGCATCTCTACAGTGGTCATATATTTATATATATTTCATAGCTCCAGATACCTTGTGTAATCTTGAGTGTGATGTTAAACTGCGATTTCCGATACACTCTGTCGTGCTTTGCAGCTAAATAGTAACTATTTCACTTTGATGTGGCCAATGTATCTTCAGGGTTAAAACTAGATGCAATTCAGTAGTCCAGTCAAAAACTGCAAAGAAAGCATTTACAGAGTGAATGACCACACTTTCTTAGAATGTAACTAAATTTGCAGAAATTCTGAACAGTTAAGTGTTTCTTGCAGCTGGGTAAATGTAAATGTAAAAATTGTCCCTAGTGGGTGTAGGATAGTGTTAATGTACGGGGATCGCTGGGCGGCACGGACTTGGTGGGCCGAAAAGGCCTGTTTCCGGCTGTATATATATGATATGATGATATGATGATATGATGATGATAGGGGAATGAGGGGTGATCTTATAGAGGTGGATAAAATCATGAGAGGAATAGATCAGGTAGATGCACAGAGTCCCTTGCCCAGAGTAGGTGAATCGAGGACCAGAGGACATAGATTTAAGGTATCAAGGTTTCAAGGTCAGTTTATTGTCATATGTACCGATTAAGATACAGTGAAATTCGAATTACCATACAGCCATACTAAAAAAAAGCAACAAGACACACAACTACATAAAAGTTAGCATAAACATCCACCGCAGCGGATTCCCCACATTCCTCACTGGGATGGAAAGCAATAAATTCCAATCTACTTCCTCTTTTATTCTCCCGTGGTCGGGGCAGTCGAACCATCTGCAGTTGGGGATTTAAGCTGAAGGGGAAAAGATTTAAGAGGAATCTGAGGTGTAACTTTTCAAACAAAGGGTGGTGGGTGTACGGGACAAGCTGCCAGAGGAGGTAGTTGAGGCAGGGACTGCCCCAACATTTAAGAAACAGTTAGACAGGTACATGGATAAGAAAGGTTTGGAGGGATATGGACCAAACATGGGCAGTTGGGACTAGTTTAGCTGGGACATGTTGGCTGGTGTGGGCAAGTTGGGCCAAGGGGCCTGTTTCCACACTGTATCACTCTATAACTAAGTAGTTAAGGATAAAGATAGTTTGTTAAGTTTGTGGCTCAATTTTACATTGGAGAATCTGAAGTAAAGCTGAAAGTACAATGCGATATAGTACTTCAACATTCGCATAAATCATATCTAAATTGTGTCAAATTCATTTCAGTACCAGTCAAACAACCTGAGTCATGCACTCAGAGAATACTATCCATGTTGGGATCCATTCCATCACCTGAGCAAGACCGGTAAAACTCATTTTTATTTGTTTACATATATATCCAATGTCTGTTTCAATTTTTTCCCCCCATCTGTTATTGAGACAAATGAAAAGTTTATGTTGTTGCAGAATCATAACAGCACTTATTAAGGAATGATCTTATAACTCTCAACTTCCCACACATCCCCTTTGCCCACTTCCATATTTCCTCCCCAATCCTCGTATGCTTTGAAATATTATTTTAACGCCCATTGTCAGAGAAATATTCTGCAAGATTTCTTCATTCTTAGAACAAAACAAAGGAGATGTGGTTGTATGTTCGGTAGTTTTGTGCTATGGACTTGTCCAGAAACTATCTGACTTTATATATTCCATCACTACCATATCATCCTCTGTGTATGGCCATGGTCCACCTTTCTACTCCCTAAACCAAGTAAATAATGGAATCAAGTCTACAGTAACATCTATTGTGCTGATACACTGTGGAATAACGTTATTAGTGGTTGTTTGTCTGTTTGGATACATTGGTACCATCTTCATCTTAACTAAATACGTCTAGATTTGAGGCACAATCTAGCCATATACATAAACAGAACTTTCCTACAACATACATCCATCTCCTTATATATTTAGTTTTGTTCTCCAACATAATTTGACTTTGAATGTTATTGAACATATCTTCGGCATATTATACCCTCTAAAATCTTGTTCTCATACAATCACCTTGTTATCAAAAGCAAAGGAGATCAACAGGAACATATCCCTAAAAAGGGTAATCAGAAAAACCATTTTCCTGTTCATTATCTAGTGCCTGTTCATCCCTGTTCATTTATCATAAAATATTACCAAGTGTTGCCCAGTTAACATTATCCGATACCACAGCATCTTTAGGAAGAAGCTTTACCCTCACTGTGAGAAACTGAAAATACCTGACAACAGTTCTGTATCTTGGATATTTCACCATACTTTTAAGAGCTTGTATGAATTTGCAACGTAAATTAAGAGGAAATTGAAGGAACGATGCAGAAATCTTCCACAGGCTTCAAATGTAATTCTTGGGCTTTCTGTGACTTTTTTCTCCACAGGCCTTTTCCCCCTAGAGCTCCGCAGGCAAGATCACTGAGCAGAATATCGTTGTTTGAGGTCGATGGAGATGGCATCCTGGATCAGATTGAAGTCATTGGCGGGAATGCGACGGGAATATTCATTCACAAAATTAAACCCGACTCTCCAGCTCACAACAGTGGCCTGGAACCAGGGTTTCGGATCATGATGGTAGGGTTTCAGACATGCTGCAACTTTTTTTTCTCTAGGTACACGGTTGTTGAAGCAACTTCAAAGCTTGAGAAGGCACATTCACAGAGGACTGGTATGATTGTAAAAAAAAATTACCCTCGAGTATTGAGGATAGTGTTAATGTGCGGAGATCGCTGTCAGCATGGACAGTGGGCAGAAGGGCCTGTTTCCGCGCTGTATCTCTAAACTAAACACTAAACTCAACAAAGCTACTGGGGCAAAGGCATGATATGAAATGCCACCGTAACAATGCACGTAGAGGATGTTGCTGGATAACAGCTGTCTGGTCAAGTAGCCTGTTAAAAAATCATAATTCAAGATGAGGTTCGAATAATGATTCCTTGGTTAGGTACCAGAGTGCAATCATTTCCCTCAGAACTTTCAAGGGGTCCTATTGGAGAGAAGTATGGAAAAATAAATTTAACCACCTCATATTTCTTGTGGTAACAGAGGTGGAAATTGATTCCCTGTTATTGCCTTACATTATAATTTCTGAATGCTCATTCATTTGATCCTTAAAATGCTCAATTGACAATATTTTATTTCATTTAGACAGTAAGTCATTTCAAGAGATTGCTGAGGTTGGAATCTAGAGCAAAAAAACAAACTGTTTGAAGAACTCAGCGGGTCATAAGATGCTGGGCACACTTGTTTGATTTTCCCACTTTTGTTACATTGCATTTACTCAGATTTATAACAGAATGCATATTCAGTAAATATTCAGTCTTGTGGGAAGCATATCCTCAGATTCTGGCAACCACAACCTTGGCAATAATATCTCAATCTGGGCTAACATTTCACCACTAATTTCCATCCTGCTCTTAAATTTACTTGGACCATCTCCGACATCTCACCATCTGGATCTCACCATCTCCATCACAGGAGACAGACTTGTGACCGACATCTACTACAAACCTACTGACTCCCATAGCCATCTAGACTACACTCCTTCCCACCCTGTTTCCTGTAAAAACTCTAACCCCTACTCCCAATTGCTCTGTCTACACCGCATCTGCGCCCAGGAAGAGGTGTTCCATACAAGGGCTTCGGAGATGTCCTCATTCTTTAGGAAATGGGGGTTCCCCTCTTGCATTATCAATGAGGCTCTCACTAGGGTCTCCACTATATCCCACAGCTCCGCTCTTGCTCCCTCTCCCCCTATTCGGAACAAGGACAGAGTCCCCCTTGTCCTCACCTTCCACCCCATCAGCCATCGCATCCAACATATTACCCTCCAACATTTCCGCCACCTCCAAAGGGATCCCACTACTGGCCACATCTTCCCATCTCCACCCCTTTCTGCTTTTTGCAGAGACCGTTCCCTCTGAAACTCCCTGATCCACTCGTTCCTTCCCACCTAAACAACCCCCTCCCCAGGTACTTTCCCCTGCAACCGCAGGAGATGCAACACCTGTCCCTTTACTCCCCCCCCCCCCCCCCCCCGACTCCATCCAAGGACCCAAACAGTCTTTCCAGGTGAGGCAGAGGTTCACCTGCACCTCCTCCAACCTCATCTACTGTATCCGTTGTTCCAGGTGTCAACTTCTCTACATCGGCAAGATCAAGCGCAGGCTCGGCGATCGTTTCGCTGAACACCTCTGCTCAGTCCGTCTTAACCAACCTGATTTCCCGGTGGCTCGGCACTTCAACTCCCCCTCACATTCCCAATCTGACCTCTCTGTCCTGGGCCTCCTCCATTGCCAGAGTAAGGCCCGGCGCAAATTGGAGGAACAGCATCTCATATTTCGCTTGGGTAGTGTACACCCCATCGGTATGAACATTGACTTCTCTAACTTCAGATAGTCCCTGCTTTCCTTCTCGATCCCCCCCCCCCTTCCCAGTTCTCCCACCAGTCTTCCTGTCTCTGACTACATCCTATCTTTGTCCCGCCCCCTCCCCTGACATCAGTCTGAAGAAGGGTCTCGACCTGAAACGTCACCCATTCCTTCTCTCCAGAGATGCTGCCTGACCCGCTGAGTTACTCCAGCATTTTGTGTCTCACTTCATTACAATATGTAGAAACAAAAGACTGTAGAAGGGTCCCGACCTAAAGCATCACCCATCCTTTTTTCCCCAGCGATGCTGTCTGACCCACTGAGTTACTCCGGCATTGTGTGTAAAACTTCATTACAATACGACCATTTTACTATTACATTTCAGCGAGAAGTATTTTGTTCTTCTATTTTCAGATTCTGTCTTATTTGCGATTTTTTATATAGGATCAGGTGTACAAATGTATTAATTAAGTGCAAATGCTGTAATGACATGAACTTTGTTTCTAGACTTATAATATAATGTAACCTGCAGGTGGAATTCAATGGCAGGGAGCAAACAAAGACCATACTGGAGGATGCCAGTTTAGAGGAGGCTATTTGGACCTTGAAAAAAATTAAAGGAATGTGTTGCTTGACCATTAGATGCAATAGTGAAGGTAAGCTACAGAACAACCAAAACAATATTCCATCATTCATCCAAAAAAAACAGTATTTTCCAATATTGTCAGCACGGTGGCGCAGCTGGTACAACCCTGACCTCGGGTGCTGACTGTGGGGTTTGCAACATTTTCCCTGTGACCGCATGGGTTTCCACTGGGTGCTCCAATTGCCTCCCACATCCCAAAGACGTGTGGGTTTGTAGGTTAATTGGCCACTGTAAATTGCCCCTGGTGTGTGAAGAGTGGATGAAGAATTGGGATAACATAGAACTAGTGTGAACGGGTGATCAAAGGTCAGTCTGGACTCGGTGGGCCGAAGGGCCTGTTTCCATGCTGTATCTAAATTAAACAAAATTAAAAATAACCTTGTAACCCATCAGTGGTTTCCAAAAAGATTAAACTAATAACATTTTAAAATTACTCAGATAAAAATAAAGGGAGATTGGCTGGACTGTTTTTAAATCTCAGATATGCAGATTACTGATAGATGTTTATTTAGTGTTGCCATTGTGATTTTGTTATATCAGTTTGAATAGTGATAAGTTATCAGGGTTTCAAGTTGATTGAGTTATTTGGGCTGGTTGTGTAAGAAAGCAGAAATATTCTCAGTTAATCCATGATAGAAGAGCACAGCACAGGAACAAACCCATCTGCCCACAATGTATGTGTTGAAATATGTCCCAGAACACTTTCAAATCATGGTTCCTTTGATTCTATCAGCATGCACAGGTAAAAATGAAAAAGATTTATGTTGCAATAGACGTTAAAAATGATGAATTAATCACAATTCTCCGTTATATTGATTGTTATGAATCCTTATTTTCAGATAATTTAAAGGAATGAATTATATTTACTTGTAGAAAAAGGGAACGGCAGATGCTGGTTAATACAGAAAAGGCCACAAGGTGCTGGAGTAAGTCAGCAGGTCAGGCAGCATCTCTGGCGAACATGGATAGGTGACGTTTCAGTTCATGACCCTTCAGTCTGAGGAAGGGTCCTGACCTGAAACATCGTCTATCCATGTTCTTCAGAGATGATGCCTGACCTGCTGAGTTACTCCAGTACTTTGTGTTTTAATTATATTTACTTATTTGTCTTCAGTTAATAATTATGTTGCTTTGAATCGCACATATTTAAATCACTGTTGCGAAAACATTTTTCCCATCTTACAATAGCGTTAATTGTGTTATTTGATTTGGGTAAAAGGAATTAGCATTTTGGGATGAATCATTTTCAGATGGACACACTGCCCAGATCTGCCTCCCATTTGGAGTTGTGGAGTTACTCGGGGGTGGAACAAAGGAGGACCCAGCATGGGGGGATCACTGTGAGGGAAGGGTAAGAACAATGGAGCACCTGGTGTGGGGGGACCACCGGAGGGAGGGGGAAGAACAAAGGGAGACCTGGCACGGGTAACGTGTAACTTAGGCAGCGCAATTTATGTGGCGACTATTTGCATACCTTGGGTATGCAAGCAAAGAATTTCACTGTGACTTGTCACATGTGACAATAAAGTAAAGTATTCAAGTGTTAGTGAGGGGGAGTGAGGACTCACTGTTAGAATTCGCTGATATACACTGACAGAAGCCTGATCCCTGGTCATGGCCGGTGAGACTTGGTAAGAGTAACCGAATTGTCTTGCACAAAGTAATACAAAACTATTAAGCATTTATTTTTTAAAACAGATTTTTTAAAAGTTAGAATAATAAATAAGTGAATTGACCGGTCTCTTCCTAATCCCAACCAGGAAGAATGAATCTTATGTCGTATGAATCCTAATCATACGACAGCATAGGCGGAGTGAACATACCCCGTTAGGCTGAGACGTTCTCATTGTGAGTCGTTGAAGGCCAATGCTTTCCTTCAGAACCTCTGGCATAATTCAGCCCAATGTTTTCCATTTATTGTTGCCATTCTTTGAAATATTGTTTACAGTTTTGAGTAGTTTGACAGTTAAAAGAAGTTATGTGATAGGGAATGGCTGTAGGAAAATAATTGAGAAGGCATATGTTGAAAAAATAGGAGCCTGCGTTTACTTCTTAATCAAAAGTTACTTAATCAAATTATATTAGTTCGAAGAAAGGTCTCGACCCAAAACGTCACCCATTCCTTCTCTCCAGAGATGCTGTCTGTCCTACAAAATAGACATTTTGTGTCTATCTTTGGTGTAAACCAGCATCCGCAGTTCCTTCCTACACATACATAAGTTACATGTTTACTATAGAAGTTTAAAGGCTCTGGAGCAGAGATAGACTGAAGGGAATGAAATTCACAGTTATATGCTTCGAGAGATTTGAAGGCGCTCGATATCGATGTGGAGTCCTGGGAGAGCTGACCATACGAGGTGGAGAGGTACCCTGAACCAACATCTCAAAACGGGGGAAGAGAAACTGATGAACGCAGCGGCAGACAAGCGTGCACGCAGAAAGGAGCGTAGCAACTTCAACAAACCAGAGACCACACACAAATGTGACCTTTGCGACAGACTGTCACTCCCGCATTGGTCTCTTCAGCCACAAGCGACTCTGCTCTAGCCGAGGTGTGGAGCAAGCAGCCAACTAGGATGCATCACCGAGGGGGCCTAAGCTAAGCTAATTCTGACTAACATTCCATATTAGTTTCACATGCTTTAAAATGACTGCATTTATTTCTGAACTATTTTTAAGGTTTTTATTTAACTTAGTCACAAATATTTATTCTAAACACTAGCTACATCAAACTCATATTAGTGTGTAAACAAAAGATCACGAAGTGCTGGAGTAACTCAGCAGGTCAGGCAGCATCTCTGGAGAACATCTGCTGAGTTACTTCAGCGCATTGTTGTATTAAGGTCAGGAAGGGCAGCTCTGTCCTGGGTTGCCCCCTCGACTCAGTGCAGGTGGTGGGAGAGAGGAGGATGATGGCAAAACTAACATCGCTGCTGGACAACGACTCCCACCCCATGCAGGACACTGTCACTGCACTGAGTAGCTCCTTCAGTGACAGACTCCTTCACCCCAAGTGCATGAAGGAGAGATATAGGAGGTCCTTCCTTCCCGGTGCTGTGAGACTGCACAACCAGCACTGCTCCCAGCAGACGAGTCAACAATAACAGCTAAGAACACACAGAAAACTGATGACAATTTATGTGTCTTTTATTTATAATGAATGATCTCTTGCTCTCTTGCTATCCACTTTGCTGGTGTAACACTGTAAATTTCCCCGGTGTGGGACGAATAAAGGAATATATTATTATTAACCAGCATTTGCAGTTCTTTATTTCTTCATCTTAATGTGTACATTTATAGACTATATGGAATTAAAATAGGAACAAATAGATGCTTTGACCATATTTACTGGTTCAACTAATATTTACAGCAAGAAATTGTTTCCATCCACTAATTTTTTTATGGCTGTCATGAATTTTTAAACTAAATTCCATCTCTTGGGCAGCAAATTCCATATGTATGAGCTAGATATCAGAAGTTTGTGGATCTTACGTTCATCAAATTATTTACTCTGTTTATCTTCAGTTTTCTAGAAGCTAAAGTTGTTTATGCTTTGCTTAGGTACTTTACTTTAATCAGTATGAAATATATATTTTGTCCATCAAATCTTGCCTGATGCATCACAATTTCATTTTGTTAAAATATTAAACCTCTTCTGATTTTGTAAATTAGAATTTAATATTCCAGAAGGTAAACTAACCCAAAATTTATATTGTGTTGTGCTTTGTTTAATTAGCTTATCAGAAATTAGTGGAAAACATTGAAAAAAAGATCATTACCTCAGGGGATTCATTCTACATCCGAAACAACGTAACATTTGACAAAGACAGTGGTGCCCTGGGTGGATTTATTGTCCAATGCAATGAAATCTTGCACGTCACTGACACCATGCACAGGGGCACTAGTGAATGGAAGACGTTCAGAGTTAATCCACACACGATGATTGACGAGGATGGTGGTTCTATTCCAAACTACTACCGGTAAGAATGTTACTCCGGTGATCCCCTCAATCCTGAACACTCTGCCTTTGTGATCCAAATCATATTTATTATGAGAGCAGTGCAGCGATTATGGCAACATGCAGAAATGCTGAACATCACTTTTAAACACATCATGCATGTCAATTTTGGGCCCTTCCTTGTTAATGGTTAGAGGGTGAGCAGCCCTAGCCTGTGATTGTTATACATTGGGATTTAATCTCCTATGAGAAGGGACATTGAATCAAGGTCTCTTACCTCCCCACCTGTGTTCACATAGCAGTGGAATTGAAACAAAATCTCAACGCATCTGTGCTCATGAAAAGAGCGACACTGTGTGATGATGTTCTATAAAGTTGAGTGGGATATAGGCCAAATGTGGGCGAGATAAGCTTGGATGGGGCATTGTGATCAGCATGGACAAGTTGGGCTGAAGGGCCTGTTTTCGTGCCATGTATCTCTCTTGACTCTAAGCTGCCTACATTTAGCCTATTTAATTCACTTTGCAGCAAGAAATATATGAATGTCCTTTGAATAATTCTCGATAGGAATCTTTAAGCACAGGGAAGGTCAAAAAAATAATTTTCTTACATTTATTTTGATTATATTCTCCAGGTATTTATTTCCTTTTTGCCTTCTATCATAGCATCCAATCAGAGAATGGCCATACGAATGTTGTATTTAGTTGTGAAAAGTGCTTAACCAAGGCTTATTTTTCAAATTAATTCTTCCATTTCCCTGGATAAAATTGATGACTAAATCCATAAGGAATGAAACTATGAATCCATGCATTATTATTTTAAGTAATAGGCCAGCACTGCAGCTTTAGCAGTAATGTTGCTGTCTTACAGCGCCAGAGACCCGGGTTCAATCCTGACTATGGGCGCTGTCTATATGGAGTTTGTACGTTCTCCCCGTGACCGCGTGGGTTTTCCCCGGCTTCTCCGGTTTCCTCCCACACTCCAAAGACGTGCAGGTTTGTAGGTTAATTGGTTTTGGTAAAATTGTAAATTGTCCCTAGTGTGTAGGATAATGCTAGTATACGGGGATCACTGGTCGGTGCAAACACGGTGGACCAAAGGGCCTATTTCTGCGCTGCATCTCTAAACTAAACTAATACTTTTACTTGTCTCCTTTGATTTACAATTCACTTGGGTGAGCAGCTGAGAGGAGGAGCAGCACAGGAAATTTAAAAAACAGCTGTTAGCATGAAGCCAGATCAGTATCACTTGTGAGTGAGCAACTGGGAGAAGTAGCAGTGCGGGAGGTTTATAAAGCAGTGATTAGTGCCAGGAGTGCCTGCTCCTAGTGGTGTATAAAAGGAACAGGCACTAGCAGAGCTGCCATTTTGGAGTGGCCATTTTGGGAGAGATTGTTTATTGAGGCGTAAGTGCTGTGTTTCGAGACATAACTGCTGTGTTTGAAGGTAAGTGTTGAATCTTTGGCTTGAGAGGCTTTGACCAGAAAGCTGACCAAGGGTGGAAGGTAAGATACTGTAAAGCAAGGTGTTTTTTTCACTGGTTCCTCTTTTTGTCTTAGTCCAGATGGGTTGGCAACAGGGGCACGGGTATGTTCCAAAGGATACTAGCTTGGTGGGACACATTGGTCAGCATGGATGAGTTGGGCCAAAACATCTGTTTCTATGCTCTATTACTCTTGAATAATTCCTGAATTTAGTGAGGGTTATAAAGCCCGACCTGAATTGTAATTTTGCAGAAATTGCAGATTCTGTTGTATCAGGTCTCTGCCTCAAAAAGACTGGATTCTAAGTTCCTTCCCAGCCACTCATCGGACTTGCTGTCACTATTATATTGGTTAGCACCAGGCTATGGGGACCCTCAAGACTGAAACACAGAAGATGGACACAAAGTGCTGGAGTAACTCAGCGAGTCAGGCAGCATCTCTGGAGAAAAAGAATAGGTGACGGTTTGGGTCGGAACCCTTCTTCAGACTCAGATTTTAGAGTTATTTATGTCAGTAATTCTACAATTGGTCTTGGCTATGCATGGGGATAAAATAATCCAAGCTTCCTGTATATAAATAAATATATTTCGTTAAAAATACTAACTGTGCCTTGTTTCTGTTCAGGGCACAACAGTTGTTGATCGGAACAATTCAGAAAATGACTCGACAAATTCCTTCCTTTAATAAGGTGAAGTATTATTTACCAATCTGGCATATTTAAGGAGCCTCTCACAAATAGGGAGAGGTGTGATTTTATCAGTTGTAAGGTGAAGGAGATGAAAAAACAATCAATAATTTGCACAACAGAAAATGACATTTATTCTTCTGATGTTTTTTGATTTGTCTGTATGCCATGTTACTAATAGTGAGACTCAACTCCCTAATTAATGTCCAGGATATGGACTGAATAAAGCTATCTGAGTAACAATGCTGTATTTCACCAGTCTATTTCCACAGTTACATTTTAAAATGCAGCTTCGCACAATGCTCAATTTATTGATTCAAGCTTTCATATGTGGAAGGTAAAACCCAAGGATACTGGTAAAATTGTGACATGGAGTAATTTTGATTAAATCAATTTATCCCAGAATTAGTGCATTAATAATAAAATCCACGATATTTGTATAATCACATTTAATCTAACTTCCAAATGCCTGCATTACAAACTAAATATCTCTCTGTTGAAGGCATTTCAATTATATTTTTTTAGAACTTAGGAAAAAACTTATCTGTAACATTGGAGTTAACATTCTAGGGATTGAAGATAGATGAAAAATGCTGGAGTAACTCAGTGGATCAGGAAGCATCTCTGGAGAAAAGGAATAGGTGACGTTTCGGGTCGAGACCCTTCATCACTCATTCTCTGTACTGCGCTTGATTTTCCAGCAAAATCGGAAGTCTTCTTCCTCAAGTCAAAATAAACTTTTGCGAATTGTCAGTACTGATAAAAGTCAACGAAATCCACTATGGTTATCATTTGACTCCGGCACCATTGACCCTGATAAAGAGCAAGGTAAGACTCATGTTTTGAATTCTAAACAACATCTATTATGAAAATTGTTGCTATCATTTATATTGCCTTCAAGTAGTCATCATTATAATTGTAAATTAATCATGCAGTAAAATAATTTCTAATACAAGATTAACTCTGGTCACTTTTGGGAATGATATTTCACTTCTGTTTCCTTCAGCCCAACTCATCCATGTCAATCAAGAAGCCCCATCAAAGCTAGTCCTATTTGCCTGCCTGACCCATTGAGTTACTCCAGCATTTTGTGTCTACCTTCGATTTAAATCAGCATCTGCATTTATCTTTCCTATTTGCCTGCGTTTGGTCCATATCCTTCTAAGCCTTTCCTATCCATATACATATCCAGTCTTTAAATGTTGTTATTGTACTGCTTCAACTACTTCCTCTCACTGCTTGTTCCATGTCTGCACCACCCTCTGTGTGAAAACATTGCCCTTCAGGTTCTTATTAAATGTTTCCCTTCTCAAGTTAAACCTATCCCCTCTAGCTTTTGATTCCATACACTTGGTAAAAGTCTCGGTGCATTCACCCCATCTATTCCCCGCATGATTTTATGTACCTCTAAAAGATCACCCCTCAGCCTCCTATATATAGTCCAAGGAATAAAGTCCTAGCCTGCCCAACTATAGCTCAGGCCATTGAGTCCTAGCAACGGTCTTAGTAAATCCTCTAAGTAGTTTTTCCAACTTACTAACATCTTTCCTAGATCAGGCTGACCAAAACTGACCACAATACTCCAAGTGTGCTCTACTCCAGTCTCCAGGCCCCTACTATTCACTGTGAAGGTCCTGCTCTGGTGTGACTTCCCAAATTACAACACCTCACACTTACTGACTTTTTAGTCTACTGCACCTCATCCACGTCTACTAATGATGCACATATCTTTGCCTGGACAATTTCTTCTCTTGCTTCTCACAGTGTCCTTGTAAATATCTGATCATGCCCTACATGTCTTCATGTTTTAGGACATTCAGCACCTTCAGCACCTTCTCGACAGTAAAACGTACAACCTTCAAAACATATCTGTTAACTTTCCTAACTTCGCTTGTCTTCTTGTCTTTGTGGTAAAAACACAAAATAAATGTTAATTGGGAAATTTGCCTGTCTTTTTTGGTAGTTGTAACAAATAAAATGGGCAGTTTTTAAATTTTTGATTGCAGTTAATTTGGTGAATAACTTTTAAAAGTCCAGTCCAGGAATTATATATTAATCAATGTTGTTTCATATTGTTGGTACTGGGTTAATGCGGAGTAAACCTGAGGGGCTGAATGGCCTTTTTCTGCTCCTATGTATTAATTCTTATGGATACCAGATTTAACATTTCATGTCACTGATTGGCTGTTATTTACTGTATATTTTGGATTTACTTGCAAAATGGCCACATTATTATTGCTTCTTTGTTTTAACATTGTTACATTAATTTTTTTTAGACAACCAGCCAGTTGGCAATTGCTTTACTTTAATGCCTTATTCACTGGTCAGGCCTTGCCACCCACCGTCTCTGAGACCAGTGATAATAGCACCCACGCGAATTGGAAAAGTTGTGCTTGAAAAACTGAAAGATCTAAAGGAGTATGAAAAGTGTAAATCTGGTAAGATGTTTTCAAGAGGCACATATTATTTTGATGAAAATGAGTAACAGAAAACTAAAGTAGCTTAAATTTTCCAGCTGAATATTTTTTAGATTAATTCATTTATATGTTTAGGCTTTATTTAAATTGATGTTGGCAATTGGTGGTGGCACCGGATATTGGTTCGACTTAACCTGAAGCAGCCTGGCAAGATAGTGGATTGAAATAGATTTCTATCGCATGAAGATTCTATATACTGATAAACATAAGGTTACAGTAAGAGCACATCTATATGCCTGGAGTACTTAACCTAAATGAAATTGCATATTACATTTGCAGGTCTCAAAAATCAAGTTATTACCATGTTTATCTATAAAATACAGATTAGTATGCTGAGAATTCTTTCATTTTTTTTTTTTTTTTACTTGCTCAGAATAAGAAATCATAATCTTTATTTTGTTTTAAGAGTGCTTGAACAATACCGAATATGCAGAGAAAAACAAAAAAGGAGACATTTTAGGAGTTCAACAAGCACAGAATTTACTTCGCTCCTGTTACACAAGGGAAGGAGTAGAGGCCATAGTTGCCAAGGTAAAATTGCATCCTTTGTACAGATTGTTTTCCCTAATTTGGGTGTTGGCATTCTTTCTTCCAGTGCATTTTTGTCTGCATTTGTTATCTTTCTCTTTAATTTCCCTTTAACTCTCCTTCATCTTTATGTAATAGATAGTGAAGATTTCTTCTACAAAATAAAGTTATCCCCGTTTCTTTTTTACACCTCCCATAGTCCTCACATTTTGATCTAATGAAATGATAAAACAATTGGAAGCACTGAGTTATGGAAGACAAATTTAAGAATTCAGGTTCTAGTATTGAACCTGAAAGTTTCAATCTTAGTTTAGTTTAGAGATACAGCATGGAAACAGGCCCTTTGGCCCACTGTCCACGCTGACCAATGGTCATCCGTACACTTGTTCTACGTTATCCCAGTTTTGCATCCTACATACTAGCGACAATTTACAGAAACCAATTAACCTACAAATCTGCACATATTTGGGATGTGGGAGAAAACCCACATGGTCATAGGGAGAACGTGCAAAGACCACACAGACAGCAGCCATAGTTAGGATCAAACTTGGGTCTCTAGCACTGTAAGGCAGCAACTCTACCGCTGCGCCACTGTGCCGCCCATCTATTCCACCATAGAAACTACTTGCGTTTACCTAATGCATACATTCTGCATTAGCACATTCATACTTTATATGTTCATGGTTTTTTAAGCATGTGAAACAGCATGGTAAGCAATCTCCATTTTCCCCCTCAACACTGTACTTCCATAGCCGATAGAACTGGCACCCTTTCCATCCACTCAATTAATCAGGAAAAAAAGGTTTAGACAATTTTATTTAACTTCAAGCCCGCATTCAGAATGTGAAAATACAAAGAAAGTTTTACACTTAATTAATTGGAAATTGAAAGCATACTTGATGTTTTCCTTCCTGACACAAAGACATTCATCCCAACTGAAGTATAATTGAAATTAATTGATATTGGAATAACTTGGGATAAAGCTGGAACCTTCCCATTTTGGATTTCAGTGTAATAAAAGGCAGTAGGTTTAACTACGCATTAATGGTGAAAGCTTAATGCTGTGTTCCTAATTTTATTTTCATTCTCACAATCTTGATTTTTCATTCAATTTCCTTTTTCTATTTCATCTCTCGTGAAACTTCCTATCCTGAAAGCCATATATCTTTTTTATTGAAGCACTTTTCATTGGTGCTGTTCAAAACCATGAACGAGTCAATTGAGTTGAAACAGTGAACATTCGCAGATCATTTAATCTTGGGGCATTTCAGAGCCAAACTGAGCCCAATGGGCAGGTATTTTCAACTAATCTCTATATAGTGAATCTAGAAATGGATATCCTGACCATTTATTATTGTAAGCCAAGAGATTTGAGAGAATTTCCAGCAACAAAGTCCCACAACTGCCTAACAAAGACACAAAATGCTGGAGTAACTCAGCAGGTCTGGCAGCAACCCTAGAGAACATGGAAAGGCGACATTCCGGGTTGGAACCCTTCTTCAGACAGATTGCAGGGGAACATGCCTATCCATGTTCTCCAGTGGTGCTGCCTGACCTGCTGAATTACTGCAGCACTTTGTGTCTTTCTTTGGTATAAACCAGCATCTGCAGTTGCTTGTTATTACATCCGACAATTGTCTTTTAGATAAAAACAGAATGAAACTATTGTCTGCAATCTTCCAAGTCAGTATGTCTCTGCCACTTTCTGCCTTAATCACCTTAATAGTTGGGTATGTTCCCATTGATTCTAATCGTTATTTTCCATTGGACCAACTATGATTTGAATTAATTTGTTTTCAATCTGAAGCAGCCACATCAATATCAATGTGGATTCAGCATATTCTCTATATCAGTGGTACTTTCAATTTACAGATGATAAATTCATGATAAAATGTTTAAAAAATAATGTTCAGAGTGGCACAGTGGTGCAGCGGTAGAGTTGCTGCCTTACAGTGCCAGAGACCCAGGTTGGATCCTTGCTGTGGGTGCTGTCTGTACAGAGTTTGTACATTCTCTCCATGACCGCCTGGGCTTTCTTCGGGTGCTCTGTTTTGTTTCCCCACACTCTAAAGATGTGTAAGTTGTAGGTTAATTGGCTTTGATAGAAATTATTGATTGTCCCTAGTGTGTAGGATAGGGCTAGTGTGCGGCGATTGCTGGTCAGCATTGACTCGGTGGGCTGAAGGGCCTGTTTCCGCGCTGTATCTCTAAAACTAAACTAAACTAATAAATTCTGTGGTGTTTAATTGCAGAATGTTCACTGCCTCTTGGAACTCGGGCTGGACTGTGTGAAACGGTTACATAAGGTTGAGATCTATCCCATTGTAATTGTCATTCGACTCTGTGCAAAGAACATAAAGAAAATTAAGTAAGTAATTCCTTAACGGCAGAAAAATTAGCTTATTATTGAATCATGTAGAAATGTTCCTTTTTGTTGGGTTGATTGGAGCCTGGAAATGTATTTACAAGTCGAGTTGAGTTTATTGTCATATCCACAAGTACCGTGAGATACAAGTACAATCGAAATCAATCCTGCAGCAGCATCACAAGCAACCTGTGACATATGTGATTTATATTTAGGGTTGTGCAAGTCGGCACAAGAACCTGATGATTTTAGCAAATAGCTGTTCCTAAATTTGGTGGTGTAGAACTTCAGACATATGTACCTCCTGTCCGATGGTAGCAACAAGAAGAGAGCTTGGCCCAAATGGTGGGGATCCTTGATGACAGATGATGCCTTTTTGAGGGGTGGGGGGTGGGGAGGGTTGTGCCATGACGGCCTGATCTGAGTCCCACTCTCTCTGCAGCCTCTTACTTTCCAGTGCATTGGAATTGCAGTAGCAGGCCATAATACAACTAGGTAGCATGCTTTCTACAGTGCCTCACTAGATGTTGGTTAGAGTATTTGGTGACATGCCAAATCTCTTTAAACATCTTGGAAAGCAAAGATCATGATTACATCTTTGTGCTGGGCCCAGGGCGGATCATCTGAGATGGTAACAAAGGAATAGTCAATGTTTGATCAAGGTTATGGGTTGAGACCTTGCATCCTGATTTTTCAACAATTTTAGAGAAAATAAGGTATTTTAAGGTTTAGGTGCAAGATTTGGTGTCAATGTAGAAACACCAAACTGCAAATGCTTGTTTACAAAAGATGACACGAAGTGCTGGAGTAACTCAGCGGGTCAGGCAGCATCTCTGGTACATGGAAAGGTGACAGACTGAAGAACGGCCTTGTCCCAAAATGTCACCTATCCATGCGTAGGAAGGAACTGCAGATGCTGGTTAAACCAAAAACAGACACAAAAAGCTCAAGTAACTCAGCGGGACAGGCAGCATCTCCAGAGAGAAGGAATGGGTGACGTTTCGGGTCGAGACCCTTCTTCAGACTGAAGGGTCTTGACGCGAACGTCACCCATTCCTTCTCTCCAGAGATGCTACCTGTCCTGCTGAGTTCCTCCCACTCTTTGTGTCTTCTGTTGTAAATGACCTTAGTGTTGTAAGTGACGGAGTTACAACATCATTTGTTCGTTTATGTTCTGTTTTCTTAAAATTATTTTTTTAGTAGCTGTTAACAAACTGAATATAAACAATTAACTTTCCATGCGTTTATAAATGCTGTGCATTGTAAACTGTCACGGTGGCTGGACTGCAATCTATTTGGAAGTTGATTACAGCCCAGTCTTATAAATGCTAGATGTGTAAGCCTTACAGGTAGAACTTGTCAGGTTCACTGGAAAAAATATAGGCACAGGAGATTACAGCTGCTGACATCTAGACCAAAAATTAAACTGCTGGAAGAACTAAGCAGGTTAAGTAGCAAATATGGAGGCAAAAGATTGTCGACATTTTGGGTATCCTGTTCTCTTAATAGTTCTGGAACAAATAACAACTCCAATAATCACAGTATCTGACTTTGCAACAATGAAACACTCATGCATGTTTGATTATACATTTGACAATGGATGCCTCAGTAAGCTATTCTTACACATAGGCAGCCCTTATATGGCCAGATAAACCCTACGTAGCCTAGATGGTTATAGATGGTTAATAGAAGGGATTATACCCATTACTCGGCCCCACATTCTTTACACACAAGAATAGACTATTTTATAACATTTGGAAAGGATAAAGATAAAATACATACCTGTGGAATTGGAACAATAGACTTAAGTGACCATGCGCCTATTTACTTGTCTGTTGATTTAGACCGACGTCCAAAAAATGCCACATGGAAACTGAACTAGAGCCTACTCAATGATCTTAACTTTAAGGAACAAATTAAAAAGGGGATAAGTCTTTATTTAGAACTCAATGATAACAGCGAGGTCTCTCCCCCTATTTTGTGGGATGCTTTGAAGGCTGTTCTAAGAGGAAAGATTATAGCAAAAATAAGGAATAACACATTTGAGGATTTGCAAAATAAGTTGGAGGAACTAGAGAGGAAACACAAATTGACGCTGGCATGGAATATATTGGAGGAAATTAGGAATACTAGTTATGAAATCAATAATCTGGCTGCACGAGAAATCAAGAAAAAGTTAATGTTCCTTAAGCAGAGGCACTATGAAAGTGGTTCTAAATATATGAAAGTACTGGCGTGGAAATTGAAAAAAAAGATGGCCGAAAATACAGTTCACAGAAAGAGACCCAAGAACAAAAATATTGAAAAGTAAATTAAGTGAAATTCAGGAAGCCTTTGAAGTATTTTACAGAACTCTGTATTCTGAAGTTCCAGGAGGTAGCCAAACTCAAGTAGACACCTTTCTGAATTCCTTAGATTTGCCCACCTTAAATGAAGAACAAAACAAGATAATGACTGGAGATATAACAGAGGTTGAATTTAAAACTGCAATTAGTAGGCTCAAGCTGAGCAAGTCACCAGGATCTGATGGTTATATAGCAGAATGGTATAAGGAATTTAAAGATGAGTTAACACCTATTATACTTCGTACATTAAACTGGGTTTTAAAAAAGGCACAAATTCCACCCAGCTGGAGGGAGGCAATTATCTCTGCTATACCAAAAGAAGGTAAAGATAAAACAGAGTGTGGGTCATTTAGACCGATATCTGTTCTTAATGTAGATTATAAATTATTTACCTCTATCATGGCCAAACGGTTAGAACAGTTCTTGCCTAAATTAATACACAATGATCAGACAGGTTTTATTCGGCAACGTCAAACAATGGAAGTGTACCAGCTCACAAAATTGGAGGGAGTTTAGTTGGAAAAGTCTGATACGGTATTTTATTACGCCTTCTCAGAAAGCCCATTATGGTGGGAGAAAATGTGGAAATTTAAAGGCAGATCATTACCATGTTTTCTGGGATTGCTGTTATTAAAGATTTTTGGAGAGTTACATGATGTCTTACAAGACATTTTGAAATGTCATGTGCCCCTGGAGAGTAAGGCTGTTTTTTGGACTCATACCTGAAGACTGGCGGAAAAAAGATAAATACATACTGAATATATTGATGGTAGCTGGTAAAAAAGCTCTCAAAAGAAATGGTTATCACAGGAGAGTCCAACTCTGAATGCATGGATGGACATCACAATGGACATTTATAAAATGGAGAAAATAACAGCATATGTTAACTTTAAATTGGATTTATTTGTGACACGCTGGGAAAATTGGGTTAACTATGTAACGCCTCATAGGCCAGACATTAATTTAACAATGTTTTGATTATATGGTAAAGAAAGGATCACTCCCTAAGTGTGTGTAGTTTTTATTGTGTTTCTGTTTCTATATTTGCTTTGTACAAATTACAAAAAGAGCCAATTCAAGACAACACATAAGTGGATGATGTATACATATAGCATTATACCTGAAACCCGTTTTATGGAAATGTGTTTGCTGTGAAATGCCAATAAAAGAGTACATTATTTTAAAAAACGAAATGACACAAAGAACAGATGAGTGCATGTAATTGACTTCCGATGTATTTTTCAAGCATGTTATTACATTCCTAAAGATTCCTGTTCATCATTGACTTTAAATAACTTAACAGGAATTCTGTCAGTAAAAAGATCCAGTTTTATGCTTGTAAGCCTATTTGCATACATGCAATTTGCTTTTGTCTTTTATTTTTAGAACTGGGTGTTTTATTAAAATTATTTGATTGTGCATGGCTTTACACCTCAGAATCACCTCCAAATGGAGCAGCAGCTCCTGCTGGAATTGTCTGGAGTGGCTGTAGCAGAGCTAAGGCAATTTCTCCCGATGACCAGGAGATAGCTTCAAGATCTGATTGATTCGTGTGTGGCTGCAAAGATTACTATTGTATTTAGTTTCCAACCCACTGCAAGAAACATTTGCCAAATCAACCTGAACTACTACACCTGTTTCTTGCATGGCACCAACTTGTTCATAATGTCCACAGTTCTTACTAATTGCATTGTCATCTAGTCCTTTTTCTACAATTCTATAAACCTCGCTTTACCTGTATTTTTCCCTTCACTACTTGATTCAAAGACCTAGCCATAAACTAAATAATTCTCATACATAACACCAGTCTTTGCTAAATTTTTTCACACCATTAATACGTGTAATCATCATAAGAATGAGAAATAAGCTAAGCAGGCCCTCTAGCTTGTTTTGCTGTTCGGTAGGATCTTGGTTTATCTGCTCTTAGCCTTATCTGATCACCCTGCGGTGGGCCTGCCTCGACTGAGGGTTTCTTGTGATAAAAGGCCGAAACACCCAGTGACGTTGAGGTACACAACTGAAGATGTGTCTGAATGGTAGCAACATTACCTAGTGGTCACCCCCAAGAACAACACCAGTCAATTGTAGTGCAAACCTTAGGGATTGTAACATCTAGTCCTACTAATCAATCACCATTCTGTCTTAACCTTTTAATGCCCAACTGCCTTGCAGTCCAATAGTCTATCTTGGCCTTAAATATACATGATTTAGCCAGCTGTTTCTTATGTCCACCCATGTTTATTCACTTTCTTGATCAATTCTCACTTGTGTACTGATCTAATCCTTTATTAACAGGGATGCCCAATAATCTTTTCCTTTGCCTAACTGTCCAAAACGTCAGGTACCATGGCATATTTAATACCTAGCCTTGATCACCTTGCAACTATGTCTCAGTAATGGGTTTCAGATCATACCCATTGAATTATATTTGTACTATCAATTCATGTCTTGTTGCAAATGTTGTTCACATCAGATAAAGAGCACCTAATTTATCTTTGTAACAATTTTCTCAATGCTGACTATATCCTTTTCTGTCACACACTTGTCATTACACTTCTTACTAACTTGCATTATCATCATGTCCTTTCTCTATAATTTTACAAACCTCCCTTTACCTGAATGCTTCCCTTCACTACTTGGTTCAAAGACCTAACAGCCCTAGTTATTTGAATTATTATCAGATATAGAATGGTAAACAACTTGCTATTGCAATTCAATTTTCCACATTTTATTCCTTTCAAAATGCTTCTAGCAGACGACTATTTTTCTAATTAATCTCATTTTATTTTTAGACGAATTTTGCAGAAATATGGAGTAACAGAAGATTTACTGATGGAGTGCTCGCGAAGGGAGGAAATTTTGCTGGACACACTGCCTTGCCTGTATAACTGTATTCCTGACAGCTGGAGTGATCTGGATTCACTTGTAACTGCAGTAAAAGCAGCAGTAAAGGATGAGCAAAAGAAAATTGTGTGGATTGAACAAGCACCTCTCTAGGGTATTTACCTGAGGATTGTAATGGAGGAAATTGGAAAGAAAATAATAATTTGTAGGTGTCTTTCTTCCCCTTACTCTTAACACTGGATATTAAAGGGAGATCATGTCGGCAATTCCAATTCACCTACTTCTGAAAAGCATACTTTTACATTTTCCCAATTCCTCTAATCTTTATGATACATTAAAAGATGTCTATTCTACAGTTTCAGACATAATGCACTCTTCCCTCCTTGCTGCCTTCTCTCACCTTCCCTTTAATCCATCTTAATTTTCACTCTTATAATGGGAAAAGAGCTTAAGAAAACATAAATACTTAAAAGTACAATCTCAAATCTCTGCAGTTATAAATTGGTTTCTTCAGTCTTAATTTTTTTGTGCATTTTGTCTGTAAATAATCTTGGATTCAAATATCTTCATTAAAATAAGCCATTTTTATGTAGAATTCAACTGCTACTGAAATACACATCTCCAATGCTTTTCCATGCCAATGATTACACTTGTAAAGTGACATTTTTTGCAAAGGTGCTGTCAGATTTTTTTTGCAGTTATTTTGTCCCATTTAGAAAAGTACTTTGCGATATCTGTGTGTAAGAAAGACTATATCTAAATATACCTATTAAAAATATCAGTCACAATGAAACACAAATTGGCTCTTGTCAATGCTTGCAGATACAACTGAGCGTATACATTTAGCATCATTTGATGGCAAAATGTGACTGCATTCATATAATTTATCTTCACTACTTATTATACCTATGCTAATTGGTGTGTAATTACTGGATAGAAATTATCGTCACCTATGTATACTATATACTGAAAATATCTTTTAACTGCTGCATGATTCTGTGAATTAATTGTATAAGTGCAAGTTTTTGTACTGCAGGTAAAGTTTGTAAATATGTGATGTTTTAACTGGTATCTGACACTACGGCTTTGCATGGACTACCAGAGCTTCGTGAAAACAATTTTAGCACTTGTTGAAATGTTAAGTTTGAGCAACAATGGCTGGTTACCTCCAGGAGAAATGCAATGTATTGAAAATGTTTCAATTCTGCAAATTAAACAGTGCACATTTAACACAGTGTTGAATATTCTTGTGGCAGTGATGCAATATCTAATTTGATTCAATCAAGTACAATAACAAATACATTTCTCCCATTATGCAGCAAAAAAACCTGCTTTATTTCATTAAGAGTATAATTAAAAACAAAATAATAAACTTCTGTGTGTAGGAACAGTGGTGGAAATCAATTATACATTTGCACTTGTAACTTTTTATATGTGGAAATATATACTCAAGAATTTGTGGATATTGTAGAAGTTTTGTTTTGTAAACAAAATGTGAACACAACATGGCAAATTACTGCTACAGGAGTGCAGAATTATGAATAACAAGAGGAAAGTCACTGCCTGTTAACTGGCTGGGGGTTCTAGAGAAAAATATTATTCAAACTGTTTGTTGAGAAAATTATTAAGCTATAGAATGCCTTGTCAGATAAAGAAGCCTTATGCCTTTCGGCAAGTGGAAGAAATTTCAAGTGACTGGATTTAATTTGATAGTTCTTTCACAATGCAGCAGTGAGGCATGTATGACAATTCATATATTCTGCCGTAATATTCAATAACAATTCAAATGATTTATAGTGTTTAAGTAGGTTGTTATATGTACTTGATGTAATCAAAAAACTCAATTGTTCAATGTTGAAGTATATATTTTAAAAATTGTGCAGTCCTTCCTTATAGGAATTGTATATTTTCAAAATTACATCCATAAGATTACAAATTAACAACAAAACATAGCACAGTAATGCACATGGAACAAAATTTTACTTCACGAGGTGGTCATCAAGATATCATATTGGTCTTTTATGCAAAACTGTAACCTGGCTGTTTCTCTGTCTTTCCAACTATAATGCACATTAGTTATTTGAACTTTCCACCATATTTGAAGTGATATTTACATTATGTTACATATTAGGCATGCTTTAATCCTGGTAACATGCTTAAGTTCATAATTTTCCTTCATCTTTTTGTTGAGAATCAACTATTTTGAATGATCCTGTAGGATTCTTCTCATCATTCCTTAAACTTCCACTCTTGTCGACACATCGGACAATGTTGCTGTACTTGCTGAGAATTCAGCCATTTCAGAATACAGTGCATGTGGAAACAGTGGGAGCACTGGCCCCAAACCAATGGGCAGTCATCTCCTGGAACTTTACCTGAAAAGCAAATATGTCTGTGAAAGATCCTGTGTACATTTCCCAGCCACAGAGTGCAAAAATGTAATTATGTCTACACATTCGAGGAGTAATACTTAGATCTGATGGTTTGCAGTTTGACTTCTGCTCAAATAAATTCAAGATCAGAAGTTTATATTCGTGGCAAAAGCAAGGCTAGCTTCGTCCAAAGAGAAATATGAAATGCTGGAGTAACTCAGTGTGTCAGGCAGCATCTCTAGAGAAAATGGATGGATGACGTTTTGGGTCGGGACCCTTCTTCAGACTAGCTTTGTCCAACTATTTCCAAGCTTTTTAAAATGATACACAAGAATAAACTGAAATCTACTTTCATATCATTAAATAGAAGTTCTACTGGATTTTAGCATTACCATTTGAACACCTACAAAAATAGTCATTTAATTGAAGTAGGAGAAAACCGAAGTCACTTTAAATTTAGATATTGTGAATTTCTCTCAGTATCTCTGTGATAAATAGGAAGTTAGACAGACACAGCAATCTGAAGAAGGGTCTTGACCCGAAATGTCACCCATTCCTTCTATCCAGAGATGCTGCCTGTCCACTGAGTTATTCCAGCATTTTGTATCTATCTTCGATATAAACCAGCATCTGCAGTTTCTTCCTACACATATCATCTGCTCCACTGCGAAATCTCCTCAAGGTATGCCTACTTTGAAGAAGTTCTCCTCTCTCCGACGAGAGTTCTGCATCATTCTCTCTCACTGCAGCCCCTCTGTGATTCCTCCTGTTCTCCGACTGAGTCTGAAGAAGGGTCTCGACCCGAAATGTCACTCATTCCTTCTATCCAGAGATGCTGCCTGTTCTTGAGTTACTCCAGCATTTTTTGTCAATCTTCGGTGTAAACCAGCATCTGTAGTTCCTTCTACACAGAAAGGGGAAGGCTTTCGGTTCTAGGGAAGGAAAGATTTGTGCGGGGCTGTGATGTGGCACCTGAAATGGATTGAAACCTCCATGTTTGTAAAAAGGTTTGCTATGACACTTGGCAAAAGTTTAATCTTGTTTGGGAGGACGATTGAAAATTTGGGATTTACTTAAATCAGAATAACCTTTATTGTCATCCAAAAAAACAAGTCTTTTGGATGAGATTTCGTCACCCACAGTCCAACAATGAGAGCAATAAAAATAAGCAATTACACACACAATCACAAACCAACACAAAACAAAAAAAAGAAACATCCATCACAGTGAGTCTCCTCCAGTCACCTTCTCACTGTGATGGAAGGCCAGAATGTCTTTTCTCTTCCACTGCCGTCTTCTCCCGTGGTCAGGCTGTTGAAGTTGCCACGTTCTAGGCCGCGCCGGACGGTGAAAGGTCCGCAGCGGGCCGACCCCAGCCCCGCGATTCGGGGCGGGCGAAGATGCTGCTGCTGCACGTCGGGGAGGTCGAGGCTCCCGACATTGAAGCCCCCGCCGGGCAGAAAAAAATCCCGCGGCCTATTCCAGGCTGCACCGGACGGTGAAAGGCCCGCGGCGGGCCGACCCAAGCCCCGCGATTCGGGGCGGGTGAAGATGCTGCCGCTGCCGGAGCTCCCGATGTCGGTCCCCACTCAGGGGCCTGCGAGCTTCCGACGTCCACGCGGCCGAAGAAGCCTTCGGAACCTCCAAAGGCGAGTCACAGCTGCTCTCGCAGCACCACCACAGCCTCCGAAGGCAGCCAGCTCCGCAGATGGTAAGTCTCGAACCAGAGCCCAGGTGGTCCCAGGTGGAGGCCGCCAGCTCCAGGTGTTTGGCCGATGGTAGGCCGCAGCGGGAACGGAGACACGACCCAGAAAACACATTTTTACAGTCCCCCCCCACATAGTACACAACCACAAAAAAACTACATCACATCTAAACACTACAATTAAGACAAAAAGCAACAAAAAACACAAAAGACAAACGGACCGCAGGTAAGCCGCAGCTGCAAGGGCAGCGCTGCCATTTTGCTGATGACGAATTAGCAATACAGGAGGATTAGAAGCTAAGGATACATTCAAAAGAGAAAAAAAATGGAATTTGGAAAATAAGTAGAAACGTAGAAAATAGGTGCAGGAGTAGACCCTTCGAGCCAGTACACCATTCAATATGATTATAGCTGATCATCCAGAATCAATACAGTTTCTGCTTTCTCCCCATATTGCATGATTCCATTAGCCCTAAGAGGTATATCTAACTCTCTCTCACATGAAGGTCTCCACTGCCTTCTGTGGTAGAGAATTCCACAGATTCACAACTCACTGGCTGAAAAAGTTTTTCCTCATCTCAGTCCTAAATGGCCTACCCCTTATTCTTAAACTGTGACCGACCCCTGGTTCTGGACTCCCCCAGCATGGGAAAAGATTTTCCTGCACCTAGCCTGTCCAATCCCTTAAGAATTTTATATGTTCGGGTCGGGACCCTTCACCTAATTCTAACCATTTGCAGCTTAATTGGGACAGGCATCTGGAATATTGTGCGTTGATCTGGTCTCCCTAACCAAAAAGGATAAACTTGTGTCAGAGGGAGTGCAGCTAAAGTTCATCAGATTGATTCCTGGAAATGGCGGATCTGTCATTGAAAGAAGATTGTTCTGACTAGGACTTCACTTTAAACACAAAAAAATGAAAATGTTGAAATTCCAAGGTAAAAGCAGAAAATGCTGGCGATACCTTTAAATCTTTAAGGCAGAGATTGACAGATTTTTGATTAGTAGGGGTGTCCGTGATTATGGGGAGAAGCAGGAGAATGGGGTTGAGAGGGGAAGATAGATCAGCCATGATTGAATGGTGGTGTAGACTTGATGGGCCAAAATGCCTAATTCTGCTCCTGGAACATGAATTTATAATACTAAGCAGGTCGGGTAGCATCTGTGAAGGGAGAAACAGAGTCAGGGTTTCAGGCACGTTGACCTGCCATCGGAACAGGAAAAGTAAGGCAACAACCTCATGTTTTAAATTGCGGGAGGGAGGAAGAGAACAAAGAAGGCCCTGGAGACAAGGTTGCTGCTGACGCCGGCTGAAGGTGAGGAGACTGGGCGATCATTTCGCTGAACACCTTCGCTTTGTCCTTTGTGGTCTCCTGATTGCCAAACACTTTAATCCCCTTCCCATTTCCATACTCTCCTTTCTGTCCTGGGCCTTCTCCACTGTCACACAGAGTGAGGTCAAACGTAAATTGGAACAGCACCTCTTATTTTGCTTGGCCAGCGGTATGAATATTAATTTCTCTAATTTCAAGTAACCCTTGCATTCCCTCTCACACTGTCCCTCCCCATCCCCGGCTGTCCTACTAATTTCACTGTCGTCCTGCTGGGTTTCACTGTATCTACTTGTTATATCACTTTCTGCACAGCCAACAATGGACCATTGTGGGCTCCACTTTTCCTTGATCATTGTTGCTGGCTTTGATTTGTTCTTTTCATATCTTTCATTCATTTGTTCTTTGTACCTTTCCATATCTCTCATTTCCCTCTCCCTTGACAATCAGTCTGAAGAAGGGTCTCGACCCGAAACGTCACCTATCCCTTTTTTCCAGTGATGCTGCCAGGCCCGTTGAGTTCCTCCAGTGTTTTGTATCTAACTTCAGTGTAAAGAAGCATCTGCAGTTCCTTGCTATATATTTGATCTAAACTTGGTTCGGAGGGGCAATAAAAGAAAGATTTGCCCCTGTCCTGCAAATAAATAACAATGTACTCACATGTCAGAGTGAGGCCAAACACAAATTGGAGGAACAGCACCTCATATTTCGCTTGGGCAGCTTAATAGCCCAGCGGCTAACTTCAAGTGCAGGGATATGGGAAGAAAGCAGGAACGGGGTACTGATTTTGCATTATCAGCCATGATCATATTGAATGGTGGTGCCTATTCCTGCACCTATTTTCTATGTTTAAGTAACGTTGCATCACCTCTTTCTCTCTCTCTGTGTCTCTCCCCCGCCCTAGACGTCATTGTACTAGTTTCACTGTCATCCTGTTGAGTTTCATTGTTTGAATAACTCATTTTCACCTGGCCCACAGCCAACAATGGACAGTTTCCTTGGTCATCGTTACTTGTTTTGCATTTCTTTCATTCATATCTCTCTACATCACCATTTATATCTCTCGTCTCCCTTTCCCCCGACTCTCCAGTCTGAAGAAGGGTCTCGACCCGAAACGTCACCCATTCCTTTTTCCTCCAGAGATGCTGCCTGACCCGCTGAGTTACTCCAGCGTTTTGTGTCTGTCGACAACACACTTACAGTCTGGGCAGCAGCCATTAAACGCCGTCCGACAGATGCCACAGTTCTCGTCGTTCGCCACCCAGAACCAAGTGGCGATGGCGTTCCAGCGCTTCACCTTCACCCGCATGGCGGCGGACGGAGCAGTTGGGAAGGAGGGAACGTGAGGGGGGGAAGGAGGGAGCGGCGGGGAAGGAGGGAACAGCGAAGGAGTGAGCGGGGAAGAAGGGGGCCGGGCCGGGTCCGCGGCACCGTCGGCTTCCGCTCACAGGAAGGCCCGGCCCGGCCCGGCCCGGCCGCCCACCCGCCCGCTCGCTCAATCCGTCATGTTCCTCGCCCGACGCAACCATTTCATGAGCTGGCAGGACAAATTACTTCAATTTTTTTTGATTAAATATTTTAAGCGCCACCGGGGGTAAATCTAGCCGCAGCGCTTAAAATATAAAAGTCATTTAACCCGCTGCTCATTAAATGGTTGCTTATTCTCATCGTTAGGCAGGAGAGGGGAGGGGAGAGTTTGATGGAGGGGCGGTGAGTTGGAGTGGAGAGGGGAGGAGGGAGAGGGAAGGACAGTTTGAGGGAGGGAGAGTTTGAGGGAGGGGAGGAGGAGGAGGAGGAGGAGAGGGAGGGAGGGAGGGAGGGTTTGATGGGGGGTGGTGAGATGGAGTGGAGAGGGGTCGGAGGGAGAGAGGAGGAGAGTTTGAGGGAGGGGAGGAGGAGAGGGAGGGAGGGAGGGTTTGATGGGGGGTGGTGAGATGGAGTGGAGAGGGGTCGGAGGGAGAGAGGAGGAGAGTTTGAGGGAGGGGAGGAGGAGGAGGAGAGGGAGGGAGGGAGGGTTTGATGGGGGGCGGTGAGTTGGAGTGGAGAGGGGAGGAGGGAGAGGGAAGGACAGTTTGAGGGAGGGGAGGAGGAGGAGAGGGAGGGAGGGAGGGTTTGATGGGGGTGGTGAGATGGAGTGGAGAGGGGTCGGAGGGAGAGAGGAGGAGAGTTTGAGGGAGGGGAGGGGAGGAGGAGAGTTGGAGGGGAGGGGGTGAATGTGGGATAGGGCAGAGGAAAGAAAGAATAGTGTCGGGGAAGGAATGGGAGGAAAGTAGGTAGGGTTAGGGGGGAAATGTTGGAGCAAAGGAAGAAAGGGGAGTGGTGAGGTGGAAAGGAGGGAATGGGGAGCAGGAGGAGGGGAGAGATTGGTTTGTGGGGGGTAATTGAGTGGAGGGACACTCACTTTCTGTCTCTCACTTTCTGCCTCTCACTTTGGACAGTTCATCTGTCAGGCCTGGAACCCTTAGTTTCCTGCCAAAAGATACAAACAATGTTTCCAGTTTTTCTGTTTTTACATCATATCACCAGCATTTGTTTTTAAAAATTTTTTTTGGGGGGGGGGTGTTCATCTAGTCCTTTCAGAACAGTCTTGTCAGTGATAGTGGTCTCTACACAGAGGTTAATTTCCAGGCTAGAGATTTGAACACAAAATAGATATAATTCAATGTAACACAGATTGAATGCAGAACAGGTACAGCACCGAGGGAGTTTGTTTCTTCCATTGTATCCACGCCAACTACTATCAATCCCTTCTTAGCTTTGCAATTTTTTTATCGCTACATCCTCATCAGAATTTTTCTTCCCCAACAAAGACTACATTGGAATCTTCCTATTTAGTTAATACCTGTGATATCTGTTCTTCAGCACCTCCAAGAAGGGGAACAACCTTTCTCCATTTTGTTCAAATCCTTCTTTATTTTACAACAAAGTTCCCCTGAGCATTTTAAAAAGAAAGCAGGCCTAAGCTCACTTTCTGTGAAACATTAAACTCACTGAGACCATAAATCATAGAAGTAGAATTAGGCCATTCGGCCCATTGAGTCTACTCAGCCATTCAATCATCGCAGGTCTACTTTTCCCAATCAATAATTCTATAAGACTCGGAGCGGGAAAAATGAGATAGGATCTAGTGCAGATGATTGTTGGCTTGTCTTTCTACTAAGGGAAATAAGGATAACCCAGGAAATTATAGTCCTGTGAGCATCACATCAGTGATAGGCAAGCTATTGGTGAAGATAGGGTTAGGATTTACTCGCTTTTGGAAGAAAGGTGGCTAATGACAGCATAGCTTTGTGTGGGGTAGGTCATGTCTTACAAACTTGATTGAGTCTTTGGGGAGGTGTCAAAAGTGATTGGTGAGAGTAGTGTGGTGGATGTTGACTACATGGATTTTAGTAAGCTATCAATAATAAGGTAGTGATCCAGAAGATTAAAATGCATGGGATCCACAGTGACTTGGTAGTTTGGAACAGAACTGGCTCATCTATTGAAGACAGGGCAATGATGGTGCTGGGACTTCCGTTGTTTGTGATATGTACAAATGACTTGGATGATAAATGTAGATAGGTTGGTTAGAAAGTTTGCAAATGACAACAAAAAATGGTGAAGAAGACTGTCAAAGGCTACAGCAGGATATGAATCGGGTACAGATATGGGCGGATAAATGGCAGATGAGTTTAATCTGGGCAACTGTGAGGTGTTGCACTTTGGGAGATCAAATGTAAGGGGAAAGTACATAGTTAATGGATAGACATTAACGGCTTTAATGTACAAAGGGATATCAGGATGCAAGTCCATAGCTCCCTAAAAGTAGCAACACGAGTAGATAGAGTGATAAAGAAGGCGTATGGTATGCTTGCTTTCATTGGTCGAGGCATTGAGTATTAGAGTCAGAGTATTAGGGAGTAGTCATGTTGCAGTTTTGTAAAACCTTGGGTAGTCCATGTATGAAGTTTGTTCTGGTTGCCCCAGTATAGGAAGAATGGGGAGGGTTTGGAGAGAATACAGAAGAGGTTTATCAGGATTAGAGGGGGGTTTTAGCTGTAGAGAGAAGCTGGACAAACTTGGATTGTTTTCTCTTGAACGTCATACCCTGAGGAGAATCCTGATAGAACATTATAAAATTATGAGCGGCATGGATAGATAGATAGAATGTTTTTTCCAGGATGGAAATGTGAAATATTACAGGGCATAGCTTTAAGGTGAGAGGGGGAAAGTTAAAAGGAAATGTGTGAAGCAGGTTTTTTTACACAGTGGTGGGTGCCTGGATCCTGCTGCCAGGGGTAGTGGTGAAAGCAGATACAATAGTGACGATTAAGAGACTTTTGGATGGGCACATGAATATGCAGGTAATGGAGAGATATGGAGCTATTGGAGGCAGAAAGGTTTAGTTTAATTTGGCAACGTTCGATACAGACATGGAGGGCCAAAGATCCTATTCTTGTTCTATACTATTCTGTGTTCTTACTTGGAAGGTTAAGTTGTTGGAAAATCAATTCTTGTTGGCCCTCATAAAGGCTCTTTTAAGCAGTTCCTCTTAGGTATTGGTTGCATAGTGGTTGCTCCACCCTCTCCAGATGAATAACAAAGTGGTCTTGAAGCAGATCTCAGAACTGATTTGTAACAAAATGAGCTACCTTTATCAACACAGCAATCAACTGAAGGTGACACAGGCCAGAAATTGCTCCTGTTTGTCACTGTTTTTGGCACTAAGAATGATAGAAAGATCAATTTATCCTTCCAAATGTCTGACAGAATTGTCCTTATCAGCCACTTTAACTTTGAGATTTTGGATTACTTCATTTCTTTCGTGATTTCTATGTGTTGGAATGGTCTTATTTAGTGATCCAATACAAAGTGGATGCCAATGTACACAATCTTAGAGAGCAGCCGAAGATCGATTCAAAATTAAGCTTAGGTTAGTTCAGTCGGGCAGTGTGTCATTTGGATTGAGTTACGTCTTTACCTTTATATTCTAAATTGAAACAAGCAGAACCTGAGGAGAATTTGGTTTTAAAATAAGTGCAGTGAAAATTCTCTCTAGTCAAGAGGAGTTTGACTTGTAAAAGCTAAGCTCATCATCAAACCAAGTTTGCCGAAAATATGTTCAAAGACACTAATGATAAGATTGAAATTTGCTGATAACTGTTTTCTGTTCAGTGGTATGATTCATGGAGAATAAATCATCTTGTAGGTTATCATATAGCCTCAGTCGTTATAGCATTTATCACTTCCTGAAAGTAAGAGAAATACATAATGCAGCATTTGAGAGACATTATGTAGTCAATGACTGGTTTCAATGCTAAATAAACTTTTAAGTCTTTAGTTTGGTGTTTATGGAATGATCTAAATCTAGGAGAATATCTTAATTTTATTTAATTTTTGTAATGTAAATTATGATACAAGCAACACGCTACAGTTCTTCACTTGAAGATACAGAATTTTGTTGAAATAGATCCACAGCTTTGTTGCTCAGTTATACAATGATTACACCAATTAAACCTCTGGGAAATGCAGTTTTTTTTAAAGATCTGATCAAGGCAGAAAGATCACATATGCTTGAAATTAGATAACTGCACTTGAATTTGAAGATACAGTAGCTAGATTATCTATTTACCAGCACTCATGGCCCAGTTTTCAAGGCTTAGAAGCTAACCACCAGCATTCTCCCAATTGTATTAACACTAAAAGGATGTGAAATAAATATTCTTCCGTGGATTATTGAACAAATCATATTCTTAATAGCATGCAAATAGCTATATATTTTTTTAAAGGGTAGACATTCAAAGAATAAAGAATATTGCAGAGGCTCCAATAATAATGAGCCACAATGACTTCCACTGGAATTGTCAAATTATTGCCGATATTTGTAAAGTAAATATGTATTTAACTTTTGCAGATCCCCCATTATCAATTCACTAGTAAATCTACTCAAACTAAAAGGCTCAGCCTGAAATAATAAAGTCTCACCTTTAATGATGACTTTGACAGTGATAAGAAATCATGTTGTATATGTTGCTGGTTGTCAAAGCTTCCAAAGATTATGAATGTTTCTGAACATCCCTCACCCATTCAGAAGCATTAAAAAATCTATTATAGCATTAAATGAACAATTTTTTTATTTTTAATTGAAATGCCTAAGTAATTAAAAGCATTTAAACCCTTGCAGCTATTTCACCTCCATTGAAATGAGTGCAATTCTGGTTCCTCTGCCAAATGTAATCTGCAGTAAGTTCAACAGGCAGGATTCAATAGGTTTATGTTCCACCTCTGAATTCCATGGGGAGTCTAGGGTCAGTGAGTTATGAAATACCTGGAAGAGTTTGGCCAGAATATTCAAGACTTCCACATTCATGTAGGTCTTCAGAATCCTTACATTTATGGAGGTCGGAGGTGAGGGAGGTACTGGTAAATGCCGACAATTCATTGCAAAAGATTTCCCAGTATGTTTCAGCCTATAGGTTCATAATCATAGTCCACCATTGTGGTAGCAAACCCAGATCATTAATGTCGTAAATGTGGTATTTGGCCCTCTAAGGATGATATATGAGGATTGGGTATATGGAGACCTCATGGTCAGTTCCAAGTCCAATAAACACATCTGAACAGTGGCACCAGAATTGCATTAGGATTCATGATTGTGTGCCAAGGGAAAATTAAGTCAACTTCACCCTATATTCCACTTGGTTTCGGTGTATTAATTTCAAAGTATATTGTGTGGGAATTGATTCCATAATTTCACCAGAAGTGAAAGTAAAAACCATTGCATGACAAAATGATATAGGGATAAGAATGAGGAAAGGTAGTGAACCTCAAAATACTTAATAAAACAACTGTATGTAATATATTGCAAACCCGTAGAAATATAATTTAGAATTTCCAAAAATATTATTCTTCAGAAATTATGTTTTTTGCGATTTATTGAAATAAGATTGTAAACATCAGCTTCAGTGAAGAAATTCACAGTATTCTTTGAAATATACAGTATTTCAAAGTATACTGTGAAACCAAGATGAATATAATATGGTGAAATTGACTTTATTTGCTCTTGGTGAATGATCATGAAACCAATTACAATTCCCGTGTTACTGTTCAACTGTGCTTGTCAGATTTAGAACTAATTTGTGGGTATTCACACATTGTATCCTCATATTGAAATTATTATTTTTCTAATTGATTGTAATAAGATTGCCAACATTAATTTCAGTGAAGGATGTTAATAGTCTTGAATAATGACCATTTTTTTTGATTTGGCACATAAAGGGACTTTACTTTTGAGGTTGAAGAGAAAACTTTTTTGTTGAACTTTGCAAACATAGATTAGACAATAGACAATAGGTGCAGGAGTAGGCCATTCGGCCCTTCGGGCCAGCGCCACCATTCAATGTGATCATGGCTGATCATTCTCAATCAGTACCCCGTTCCTGCCTTCTCCCCTTACCCCCTGACTCTGCTATCCGTAAGAGCTCGATCTAGCTCTCTCTTGAATACTGAGATTAGCTGAACATGTTATGTCATGAGCAAAATTATAGACAGTTGGAATTCCCGTTAGCTCCCTCTTCAGTCTGAAGGACAAAGAATGAAAGCAACAAATAAGGGAAACAGGAATACAAGATAAGCCTCAACAACCTTTCCTCGTAATGTAACTTGCCTTTGCTTTTCTACAAATATTTTACAGGGAAAACTATTGAAAGCTTAAGAAAAATCAAATTGCCAATGTCAGATAACTTACAAATTGTGCATTACAAATTATCCCTTCATCAATTGCTAAAGATTAAGGAGTGGTTGGGCCATGATGTCACAGATTGTGGATGGATTCAATGGTGTAGATGTGGAAATGGTTGAGAGCTTCAAGTTCCTTGGCGTTAATATTACCAACAATCTGTCGTGGACCAACCGCTCCTGTAGTCACTCATTCCTGACAATATACCACTGTGTTAAGACAGCAGGGGTCACAACAGAGCAATCTGGGATAGACACAAATAGCTGGAATAACTCAGTGGGTCAGACAGCATCTCTGGAGAAAAGGAATATGTAATGTTTCGGATCAACATCCTTCTTCTGACCCGCAGAGTTACTCCAGCTTTTTGTGTCTACGATTTAAACAAGCCTCTGCAGTTCCTTCCTACACACGTCAACCGGGACTTTGACTGAAATAAATTGTGAGTATGGCTATGCCAGTGAGTTGCTTGACTGGTAGATGAGAACGTTCTCGTTGTTTGGACAGGCTTACCAGTGCAAAGTGTGGCTTTGCCATTTCTGAATCCATACCCAAGTCAATATTGAGTGTTGTAACCTGTTGAGATATTTATGTGTTTTTACTCAACCTAGTGGTGCTAGGCCATTTCAGGGAGCAACTAAGAGCCAACCAGATTGCTGTTGGTCTCAACTTGCATATGGATAGGTCTGGCATGTTTCCTTCCCCAGAGAGAATTTGTAAACCAGAATTAGTAAGCCAGATGTGTTTTTACAATAATCTTGATTTTACTGCTACGTGCATTAATTTAATTCTAGATTTATTTAGATAACTAAATGTAAACTCAACATATGGGGTATGAGCTCATGTCTCCTGATTGCTAATCAGTAATTTAACCACTCCATTAAGATTCCTATTGTATTTTAAAATAGAAGGAAGTTTTCTCAATACCATAAAGTAACTCATTAAGGAATCTCCCCCTCTTCCACAACCTAGCAAAGTGCATCTGCAAAATTACCCTAATAATATTCCCATATGAGGTAACAACAATCTGTATGATGTCATTTTTAGAGTTTTAAAAAATAGTTTCACTCATAAATTGCCGAACTCTAATTTGGAGATTATGCTCCCATCTTCTGAGTTTTTGCACTAATTTACAGTTGTTGTGCATCTCTTTTTAATCCTCTCATCGTTTTTAAACAGCTCCTTAAATCAAAGACAATACAAACCAGAATTATTGATCTTAACTTGTTAAACTCTGATAACTTATCCCTGGAAGGCATTATACATTTCCTGAGCTGCAATTATCCCAGGCTGAATAGAGCCCAACTGTTGGGGTGTGTCCAAGGCTCTATAATTGAAGCATAAACTTAAACCTTTTGTGTTTTAGTCCCTTGGTATTATTTTCAGTTCAATTTGGGAAATAGATGGGCCTCACATAAATTGATGTTTAAGGAATTTTAACTGACTTGTGGACAACTTGGAGAAAATTGTGCAAAATGTATGCCGAGTTTTTAAAATAAAAATGACAATTTGCAAACGTCAACGGGCATTTATATTTAAGAAGGGCAAAGCAACTTATTCTATAAATGTACTATTTATATTTTTGAAAAAAACTTATTTATCTACTAACAATAATGTTAACTTGTGACTCAATTTAAGAACTATCTGCTGTACATCCTTAGCTGTCAGCCATCATTCTTCAGTGAGGACAAGTAGTGAGCAGGGCAGCACTTGATAGCTTGGAATGGAAGGCAAGGGGGTGCTACTGATTTTACTTTGGAGGTGGTGTTGCACCAACACGCAGTTTGATGTAGCCCTAGGAATAGATCATACTAGCCTTTCAACACACCCATCGTTGCCAAGGTGGCCTCAGACTTTGAAATCAAAACAGAAAATATTGGAGACACACGGCAGGTCAGGCACCATCCGAAGTTTCTGGTCAATGGCCCTTCATTGAATGAATACCAGCCTTGTTCTTGAGATTTTTAGAGTTGAAGAAGTTCTGAGAAGCAATAAAAAAGGCATACTATTTTTTAATGATGGGTTGTTCGGATAAATATAAACTGCATAAAATAATGCATCTTTAACATCGTTTAGTTTAGTTTAGAAAGGTACAGCATAGAAACATACCCTTTCACCCACAAAGACCTCACACCAACCATCAATTAACCTGGTGAATCTCCTCCGGACTGCTTTCAATGCGACTATAGCTCTTACTCAGGCAAGGGGATGAAAACTGTGCACTGTTGCTTTCATCAATACTCTGGTCAACTGTATCAAAACCTCCAATCCTATAAAAACAAAGACCAACATGCAATTTGCCTTCTTAAATTTATGTCATTACTCGATTGCAAACGTATTGAGATTCAAGAAAATTAATGTTTCAGTTTGATGATACATTTAACAGATCATTTCTTCTCAGTTCCACAGTCTTCTTATTTATCTCAAGAGGCTCCACACTTATTGCATTGACTCATCTTATTCTAGTTGGTGAGCATTTGAACAATTTTGCTACTGCTGAAAATCTGCCTGGTCTTGCTCATTCCATATCTCTTTTATGTTAGTTTCTGACAACAGTATCCCAGTGGACACTGTATTACAATGGTAGTGCAATGTATATCATGGCTATTGTGTTTAGTAATTATTCTAGTTTATTTCTTCCTTGTTTGTTTAAGCCTCAGTTGCCTAGAAACAGGAATTCACCTTATTTTGGTGAGCTATATCTGTTGCTTATAGAATAAATAGTTTTTTAGTTCTGTCGAAAACCTTGTATGAAATTGGGCAAAAATATATTAAACGCAGCATTAGGGGATTTCACATTTAGATTGATGTGTCAAAATGGGATCAGTGCGGTTTATATCAAATACTGCACAGTTGCCTTTGTCATTGCCATACTGGTCAGAGGGAAACAAGTCAGTATTTAAGAAACTGTTGCCATGTCAGTTTCTGTGGTCATGAGGGTAAATGAAATCTGGAGCTGTTCCTTGTGTTGGACGTCATGACCACTATCCCCATGCACCCACACACATGGCAAACAGACCTCATTGAAACCAAAAGAACAAACTGATGGAGGAACTCAGCCACACTGAATGGTCATGAAGCCACTGCCAGATGCAAATAAAACTCAACGAATCAGGCAGCATCTGCACAAAAAAAGAGAATCAGAGTTTAAGCTTTAGGTCGAAGACCCTTTGTCACAGTTAGGAAAGGCAGAAAACTAGAGATACAAGGATGCACAGATGCTGTGAAACACAGAGTGCTGGTGAGTCAGGCAGCATCTGTAGAGGGAATAGACAGATGACGTTTTGTGTCGGAATCCTTCAGACAGAAAACTAATTAGTTTCAAAGTGCTGGAGTAACTCAGCGGGTCAGGCAGCATCTTTGGAGAAAAAGAATAGGTGATGTTTTGGGTCGAGACTCTTCTCTACCCAAAATGTCACCTATTCTTTTTCTCCAGAGATGCTGCCTAACCGGCTGAGTTACTCCAGCCTTTTGTGTCTGTCTTCGATTTAAACCAACATCTGCAGTTCTTCTCTACGTAGTTAGTTTCAAGTTACAGAGAGGGTGAGGGAGGGATGGATAGGACACGGAAACTATATCTGATAAGGCAAATCCAGTGTTGGCATGGGAATACACGACTGATGATGTCATCAGTTTGACACGCCAATAAATTAGATTAGAGAGAGAGAAAACATTAACAATTGTACATTAAAGTGCCATGAAATGAGGGCAGTTAGAGAAAGTACATATAGAATTGTAAAAATTATGAAATATTGAGCTGAAACCACACTATCTGCTTGTGTTGCCACTTTCAGGAAGCAATGGTCTTGAATTCCAAGAATCCTCTGCACATCAATGTTGTTAAGGGTCCTGCCATTAACGGTACACTTTTCCCTTATATTCACCCTCCCAAGGTGCAACATGTCACACTTGCTCAGTTTAAACTCCATCTACCATTTCTCTGCCCATATCTGTCAATCTGTACAAAGAAAGCAATAATTTTCCAAATGATGAAGTTTCAAATTTAATTATTTAAAAAAATCCATAGTTAAGGATTCACAGTTGTAAGTCCTGCAGAAGAGTGGGCAAATTGATGAAGAATTATTGAATGCCAGGGAAAATATGTCGTCATGAGATGTTCTCAAAGTAGCATAGTTGCTGTTGTGGCTCAGAGAACTAACAGTGCGAAGCATTGCATCCTTTGGTAAGAAATATTGCCTGGTAAATCAAAAATAAAAGACATAGGTTTAAGGTGAGAGGTGAAAAAGATTTGAAAGTGCCCTGAGGGGCAACTTTCTCACTGAAACGACGATTCAGGTCAGGACCTTTCTTCACTCTGCGACCCTAAATGTCGCCTATCCATGTTCTCCAGAGATGCTACCTGACCTGCTGAGTTACTCCAGCACTTTGTCAGATTTTCATTGGACCTGCAACTCATTGTATGTGTGCATATGACAATTTGAAGAAGGGTCCCAATCTGAAACGTCACCTATCCATGAGCTCCAGAGATGCTGCCTGATCCGCTGAGTTACTCCAGCACTTTGTAAGATCATTGTAGCTGCACCTCAACGTACTCATGCATATGGCAATCTACAGCAGTCTGAAGGATTCTCATCCAAAACGTTGTCTATCCATGTTGTGCCTATGACAATCTGAAACAGGCTGAAGGGACTCAAAATGTCCAAGTTCCCCACAGATGTTGCCTGATCCGCTAAGTTACTTCAGCACTTTGTGTCTTTTTTTCATGACAACTTTGCACTAGTGCAAAATTGTGTTTTACACCAATGACCGGTTCTTTTTTTGCACAGACTTTTTATTTTATTATCTTTCAGAATTGTATGTATAACTTATATTATCTTACACTATACGGCGCAAGACACAAAGTGCTGGAGTAACTTGAGTAACAGGAGTAAATGGTACGTTTGCAGGTTGATTGGCTTGATATAATTGTAAATTGTCGGATCGTGTAAGTGTGCGGGGATCACTAATCAGTGTGGACTCGGTGGGCCTGTTTCTGCACTGTATCTAAACTAAACTAAAGTAAAGGTGGGGGAGGGACGGAGAGAGATGGGATGCAAGAGTTACCTGAAGTGAGAGAAATCAATACCACGGATTTGGGTGTAAGCTGCCCAAGCGAAATATGAGGTACTGTCCCTCTAATTTGTGTTTGGCCTCACTCTGACAGTGGGGGAAGTCCAGGACAGAAAGGTCAGTATGGGAAGGGGAGTTAAAGCGTTTGGCAATTGGAATACCACGTAGGCCCAGGTGGACTGAGCGAAGGTGTTCAGTGAAACGATCGCCCAGACTCCTTTGGTCTCGCTGATGTACGAGTCCACACCAAGAACAATGGATACAGGTTGGAGGAGGTGCAAGTGAACCGCTCCCATAACCTGAAAGGACTGTAGTGGTGTGTAGGAAGGAACGGCAGATGCTGGTTTACACCGTAGATACACACAAAATGCTGTAGTAACTCAACAGGACTGGCAGCATCTCCGGCTAGAAGGAATGGGTGTCGTTCCGGGTCGAGACTCTTCTTCAGACTGTGGGGGTCCCTGGACAAAATCGAGGGACGGGTGTTGTATCTCGTGCGGTTGAAGGGAAGGTCCATGGGGAGGGGGTGGGTTGGGATGAGTTAAGCAGGGTCAAGATCGCTGTGGGAAGACAGTGGCATCTCTGTGCAGGGCACTGCATCCGGCATGTTACTCCTCCAGCCGGAGGAGCCGCTGCAGGCAGCCCCGAGCGACGTGCGCGGCCGCGAGTGGCGGTAACGCGCGTTCTCGTCGCTCCCTCCTCACTATGTTATCGAGTGGTAAAGATGGCGGATTTCCTGCCGTCCCGCTCTCTCCTCGCCGCTTGTTTTCCGAACTGCGTTCTCAACCAGCGAGAGGCCGAGCAGCTTCGCAAAAGCAAACAGATAGACGAGCTCATCTCCCGGGATAAGACTTACGTGCGGCGACTCGTGAAGATCCTGCTGCTCGGCGCCGGCGAGAGCGGCAAAAGCACTTTCCTCAAGCAGATGCGAATTATCCACGGCCAGGATTTTGATCAGAAGGCCAAGGAGGAGTTCAGGGGAACCATCTACAGCAACATCCTGAAGGGCGTTCGCGTCCTGGTGGACGCCAGGGAAAAGCTCCGTATCCCCTGGGGAGACCCCGGCAACCAGCAGAACGGCGAGTTCCTGATGAGTGTCGACACCAGGGCGTTGACCGGGGCCGCCGCGGGCCTCGTGGAGACGCGGGTTTTCCTCAAGTACTTGTCCGCCTTAAGATCGCTGTGGGAAGACAGTGGCATCCAGAATGCGTACGACAGGCGCAGGGAGTTCCAGCTGGTGAGTAACTCGGAGCCGATGCGGTGGAAAAGACGCGCGGGCTTGGTTGGGAAGGCCTGGCTTGGAGAGGAACGAGAAGCCAGCGTCTTCCTGAAGAGGGTGTGTTCCGTGTCAGAACTTTGGGCGGGTGGAGGGCTTCTCTAGTTTGCAAACTAGCACGAATCAACTTTTAATTTCTTTATAAAAATCTATATTTATCGTTGTATTGGCTCGTCCATTTATAAATGGGCTACTCGGTTCTCCGATATCATCAACATTTTTAGTGTGTCTTAGTTGTTGGACGTATATTTGAATGTTTACAGAACACGCATTATTTCAAACACAAATATATGTGATAGCTGAAGTCGAAAGTGAGCAGGATTTTTGATGACCTTTTTCTCAACAGTCTTGTATCATTTTCTACCGATCTAATCTTATGTAGCATTAGAAATTTATAATTCTCAAAGACGTGACATCTTCAGGAATGACTTGCAAGGTAGTTATGTTTTGTGGATACAAGTTTATGAAGATTTGAGTTGCTCAGGATCACTGACTTTTGCTTGTCAGTTGGCACATTAATGGAATCGACTTTCATTGATTCATTTGAAGGCCTGGATTTTCATGTATTTCTGATTCATGAAGATGGTATTGTTTACAACAAAACTGAAGTATGTCTTCAATATAAGTGCCTGCCTGATACATGGAAAAAAAAGTTGAGTTTGTGACTACTTGTAGTTTTAAAGTTTGTTTTATTTTAAATAATGCATGCATTTGCTTCTATATTGTATTATTGTGTTTCGAATTACTACAATCTTTATGCCCCCTCTTTAAAAATAATAGGACATGTGCATTTTCCAAGCAAAGTATCTTCATCTGGAGAAATTCTTACTTCCATATTGTGCAGTTTGGATGGATGTAATGTGCATGTTACATTGAACTTGCATATTATTGCAAAAGTGTTTCTGTACATTAGAAAAAAACGAAAATGTAAGGAGAGAGGAAGTGAAATAATAACATTCTAGGTAAATGAGTTGATTGCTGTTGGGAATTACCTGCATAAATTCATAGTTTTTCCTTTGATCGCTCTGCAAATGTAGTGCACTATAATTAGCAAAAAAAAATGGTTTGTTTCCTGTATCAGTCTCTGCAATTTTATGTTGGTTGTTTTCTTTGTGATCCTAAATCTCAAGCTGGGAGGCTGGGTGTTCTTGGTGAAATAGCACCAATTATGATCGCTAACATGTTTCTGCTTTGTGGTTATATAATGGGTGCAGTTCATGATAGTGCTTTGGTTAAAGTCTGATGGAATTTGGCAAATATGGGAGAATCAAATTCGTAGACTGTCCAGGAATTTGATTTCTCAGTGTTCTGATAGTAAGACAATTGTACTCGCGATGAAATTAAGATGTACTAATGTTGAATTACTTTGAGGTTTAAAAACTGAAGGCAATTGGAACTCTTGTAAAATCAGTTCTGTTAACTCAGACCCAAAGATATGTTGATTTCAATGTAGACCCTTGTCCTGAAGTGAAAGTAAATTTCAACTGATTTATGATTGAGTGGAATATCAACTGAGTACTGTTCTCCACATTGTTTGTCCTTCTTGATTGAGTAATTTGAAATATCCTGGAAAATCAGTTGTTTTTTTGACTAATTTGATTTTGGGATAAAACAAAAAATAGTTTCAGTCACTTATATGATTAATTGTGTGTTTTGCAAATGTAGATATGTCAGTAATTATTGGGTTGAATGTGAATACAATATAATGAGAAACTTGCTTAAAGTCATAATCAGTAATGAGAAGTATAGGTCACCATGTGCTTAGCTATTCAAGAGGAAGAAGGAAGCAGGCTTAAAAATAAATGCGAAGCCTTTTTCAAATGTATACTAAATATTTGCTAAAATAAAAGCTGAAATGGCTGGAAATACTTAAATCCAAGAACAGCTGTGGAGAGAGAAACATTGAACATTTTATGTCAATGTCCTTTCATCTGATCTTAATTCTGCTGTTTGTGCAGAAATTGTGTTTCTCTCCACACATGCAGCGTGACCTGCTGAGGAAAATAACGTCTTATCTTTCAGCATTAGCAGCATATTGGCATTGGAGTTCGTATTGGATATAGAATTACAAAGAAATACTCAACTATCAGCTCTATCTAATCAATAGTTATTAGCAGAAATAGGGAATAACGAGTAAAGTATTTCCTGCTGTCATGCACAGCATAATGCAAGACAATGTATTCCACATTTGACCGAGATATCAGGAAGTGATTAATATTTGCAAACTTCTCATCGCCAGATGCCTTGCCCTCTTCCCAGTCGCTCTTCTACTCCTTGGCCAACTGCTGGTTCACCCTCTTCCCAACCCTCCACTCCTGGCTTCTCACCCACCACATGATGACTGCCCACTCTCTCTTCTTTCCCCTGGCAGCTCCCACTATCCTCTTCACACCCCCCCCCCACACTTTCACCAACCAGCTCCACTCTCCTCCCTATCTCCCCCACTTGCTGACCCCACTCTCTCCCCAACAACCTGGATACCCTCGTTTCTACCCTGCCTTTACTTTTATCCTCAACCCACACTTGCCCAACTTGACAAAAGGCCTCCACCCAACCCCACTGTCGTCGTCGTCGTCCCCGCCCTGGCTGTCACACCTCTCTGCCTCACTCGGCTGCCACCACTTTTCACGCAAACCAGCTGCTTCAAATTCTCTTCCCCCCCCCCAAGTTCACGGATCTTCCCGCCTCACCCTACTCCACTCCCACCCAAATGGGTCTTCCCATCCTGCTCCCCCCCCACCCTCCCCAGGTCTTCTCGCTTCACCTCTCCACACCTCCACACCCCTCCTTCCCCCCCCCCGCCGCTTGGGTCTTCCCATCCCCTATCCCATACCCCTACTCTTATCACCCCACATTAATTTTGCCCCCTTCACTCCATCCCCACAGATCCTCTCAACCCCTCTTCTGGGCTGCTCTCTTCCTTTCCTGCTGCCATCTTTGCCTCCTCCCCTCTCCCTCCCTGGCTCTTCCCTTTCTGCCTCTGGCTGCCTTTGCCTCATCTCACCTTTCCCCCTCCCCTTTCATTCCCAGTTATTTGCAGCATCCATGATACTGTTGAGGGCTTCTGAGAAAGGCAAACTTACCTTTTGTGTATCTGGTGCTGTTAACTGACTGGTATATGCCATTTTGAGCCTAAGTGAAGAAATATTGTCCAACAGTTAGTGTATTGGGCCACATGGTGCCATCATGCAGAAGGGTCAGTAATTGCCCCTCCTGTTCAGAACCCTTTGTCCCTGACATGAAAATGCTTTTGCAAATATTAAAAATAATTGGAAGAGTACATACCAAAGATTGGAAAATACTCTATTTTAAATAGAAAATAATTAGAATCTAAATTCACCTTCAAAGAAAAGTTACTAAATACTAATGCCTTTATTAACCATTCCGTTCAATTGAAATGAATTGATGTGTTTGGGTTTATTACAAAGATTGCCGAATGCAGGTACTGGCATTGCAGCAAATTTGCTTTTCACTGCTGAAAACTGTTTAGTGAAATGCTAATTATTTGTGGCCAGCAATTCCTGGGCTACTCTGTTTGGGTGGGGCTCTCAAGGTTGTGGGTACTGGTTATTGCAGAACTATTCTGGCATTTACAGTGGTGCAACCAATGTTTTCTAGCAAGTTATAACCTGAAGATTATCTTTCTCTCTCCACAGGAGTATCTGCTGCTCGACTGACAAAACATTTTCAGCATTTATTTCATTTTTTCACAGAAACCTTTGAATATATTGCTGTAGTTCATCTTGAGTATTTCAGATTTTGTAAGTCATTTGTATGCTGTCTGATTTTGGCTTATTTTACTTGGCACTGTCCTCTGATTTGACATTCGGTGCTTTGATCAAATGGGAAATGATCCAATTCATTTGAAGCCTTTCACCCTCTCAAAGTTAATTTGCAGAGTTCAAATGATTTTGAACCTCTTCTCAATGCTGGTTTGTATTTAATTGATAAAATACTTGTTTAGGAAGTTTGACATTTTTCATGGACAAACATTAATGGGTGAATTTATTTGACAATCTGTGCTTGCTAATAAAATACTTTGTGCTAATTGATTCTCATAGGCTCTGTGCACTTTTGCAGGATAAAAAATGTAGATCTTCCGCATTGGAGGGGAAGTAAATGTAATATTGGTTTATTTGTGTTGTGCAAATTGGTATTTGATGGGGGGATTGATATGCTTTCTGGAGAAAAATGCAGTATTATAGTAATGCTTCATTGACATTATATGTTGGAATAATAAGATGCAGCAGTTGGAAAAAATCAGGCATTGTTGCCACCAATTTCATCACTTCCCTTTTTATTTGACTGGGCAGTGTGCTGAGATGAGTAATGAAGGAGAATAGTCTGTTCGGAACACCATTTTGTTTATGGATTTCCTGCCTTCTGCCTTTGATTTTGCATATGATATTCAAAGTTGTAGGCTTGAATTTCTACAGATTAGTGTTTGAAATGTATAAACATATTGATATTTTCTCTTAGTATGAAAAGGAAATGGAGCAGTTACAATGTATGCATTTGATTGTGGGAAGAACAGGGAAACCCCACCAGGAGACTGCATGAAATCTTTTTACTGGAATTCTTTACATTTGTGTATTTATTTTTGTTTGACATTTATGCTTTCTAGTGCATTATTATGGTTGAATTTTGTATGAGTTATTAGCAATGCATTCTCTCACTTGGTTCTTTCTCTGTAGTTTTTCTACTTACAAATTGTTGAATGCTCAGTTGGTTTAATACCTTAAATACAGATGACCAGGCAGTTTCATTTTGGTTTTGTTCCAAAAGTCAAAAGTTTTGATTTGATTTGGATCTTGTGGTGCAGTTGATGCAATATAGTAATTTATGCCAATTTCGCACATCCAATATTCTCTGTCTGTTTAGCATAAGAATAATGATCCTTTATTTGTTAAATATTGAGTGAAGTCATGAGTCTAAATGCCAGGTAATCTTGGTGTCCTGTTGGGACTATTACACAATAAACCAGTTGTGTAATGTATTATATGCTAACATTTGGTGAGCTCAATTGCTATTAGTCCATTGGAACAGATACATAAATCTATAATCTCATTGGGTGCCTGAACTTTATAGTTTGGTTTTGTTTGATCTGGAAGCTGGGTTGATTTCGGTTCTCAATTAATAGAAAATACAACTTGAGCCCCTGCCGATCACAAAGTTTAGTGCTGAATATATTCAGGAAGTCTTGCCTCGGAACGTGGTGGTTGTTGGTTTGCAGCATGGGATTGCTCACCTTGGTTCCCAAAAAGCAACCACTGGTATAGAACCGTAGTGAAGCCAGTTGGTGTTGGGAAGTATTAAATTAGATTACTTGTAGATGTTGATTAAGACATTAATTCATAATATTCAGTGCCTGCTACTCCTGAGCTAATTTCTACTGACAAGGCCTGCTGGGTCTAATTAGTTGAACAGATTTTGGGAAAAGGGAGAGATACAATTCATCCATGTGAACTTGATATAGACAATAGGTGCAGGAGGAGGCCATTCGGCCCTTCGAGCCAGCACCACCATTCAATGTGATCATGGCTGATCATTCTCAATCAGTACCCCGTTCCTGCCTTCTCCCCATACCCCCTGACTCCGCTATCCTTAAGAGCTCTATCCAGCTCTCTCTTGAATGCATTCAGAGAATTGGCCATTTGCTTATGATATCTTTGTCATTTGCACAGGGTGTTTATGATCTGCAACTACACTAATTTGCATTATATCCCACAGCTGACGTTCCAGATGATCTCATTCAGTATGCAATAGCTGAGTTTTCCCAACAGTTTATGCAGCTGATTAAATATTATATTTTAAAATTGGTTTATTGGGAAGTAGAGTATATTTGAAGAATTTTATGCGAAGTCGTTACAGTGAAGTTTTTGTAAGCAAGTTTTACCCATCCCATCTTATTATGAATATTTAAATATATTTTGAATGTCTGAGAATGGCATGGAAATTTGAGAAATAATAGTGGCATTTGCACTGTGATTGGTGCGATTGGTTGACCTGCAGGAAATTTATTTTAAGTATTAAAATGGAAGCAGGTGAACAGATCTCTTAGTGGATAAAGACGTGGTGCTTTCTACCACATATCTCAAAATGAAATATGCAATCCAAATAAGCTACCATGATCAAAAGCTTTTGAAAGGAATGGAATGGGCCTTTACTCTCCATTTCTGCACTATTTACCTTGCAAATATGGCCCAGTGTTGTTACTCACACCAACATAATGATCCAAGAGGGAAAAATGGTTGCTTGGTCATATCTTCAGTAATGTCAGACAAACATGCTGTCATCTAGTCAATATCACCTTTAGGATTTAGGATTGAAATAATGGTGTGAATAAAGCAAGTCTTTATAAATAAAAACTAAGCAGTGCTGAATTATGTACTTATTTTATTTATGCAATTCTTGCTTTACTCGTGCACCTTATTGCAGGTGTTCTGGAGGTACTGGTGGTGTTTGAGGATAAATTGAAAGGGCAATATAGGTATTTCAATGAGAAATTCAATATACTTTTGAGAGAGTGTCCAGCTTCAAGTTTCTGGGCACTCACATTTCGGAGGACCTAACATGGTCCACTAACACTGCTGCGCTGGTCAAGAAGGCACAGCAACGACTGTTCTACCTAAGAACACTGAAAAAGTCTGGTCTACCCCAACAGCTGATGACAACCGTCTACTGCTGCACCATAGAGAGCATCCTAACACATGGCATCCCTGTGTGGTATCTCAGCTGCACGGAGGGAAAGAGGAAAGCTCTTCAGCGGGTAGTCCATAGAGCTCAGAGGACTATCGGAACACAGCTACCAGCCTTGGAGGGCATCTACAACACACGATGCCTCAGAAAAGCCACCAGCATCCACAAAGACTCTTCACACCCCTGCTGTCTTCTACCATCGGGCAGACGATACAAGGCCTTCTACGCCCGCACCTCCAGACTCAGGAACAGCTTCATCCCCAGGGCCATAGCTGCTATGAACCGGTCCTGCTGAGCCGGATGGTCACATCGCACAGTGAACCGGCACAGATCTACTTGCACTTTATTCTGTTTTAAAACTGTTCTAATTTGTTTCATTGGGCTGTTTAAATTAATACTGACTAGCTAATTAATTTATTGCATCGTATGGGAGGCGCATTCCCAATCTCGTTGTACCCCTGTACAATGACAATAAAGATATATTGTATTGTATACTTTAACTCGAGTAACATTGGCAAAGTTTGTGTTTTTGTAATTCGTATCTTTAGAAATAAAAATGTAGTTAGCGAGATTTTTCTGATATAGGTGGATTAAATGGTGTAGATTGGACATTTGTGTGATTCTTAGCCACACAGCACAGCCTTTAAATTTTTAAAAAAAGTATATCTCTGCCATTTATAAACCTTTGACTGACTGTGATTAGGGTAGTTAAAATTCCTGTGAAACAGAAGCAGGCGCGGACCCACGACCGGGTCCACGGACCCACGACCGCACGCGCGGATCCGGCGGTCAATCTGGCAGCTAATTTGGAGATGTTCAGGTTTGGGGAAAGATTTTTAAAAAGTTCTATTTGGTCTGGTTGCATTCTTGCAAAAGGATATCAACATTTATATTTGGTTATCTGATAGGCCAGAGACAATAGTGTCATGCAGTGACTCACCATTAAACTTGTGTCCGCTGGTTCTTGATTTTCAAGAAAGAGGTAGATTTAGCTGTTAGAGCTAATGGAATCAAGGGATGTGAGGAAAAAGCAGGAACGGGGTACTGATTTTGGATGATCAGCAATGATCATATTGAATGATGGTGCTCGCTTGAAGGGCCGAATGTCCTACTCCTGCACCTATTTTCTTATGTTTCCCTTTGTGTAAAAGACTCATTGTAAATATCCTATCTATTACCCTCATGATCTTATGTACCTTTATAAATTGGTACCGGCGGGAAATTGGTCTGCCGACAGTCACAACACATAAGGTACACAAAAACCTGAAATTAAAAGTGAAAACAAAAGAAAAAGACAAGCGACTGTTGGATAGCTGCAGTGTGCACAGTGCCTTCACCAGAACAAATGGACAAACAAATACAGACTAATTCCCTAGGCAGAGGATTCTAAACTAGAGTGCCTCCCCCCCCCCCGACACCCAACGGGTCCCCTTTTGTTCTCCCACCATCCCTCTCAGCGGTCCCCCGACGCTGGGTCCCCATTGTTCTTCACGGCGGTCTCCCCACGCCGGGTCCCCATTGTCTCCCCCTCACACTCATCGACCCTGATGCCCACATTGCCACCGAGGCTCCCAGCGCTGCCACCGCTGAGGCTCCTTCAGCCCAGAAAGGCCTCGCTGCCCGCCTTCTCTGCAATCCCCTGGAAGGCCTGTGGAGCGAGTCGGGCCTACCGGGGATCGGTCTTCGGTCATCGTTCTATTCAGCGGCGGCATGGTCGTTAGGCAGGTGGATCGGGCTCGCGCGGCTCCCTGGGACACTCCTGCCGCACACACTGCTTCCCGGGACTAAACGGGAATCAACCCCTCCTGTGCTTCATGGAATAATGTCCTCGTCTGCTGAATCTCTTCCTATAGCCAGAGGGCCTCAAGTCCTCGTAAAGTTTCTCTGCACTCTTTCCAGCTTAACAACATAATTCCGAGAGCAGGATGACCAAAACTGCTCCAAATGCAGCCTCGCCAACACGTTTAATTTAGAGATGCAGCGCAGAAACAAGCCTTTCAGCTCACTGAGCCCATGCTAACCAGCGATTACCCACACACTATCCAACACAATGTGGATAATTTACAGAAGCCAATTGACCAAAAACCTGCACGCTTTGGAGTGTGAGAAAACCAGAGCACTGGGAGAAAACCCACGAGGTCTCAGGTAGAATGTTCAAACTTCATAAAGTCAGAACCTGTAGTTTAGATCAAATAGCTATATAAGGCAGCAAATTTACTGCTGCCCCTGTAACATAGCATCCCAACTTCTATGCTGTGTGATTTCATGTTTGAGTATTTGCTATTTTAACATTAGTTTTCCAAAATACAGTTGATGCAAGGTTCATTTTATTTCAAATTGTAGTAAATATAAACAAAAAGAGGGGAAATTTAAGAAATTTGCTTTGAGGGGCACTAGACAATGTTTGTTATTATCATGTTTCAAAGGGGTGAGTGTTCAAATTTTCCATGGCGCCATTCTGTGGCAGTGTACTATTTGTGACATTAATTCTTCATCTTACTGTAGCCACCACTTAACTCTTCCTCTTCATTATTGCTTGATTTGTTGATTTTTATTTCGTCCAACGTTTTCTGGCTTTATGGTTTAAATTGCCAGTGCCTGCAGAGACAGAAGATAGATTACAAAATTTTGGACATTCATTTTATTAGATTATTAGAACAGAGCCTTAACAAACTTGAGACTTTGCGGTTGGCTTTTTATTTCCAGATGCTAGTTTATAATCTAGTTTATATTATAAGTATAATGGTCACATACTTTCTTTTCTATCTTTTAGCAGATCTTGTCTCAATTAGAAAGGAAGTCAGATGATGTCTACTATTGCATACGTAATGAAGGGCACGATTTTAACATGGATAAATAACTGAAATTTGTGATGTAATTCCAGAAATAATTAGATAAATGTTATTTCTTTGCGTTACATTTATAGATGGTTTAAGCATTCAAAATCATAATGACCCAACCATGGGTAATGATAATTAATGATGGCATCACACTCGAGGAGGAGAAAGGGAAATTATGGTATAAAGGATGGGATGAAGAACACTTGGAAAGTATCAATGATATTAGACAAAGTTAATTTGTATTTCTGGAATGGAAAAGGGATTTTTTGTGAATGTAACTAATAGACGAGGTAAAGGAAAGCCAATCAATGTGGTGTACTTGGATTTTCAGAAAACCTTTCATAAAAGTCATGCAAAGCACAAGGTTTTGGGGGTAATATATTAGCATGGATTAAAAATTGGTTCACAGACAGGAAACAGTAGGAGAAAATGGTCTTTCTCAAGATGGCAGGCATAAAGAGTTGAATACTGAAGGGATCAATGCTTTTATGATTTGGATGAAGGAACAAAATGTTTAGAACTTTGATTAAACAAAATTTGGGGATTGTGAAGAAAATACACTTCAGTAGGACAAACATTGTAATATTTAAAATATTTATTTGTGAAATGTTGATTTACATGGAGACTTCTTGTACATTAGTCAATGAAAGCTAGCATGTGTGTATAGCAGTTAAGAAGACAAATAGTAGGTTGTGCTGAATAGCAAGAGGACGAGTGTATAGGAGCAAGGAAGTCTTACTACAGTTATATGGGACGTTGGTACTGTCATACCTGGAGTAATGCGTGCAGTTTTGGTCCCCTTTCCCATGAAGATATACATTTGCACTTGAATGGCAAACTGCCACACCAGGAGATATTATATTGACTAGATTTTGTACTTGTAAGAGTTTAAAAATGAGAGGGAATCTCACTGAAACTTGCATAATCTTGAACGGGTTGTATGGAAGATATTTTACTTACCCAAGGTATTTAGGGGGGGAGGGGGGCGGTGGTCAGGTCAGGTCACAATGTTAGTTTGCTGAGCAGGAGATTTCAGACAGAGAGGTAGGCAAAATATCTTCATTCAAAGCTTGGTAAGCCTGTGGGATTTGTTACTAGAGGGCTGTGAATGCTACGTCATTGCATTTTTTTGGAGGAGAAAGATAATTTGTTGGGTGCAAATGAATTTAAGTAGATCGGGAAAGAGAATGAATGTGATATTCAATTTTGTGATGAAATCTGATTCAGATTTTCTTGATTGTTTCAGTGGAACTGAATGCTCTGCTTATTTAATTGAGCATACTGTGGATCGTAACTTGTTTATTAAATATATTGAACATACTGAGAATGCCTGCAAACATGGTTCAAACATCTTAAGCTCTTGCATCTGTTGCATGACAAGTGGCGTGAAATGAGTTGAGACTGTCCTATCAATTTTGTTACATGTTTTTAATGGAAATACTTGAATTCAAATTTATGCTCACTTGCACCATTGTAAGGCAAAATGTATCTTCTAGGCAAGACAGTAGTCGTTTAACGTTGCTAATTGTTTCAGCTTTGTTACTGTTGCAATGAGGTAATTTCTAGTTTGTCACTCCCCAAGATGTAGTGTGCCCACTCATGAGTTAGACAATGACTCAATGTCTGAAGAAGGGTCTCGACCTGAAACTTCACCCTTTCCTTCTCTGCAGAGATGCTGCCTGTCTCACTGAGTTACTCCAGCTTTTTGTGTCTATTTTCGGTTTAATCCAGCATCTGTAGTTCCTTCTTACACAATGAGTTAGACAATGTTCTCATGGAATGTTGTCTATCTCACATAGAACATACAAGTACAGCACTGGAACAGGCTCTTTGGCCTATGATGTCTGTGCTGACCATGATGCCAGATTAAACTAACCCTATCTACCTGCACATGATCCATAATTTGTCCATTCTCTGCATGTGCATGTATCTACCCATATCTGTAAATAGTATGTACCCTGTGCTAACCATCTTCACTATCCACAACTCCACCAGTTTTTGCATTATCTGCTAAGTTACTAATCAGCCCATTTACACTTTCTTCCAGGTCATTTATATATCCGAGACACCAGAGGTTCCAAGCGCTGATCTCTGCGAAACATCACTGGTTACAGACCACCAGTTAGAATAGTACTCCCACTCTTTCCCCTCCACACCCCGCTTCTACCTCCTAGGTCCAAGACAATTTTGAATCCAGTCGACCAGATCACTGGATCCCATGCATCTTAATCTTCTGCATCAACCTACCATGAGGGACTTCGTCAAATGCCTCACTAAAATCCATTTAAACAACATCCACTGCACCATCCTCATCAATTATCTTCACTTGCTCAAAAATGTTATCAAGTTTGTAAGATATAATCTGCCACGCAGCAAGTCGTGCTATCTAATAAATCCGTGCGAGTAAATCCTATCCCTAAGGATCCTTTCCAATAGCTTCCCTACCACTGACATGAGGCACACCGGCCAATAAATTCCTAGATTAACCTATGTCCTCCTTACACAGAGGAACAACACTAGCTACTGTAGAGTCCTCTGGGACATGGCCTGGAGCTAGAGACAATACAAAGATCATATCTATAAACAGATCAATGACAGGAAAGTAGCCAAGCAACGATGTATAAGATTTTTAAATTTTTTTTTAAACAATTCAGGAAATAATAGCAGTAACTGTTGTGGGGAAAAAAATTGTTTATAGCAAGCATCTACATTTAGATATCTACATATTACTAAAACTTTCATCTTGTATGTATATAAACATTTGTATTTATGTGAGCTCCCGAAATACAGCCAAAACGGTACACGATAGTGCAACAATTTTAGGTCCACCTTACTCACCGTTGGCATGCGGTGTGCTGTAGCAAGTTTCGTTCAAATTGTTGTTATATTTTAAGTTATTCGCTTTATAGACTTTATACTATGAATGGGCCCGGCAGCCGTCATGCCTGCGCAGTTGGGGCCCATTGATCTAACACTTGCGTGTTCATCTTGCGTCACAATGGTAAGATGGCCGCCGGATCCACGTGTGCGCAGTTGTGGGAGGGTTGCTGGGGAGGACCGGCGTCTGTCCCAGCGTTCCCCACGCCTGACCTTCCTCCCATGGTGCAGCGCGGACCTTCCTCCCGTGGTGCAGTGCGGCATCAGAGAGAAGGCCAAAGATGATGGCCTCCAGCAGGGCGAACATGCAGCAGCGCCTTGCGACCACTCTCCTGCTGCTGGCCGGCCGGGGTGAGTGTCTCCCTCTTCCCCCTCGCCTGCCCCTGGCCCCAGGGGAGACTCCCCGGCTGGCAACGTCCACGGGTTGTCAGTTGGGGGAGGGCTGCCGGGCCCTGTATCCGTGCTTGCGCAGTTGGGGGAGGTTTGCCGCGCCCGGCGGCAGCCCTCGATCCTGGAATCTTGCTGAGCGCTTTTGGGGTAAATAAAATTGTGTTTAGAAGTTTATCAATGCAGGAGAGGTTTGGATCCAACGGGTCCATGGGTCGGCTAGTAATCTCTAATATTGAGAGTCAACTAAAAATCAGAGCAATAAAGTCACCACAAAAAAGTTCAGGAAATTGGTGTGTTCAGGAAATTAGTTTATGAGAGGTCTGATCAATAATATGATAACAGTGTGGAGGAAACAGTTCATTAATCAGGTACTATAGGCTTTCAAGTTGTTGAAGGGAGAAGAGGTAATGTCCAGGGTTTGAGTGATTCTTTAAGTTGGCTGCTTTCCCAAGGCGTGTGAATTGTAGATGGAGTCTATTTCTCCCACTTTATCTGTGTTGGCACTATGCCCAAGCAATCACAGATACTGTCCTTTGGCACCCAAGACTAGGATAGGAATAGAGTACGCTTACCATCTGTGGTAGGTAATTTACTGGAGCAGATTTTGAGGGATTAGAGGCATTTTGAAAGACTGGTTGATTAAGATGTCAGCAGCACCTTGTGGTGGATCAGCAGGGCGAAGGCCGCGGACGCAAATAGGATTAACAAACTCATCAGGAAGGCTGGGGGTGGAGTTGGATTCATGGGAGGTTGGCTTGGAGGGGAGGATGCTCCTCAAACTGCAGAGCATCCAAGACAATACAGCTCACCCCCTCCATAACACACTGGTCAACCAGAGGCAGAGGTTCAATGCACCTCCTCTAACCTCATCTTCAGTATCCATTGTTCAAGATGTGGACTCGTACATCGGCAAGACCAAATGCAGACTGGGCGATTGTTTCGCGGAACACCTTCGCTCAGCCGGCCTGAACCCCAACCTGAACTCCCGGTTGCTGGACACTTTAATTTTCCTTCCCATTCCTACACAGACCATCTGTCCTCGATCTCCTCCATTGTCAGAGTGAGGCTAAACACAAATTGGAGGAACAGCATCTCATATTTCGCCTGGGTAGCTTACAGCCTAGTGGTATGAATATTGATTTCTTTCACTTCGGGTAGTCCCGGCATTCCCTCTCTATCCCTCCCCCACCCAAGTTGCACTAGCTTCTCATTTTCACCCTACAAACAGCTTGCAATGGCCTGTTTCCTTTATCATTTTTTGCATACTTTTTTGCATATCTTTCATTCATTGTTCTTTATCTCTCCACATCATCGTCTATATCTCTTGTTTCCCTTATCCCTAAACAGTCTGCAGAAGGATCTCGACCGGAAACGTCACCTATTCCTTCTCTCCAGAGATGCTGCCTGTCCCGCTGAGTTACTCCAGCTTTTTATGTCTATCTTTGGTTTAAACCAGCATCTGCAGTTCCTTCTTGCACATCGTCAGCAACAGACTGGTTCCACCAAGATGCAGGACAGAACCCCACAGGAGACCCTTCTTCCCTGTGGTGAAACTGTACGTCCTCCCCCTTCTGTCGTGGGGTAGACTGAGACTGGCTCCACCCCCCCCCCCTCCCAAATCTTCGCACATCCCCAATCCTTTCCACTTGTTATTTTAATTTCATGTTTCATGTGTATTGTGTTTTTATGACTGTTGGCAGATCAATTTTCCTCCTGGGATAAAGTTCTATCGTATCGTATCATCGTGTATGGGAGATCATGTCTTACAAATTTGAGTTTTTTTAAGTAACCCAGAAAATCAATGATGTGGTTGATGTCGTCTGTATGGTCTTCTGCAAGGCCTTTGATAAGGCCTCTGATGTCCGAATCAAAATACAATCATAAGGCATAGATAGGGTAAATGCACTATCTTTTTCTCGGGGTTGGTGAATCGAGACCTGGTTTAAGGTGAGAGGGGAAAGATTTAATAGCAACCTGAGGGACAACTGTTTTCCACTCGGCATAATACATTAATGGAATAAGCCTCCAAAGGAAGTGGTTGAGGCAATGACAATAACAACATTTAAGAAGACTTGGACATGCATAAATTAGAAAGATCTGGGTCAAATCCAGGCAAATGAGACTAGCTTAATGGGCAATTTACATTCTCACCTTGTTCCATTTCTTTGTTCCAGATTCCAGCATCTGCAATCTCTTTTGCCTTCAAGTAAGAGTTATTTGTTTCTGAACTGTTACAACCCATGAGAATGTACGCAACAAAATATTCTCTGTATAACTGGTTTGTTCCTTGTGGAAAGAACACAGAGAATAACACAACTAAACATAGCACAAAAAGTAAGGAAATTTGTGTTCGGTAGATTATTTCTTTGTTGTAACAATGCTTCTTGGCAATAAAGCTTATTCCGTTGGAAAGCCTGTTTATTTCCCTTTTAAATGGTGCCACATTTGTAAGGAACATGCATTTGTGGGATGAGCAGCAGAGCTGAGTATGTGGGTTGCGCCCATGAAAAATCTGCCAAATCTTCTCTGCCAATGCCAAACAGCTTATTCTGCCATTGACTCTTGTTCGGTGTTGTTTGGTGGATTGGATGATTGAAGTCTGAAAAAAACAAGACATATTGGCAATTTAACAATTTATTCATTTAATAAACAGGAGCCTCAGTAGCGTGTGGAAGAACCATACACAGCCACAACAGCCTGGCACCTCCTCATGCTGGTCACCAGCCTGGTCACACACTTGTGCGATGGCATCCCATTCTTCAACCAGCATTTGTCGCAAGTCAGCCAACGTGGTTGTGTTGGTCACTCTGGCACGGACAGCACGCCCAAGCTGATCCCACAAGTGTTCAATGGGGTTGAGGTCAGGACTGCTGGCAGGCCATTCCATCCTCTCCACTCCCAAATTCTGGAGGTAGTCTCTGAGAAACCCTGCTCTGTGTGGGCGAGCATTGTCATCTTGGAGGATAGAGTTCTGTCCCAGACTGTGGAGATATGGGATTGCCACTGGTTGCAGAATCTCATCTCGATATCTCTCTGCATTGAGATTGCCTCCAATGATGACAAGCCTCATTTTTCCAGTGAGGGAGATGCCGCCCCACACCATCACACTGCCTCCACCAAAAGATGTTACTCTATCGGTGCAGCAATCAGCATAGCGTTCTCCGCGTCTTCTCCACACTTTGACCCTATGATCCAACTGCCGTAGGCAGAATCTGGACTCATCGCTGAACATGACGTTCCTCCACATGTTCAGGTTCCAGTGCACGTGTTGCCGACACCAGCGCAAACGGGCCTGACGGTGAAGGGCAGTCATGGCAGGCCTCCTGGCAGCCCTATGAGACCGGAGATCGGCTGCGTGCAGTCTGTTCCACATTGTCTGGGCAGAGAGCCGTCGGCTATATCGTCCTGCAAACCTTGACTGCAAATCTGTAGAAGACAGCCTACGGTTCCTAAGTGCTGACAGGGTGAGGAAACGGTCTTCTTCAGGTGTCGTCTTCTTGGGACGCCCACTTCGCGGCCTGTCTCTGACATCCCCCGTTATATGGAACTTGGCCTTCACTTTGGAGATGGTACTAGGGCTCACTCCAAATAATGCCGCAGCTTGGTTTTGCGGAACACCAGCTTGAAGTTGCCCTATCGCACGGGCCCTATCCAGATCAGTCAAACGTGGCATGCCGATTCTTGGAGCAGACACCTACTGACCACTGTAGCAGGGCCCATGCTCACAGATGCTGCCAATCAGGTGCCAATCAGGCACCTGATTGTCAGCACCTGGGGGTACCAGAAGCTCAAAACAAGAGTCAATAGCAACAGCAGAATAAGCTGTTTGGCATTGGCAGAGAAGATTTGGCAAATTTTTCATGGGCGCAACCCATATACTCAGCTCTGCTGCTCATCCCACAAATGCATGTTCCTTACAAATGTGGCACCATTTAAAAGGGAAATAAACAGGCTTTCCAACGGTATAAGATTTATTGCCAAGAAGCATTGTTACAACAAAGAAATAATCTACCAAACACAAATTTCCTTACTTTTTGTGCTATGTTTACTAGATGCAAAAAGCTTTTCAGTTCATTCATGCTTCTTGGATAGGACTTGCATGCCTTAAGTCTATTTGTTTTTTCCCCCAAGAATTCTTTAATTTTTTTTAATGGTTTAAGAACAGGTAGCATTTTTATTATTTCTGAATGTATGTGAACAATTTGCATGTCAATGTTCTAGTTATCTTGGTGATCACATTGGTTGACATGTTCAGAGAAACAAATTTTGTTGCTCTGTGAATGTTCTATTCAATACTGAAACAACCTGGTAAACAAACTAGTATGTTTCTCTTTGGGATATATAATGTCTTGGTAGAATGTTGAATGTGGTAAGTAATTGAAGGCATTTCTATTCAATCAGTGCAACCTAAAGTAGTCAAGGTATTACTTTAGAATACCTTAGTGGGACGAATAAAGGATTTTTTTTTATTAGATACTGGTTTAACTAGTTTCATTCTATGACAAACAGTGGTTGATGCCTGCCGCATTCCCTTGTCACAAAGGCTTTGTACATGGTGTAAAATGTTATGTGTAAGAAGGAACTGCAGATGCTGGTTTAAACAGAAGATAGACACAAAAAGCTGGAGTAATTCAGCGGGACAGGCAGCATCTCTGGAGAGAAGGAATGGGTGACGTTTCGGGTCTGAAGAAGGGTCTCGACCCAAAACATCACCCATCCTTCTCTCCAGAGATGCTGCCTGTCCGCTGAGTTACTCCAGCTTTTTGTATATAATGTTATAAATGGTTCTCTGACTTCCTGGTGGAAGATTTAGTACTTGATGTTTTGTGGATTTTTCAACAAATTACTATTTAAGTAATTTATTGGTTTTGGTCAGAATTTGTGCATAAATAATTTTGTTTGTATTTCTCCACTAGTCTATCACCCATTTCATATGATATTTACTAAATTCACTCATGAACAGATTGGAAATTTTATTACTGAATGAAAGCTCGCTGACATGAGAATGTAAAAGAAAATTGCTATGTATCTTAGCTGAGCAGCTAGCGTGAGCAGCTTGACACCTCCCAAAGCAAAATAAGTAGTTGCTGATTTAATTGCATTTTGGAATTGATTTATATTTCCAAAAGACTCCTAAGTTTAATAATGCTATACAAATGCAATTACATTCTGTGTAAGGAATTCTGTATTCTTATGTGCCACATAATATGTTCAATGACATTTAATAGTATTAAGAATATCATGCCAAACGTCACCTACATTCTTGAGATCAGTATTAAACTAAAATCTTCACTGGCGAGCCGCCCACATGCTGTAGGAATGTGAACACCTCAGAGAATAGATATGCAGCAACCAGTGACTCACCACTTGATGCCATGAAGTCCATTTGTGTGTACAAGGCACAAGTCAGGAACATGGTGGAATACTCTCCACGTCTGCAGGGCACCAATCCCAATGACACAACATCCAGGATAAAGCAGCCTCCTTAATTGGGAAGACATCTGACCCCCTCCCCAAAACATGCCCACTTGTAGCGATAACTTGGATGGAAAGGTAATGAATTAAACACTAGATTAGAAAATTATTTACTATAAAAGTGCATGGAATAAATGATTGGTGAGTTGTATCCCATTCCTCAGGGTGGAAAAGTGCCTGAAGCAAATAAAAATCATACAATTGCTTTATCAGAAGGATGGCTCAGTTTGCTAGTTTGAGATAATAGACAATAGACAATAGGTGCAGGAGTAGGCCATTCAGCCCTTCGAGCCAGCACCGCCATTCAATGCGATCATGGCTGATCACTCTCAATCAGTACCCCGTTCCTGCCTTCTCCCCATACCCCCTCACTCCGCTATCCTTAAGTCAATAGTCAATAGTCGTTTATTTGTCACATACACATAAATGTGTAATGAAATGAAACATTACCCGCAGTTAAACAATAAGACCAATAAGAATAATCAATAAAAATGCAATAACACATACAATCACAACTAACACCAAACAAAAAGAAACATCCATCACAGTGAGTCTCCTCCAGTCCCTCCTAACTGTGATGGAAGGCCAAAAATGTATTTTTCTCTTCCCTGCCGTCTTCTCCCGCGGTCAGGCTGTTGGATTTGCCACGTCGGGGCGGTCGGGGCTCCCGATATTGAAGCCGCCGCTGGGCGGTGAAAGGTCAACGGCCTATTTCAGGCCGCGCCGGACGGTGAAAGGTCCACGGCGGGCCGACCCAAGCCCCGCGATTCGGGGCGGGCGAACACGCTGCCTCTGCCGTTGCCGGAGCTCCCGATGTCGGCCCCCATCCAGGGGCCTGCGGGCTTCCGACGTCCACGCGGCCCGCGCCGGAGCCTCCGGAGACGAATCGCAGCCGCTCCCGTAGCATCCGCAGGCAGCCAGCGCCGCAGGTGGTGAGTCCGGGCCGCGGGCTCTGCGAACCAGAGCCCCAGGTGGTCCCAGGTGAATGGCTGATGGTAGGCCGCAGCGGGAACGGAGACACGACACAGAAACAAAGGTCGCGTCTCCGTTCGGGAGAGAGAATTTTACAGTTCCCGTTCCCTCCCACCCCCCCCCCCCCCCCCCCCATATTAAAACTACAATTCATACAAAAACAACAAAAAACACAAAAGACAGACGGACTGCAGGCAAGCCGCAGCTGCGACGGCAGCGCTGGCTCCTCCCACCATCAAAGAGCTCTATCCAGCTCTCTCTTGAAAGCATCCAACGAACTGGCCTCCACTGCCTTCTGAGGCAGAGAATTCCACACCTTCACCACTCTCTGACTGAAAAAGTTCTTCCTCATCTCCGTTCTAAATGGCCTACCCCTTATTCTTAAACTGTGGCCCCTTGTTCTGGACTCCCCCAACATTGGGAACATGTTTCCTGCCTCTAATATGTCCAATCCCCTAATTATCTTATATGTTTCAATAAGATCCCCCCTCATCCGTCTAAATTCCAGTGTATACAAGCCTAATTGCTCCAGCCTTTCGACATATGACAGTCCCGTCATTCCGGGAATTAACCTAGTGAACCTACGCTGCACGCCCTCAATAGCAAGAATATCCTTCCTCAAATTTGGAGACCAAAACTGCACACAGTACTCCAGGTGCGGTCTCACCAGGGCCCGGTACAACTGTAGAAGGACCTCTTTGCTCCTATACTCACTCCTCTTGTTACGAAGGCCAACATTCCATTGGCTTTCTTCACTGCCTGCTGTACCTGCATGCTTCCTTTCAGTGACTGATGCACTAGGACACCCAGATCTCGTTGAACATCCCCTCTTCCTAACTTGACACCATTCAGATAATAATCTGCCTTTCTATTCTTACTTCCAAAGTGAATAACCTCACACTTATCTACATTAAACTGCATCTGCCATGTATCCGCCCACTCACACAACCTGTCCAAGTCACCCTGCAGCCTTATTGCATCTTCCTCACAATTCACACTACCCCCCAGCTTAGTATCATCTGCAAATTTGCTAATGGTACTTTTAATCCCTTCATCTAAGTCATTAATGTATATCGTCATTGTCATTGATTAGATGGTCATTGATTAGATAGCATCATGACATCTGAAAGTACAAATCTTTTCATCCTCTGTGTATTCCGTACATATCAAGCATCCTCGCCAAGTGAATACAAGTCAAGGCAGCAGCTATTTATTTGAGGTGGCTTGAAGAAATATCATTTTCTCTATTTTGGAGACTTTTCTGCAGCTGTTACAGGAACATGATTGTGCATGTTTGTTTCTATATCTTCTGTAGAGCCATTTTGGTTTCTCAATAAGCTGAATTTTTCAATAATTCTGCAAATTTATATGCATTCTCATCAGCCCAATGTATTGTGCGATTTTAAGTTGGAGTGTTTAAAAAGTGTGTGGCTGGTCCTACTGGCATAAGGAATAGAAAAACCCAAAGTTAATTTGTGAAATTTGTTTAATTAATTGCAATCGCTTGAAAACGGACAAATGTTTTGATTGTTTTGTTTATTTGCTTAGAGTTTTTTGTTTTCTTGTATTCATATCTCACACTCCACATACTAAACTCTTGTGTAAATCATTATTTTAATGTTCAGAATCAAATTTGATTCAGAATATCAGTTCATTTGGTACAGCTTTCAATATGTTTAAACAATTGGTATGCAGGGTAGTTTGTAAGCAGTTCACATGTAGGAGTTGTGAGATGATGTTGGAGAGACTAAACTTTAATGCATTTTTGTGGTCTGTACAGTTTAAAATCTGATTTTTCTTAACTAGAGAAGCACAACAAACATTTAAAGCCATAGGGGAATTTTATGATCACTTGAGAGTATCCATTGTCCTGGTTTAGGAACACCCTCCAAAAGATTGAATATTCTGAAGGTTTGAATGCTCTACAGTGCAGCCCTCCCGCAGCATGCACTGAAAAGTCATCTTAGATTATGCACACAATTCTTCGAAGTAGAGCTCAACACCACAGTGTTCTTGCCCACAGAGATGAGACTGACATTACAGTGTATTTGCTTTTCATTCCATTTTCATGTTTTGAACTGGTGGATTTTGTCAGTTTAGCAGCACCATAATGTTTGATTAAGTGCCTGCTCCAGTACAAAAAAAGTAGAAAAATATTCTGGTTTGTTTATCATTAGTGAATCTGTTTAAGAAATAAAATGGAAGCTTAATTGCTCAATGCACGTCAGGATAATTCAGATTGTATATTTTATGACAAGATAGACACAAATTGCTGGAGTAACTCAGCAGGACAGGCAGCATCTCTGGAGAGAAGGAATGGGTGACGTTTCGGGTCGAGACCCTTCTTCAGACGGAACATTTTATGACAAAATCATTGCCTTATGGGTCTCTACTTTTTCCTTCAGGACTACATAGGTGATATGTGAAATGTGTTTTGAGTCTCAGCCAGATTTGCTAAAATTTAAATGCATATAATTTAGCATAAGCTGATGGGCACATTTCATGGAGAATTAAAGATTGCTTTTATGGGATACTAGACCAAATGGACCCGTTGGGCCCAAACCTCCTGCATTGGTGCAGCACCCTCTCCTACTCCTCCCCCTCCCCATTTCCCCTTCCCCCTCTCCATCCCCATCAACCCCCCTTATCCACCTCCTTCCTTCCCCCTCCCCCCACCTCCCTCCCTAGGAGATAGATTTAAACTTTAAAATGTGAATAACTAAAAATATAACACCGATTTCAATAAAACTACTTGCTTTACCATTAAAGTGATGACGGTGAGTAAGATGGGACTAAAATTGTTGCGCTATCGTGTACCGTTTTGGCTGTAGTTCGATCACAAATAAACAAACAAACGAGAGTATATAGATATTTTGAAAGCATGTTCAAAGCTTTTTTTAAAGCGGAGAAAAATGATGTATTTAAGTGTTGGAAAGAATAGGAAACACAGACAATAAAAACAGAGGTTGATGAAATTATTAGAGGTCTAGTGGCTGACGCAATTGTCAGGGTTGGAGATGACCATAAATTTGGGACAAAAAGCATGCAGTTTTTTGAGGAAACAAAAGTGATTTAAGCAAGGAATTTGTGCATTGCCATCACCATCCGTAACAATAAATTCTTAGAAGGGGCAAGGGTTTGGAGAGAAATGCAAAGCTAAATTATATTGCAACGGGATGTCGCCAAAGCCACAGAAGGATTTAAAGATGAAGAAGGTTTAGAGCACTAAATGATGTATAAACAGCAATTAACAGGGCATGTATTCAGTTATGCTGGGAACAAGAAAAATCTCAGCCAAAACATTTAAATGAGCTGATTCTTCCTTTGAAAGTGGCACTTAATTTGCATGAAAAGGAACCATTTCTGAAGGTTAAAAAGAGATCAAATTAAAAGTGGTTGCAGTTTAAAAGAAACCAATGCAGGGAGTACTGAAACAAGGAAGTGGTTTATTAGTGCTTGCATGTACCTCATCTTCGCTTCATAGCAACATAACAATACTTGTGCTAAGTTATGTACAGCTTCATTTGATCATCTGAGTGCTGAAATAATTTATTCTCATCACATCCAGAGGGATACTTTGCATCAAAACGTTACACTTTAAATATTATAAGCAATTCTAAAGTAGCAATCTTTCTCTGTCTCATTCTATCTATATACAGGTGCTCCTCAGCTTCCAATGGGGTTCCGTTCCGAGAAACCCATCGGAAACCGAAAATATTGTAAGTCGAAATGTATTTAATACAAGAGATCACGTGGCCGGAAGTGAGCTGCGGCTTGCTACGGGTTGCTGCCTTTTGCACAATTGCAAAGTCGAACTATCGCAAGTTGAAGCATCGTAAGCCGGGGAGAACCTGTATAACCTTCTGGGCTTGTTATTTGTGGATTTAAAACTCGCTGGTAACAAGTTGAATATGTTGACGTGCATGAGAAAATTGCTGTGTCAAGAAAATGTTACCGGAAATTGACAGTTATGAGATCACATCTGTGCAAAATCAACAGTGCTTAGGAAAGTAATAAAATATTCACAAATTATGGGTCAAATATCAAAATGTTTTAAATCTTGCTAAGTTTATCATATCCACTTGGATAAAGTAGTATTTTGACATCTCATTTAAAACAATCAAGCTTAGTCTGTTTCCATGTCAATTGACAAAACCCTGAGTTGTCTTTGATAAAAGTGAAGTCATGAGGCATTGATACCAATGCTAATGCTGGTGGAAGCTATGGCTATTTCCAGTGGAAAGGCAACTTGACTGGAGTAAAATGGTTTTGCTTTTTTCATTTTACTGTCTGAATGTGAATGCACTCTTAATCTACAATTCATTTTGTTTTTTTTATAGCAAGTGGAAGTCAAACCTTTACATGGATTGGATGAGTTTGTTCAGTAGAAAGCTCAAAATAGCACATTGCAATTGATGATTAATTGACTCCAGTATACAAGTTACATTCAAACATATTTGGTCCTGATTGTATAACATTTGATACTGAAATTTCAGCTTTCTTCAGTCAGTTGATATACTGATTACATGGAACATAGAACAGTACAGCACAGGAACAGACTTCCTTCTGCATGTACATACCCATACCCCTTATTCCCTGTATATCCATGTGGCTTTCTAAAAACCTTTTAAATCTTACGATCATATCTGCTTACATTTCATTGTTTTAGATTCTTAATTTGTGTGCATATTCCACCATTAATGGACCAAGTTACCTCTAAATGTCGTATATTGCTCAAACTTCGCCCTGCTTTATATTTAAGTCTTTCCTAAATCACGAATCACAGCCAAAATGGAACAGATTTATTTTGGACAGTAATTTAATTTGTTAAAGTAGAAAACTAATCACAACTTTAGTAATTTATTAAACTGAACATGCGCAAAAACATGCTTTTTTGATACCAGCCTGGTGAATTGAAAAAACATTTTGGTGGACGTGAATGAAGAAAATCTCCTTTACTCCAACATGCATGAGAATGTGGTGCTGGATTGGCAGATTTTACAGAAGATTAGATGTTTTTTCTGATTAATACTGCGGCACATTTTTATTTAATTTTCTTTTTAGATTTGCACATTAGTATGATAACGGTTCCAGTGAACCCGGAGAGTTTTAATGGAGCATGAGAAACTGGGATCTGGTAAGTTTCAAAGATGCGTGTGTAACCTTGCCTGGTTAGTCAGATGTTGAACCATTGGTATTTCCAAACGGTAGATTACCAAGAGTTTTACTCTAGCTAGATTTAGGAATGAGTTAATTTCAGGCTGATATTACAAGCTGAAATAAAATGGTCTGAAAGATTACTACAGCAGGGTATCTTAATTACTTTAATTGATTTAAGGCATTTGTACAAGTAATAGTATAGTAAACTTGAAATACTGCAAAAATGATATGAGGTTGTTATCAAGTTTGAGTTGCAAGGAGAGGCTGGATAGGGCAAGGTTTTTTCCATCTGAAGTGCAGATGGCTGAAAGGTGACAATATGGAGGTATATAAAATTGTAAGAGGGAAAGATAACGTAAATAACCAGTATTTTTCCCAAGGTGGGGGTGTCTAAGGTTATAGGCCCATAGATTTAAGGTGAGAGGAGAAAGATTTAAGAGAGTCTCTTAAGTTGAGTTCCACACCAAGGATGTGTACGGAATGAGTTGCCAGAGGAAGTGGGAGAGGTGTTGCCTTCATGACTTTTAAAAAGCATTTGGACAGATACATGAATTGGAATGCTTGGAGGAATATGGGCCAGGCAAGTGATGTGAGCTCTGTTAAGCAATTTCATCGACATGGACAAGTTTGGCCAAAGGGCATGTTTCTATACGGTGTAGCTCAATAACTCCTTTTCTAGGTTCTTGCATGACAAATTGTTACATCATAATGTGTTGCTTTGTCTAACTTTATGCCCAACAGAAATAAAAGTTGAAAAACACATTTTCTGATTTGGGTTTTTCATTAATGATGCAATGATATCAATTTGCAAATTGAGTATCACAGAATTTGATATGGGAAAACTAATTAACGCAATACGAGTGGAGATGGGACGAGTTGCCACAGTTTAGTTACCAGTATAATCTGCATAAGCAGAAAAAGGATGCTATTATTTGCATTGAAATTTTTAATCAATTGACTCAGTATTGCCTCTGAAAATGGTATAAGTATCTTCTGACTCCGAGGTGAGAGTACCACCAACTAATTTGTGCATTTCTTTTGTGAATGCTCATACAAATAAAATAGCATTTGGATGCAATTTTTAGTCAAAGGAAGCATTTTCAGGGACTGTGAAAGTAGCGGAGAGCAGGGATGAAAATCCAAAACAAACATCTGTCCTCTTACCAACTAAAGTTCCCTAATATTCATTGTGTAGTCAAAAAGATGTGAAACTGCTATTATGCTAGAAGTGTGAGGAGAATAAATTCAAATTAGTGCAGGGTGAGAGTACTTAAGTTCTTGATGGTTTGAGCAAAAGACAGTGCTTGAATAACTCAGCGAGCTGGGCAGCATCTGTGGAGGACATGGTTAGGCATTGTTTTGGGTTGGGGCCTTCGGACTGATTGTACCGGGGGGGGGGGGGGGGGGGGGGAGAAAGCTGGAAAAGGGATGGGTGTGAAATAGCACGTTTATGGAGGAACAGCACCGTGTATTCTGCTTGGGTAGCTTACAATGCAGTGGTATTGACTTTGAATTCTCTAATTTTAGATTCCCCCCCCCCCCCCCACCACTTGTTTTACTCTCCCCTCTCTTCCCTGTGCCACCCCCGGGTGTGCATCTATTTTTTCCACTATCCGGGCCCCCTTACCCATTTCCTCCCTCCTTCCACCTCTATTTCTTTGGCTTCACATTTCACTCTTCTTTCCTTATCTTACAGTTTTGTCTCCTTTTCATCTCTAGCTTTTTCCATCTTTCTCTCTTCTATTAGAACTAGTCTGAAAAAGGGTTCTGACCATAAATGTCAACAATCCATATCTTCTAGAGATGCTGCCAGACCCGCTGAGTTATTCCAGCAGTTTGTTGTTTGCTTATGATTCCAGCATCTGCAGTTCCCTGTGTTTCTCTTGATGGTTTGCATGGACTCTGTGGAGCTGTTTCCATGTCCATAGATCTAAAATGTGCAAGATGCAAATGTGACAGAAATTGAACTAGAATTAGAACGACATAGCTGCATTGAAATATTGTATGAGGTAGGATATTTTAATCATAAAAATCTAATCATCCAATTACTTGCCTATTCTGGAAATCCATTCTCTTTGATCATTGTGGGTTCTAAAATTCCAGGTATTCAATTCTAAATTTGCTGTTTAAAAAAAATCTGTATCTGCCTCAGTTCATTGTTTCACAATTTAAGGTAATTTTTCAGATTTGTCTTATCTGTCAAGTTCCTGATTTCCTGATACTAACTGCAAAAATTAGAATGAAAGTAAATCTCTATTTGAAGTTATTCCCTTAAACGCAAGTCTAAACTTAGTTAAAAATACACACATTGGGTATGTGTGTATGGTATGCCTTCATTTTAGCAGATTAGGTTTATTATCAGATTACTTAGCATAATATTCATGCTTTGAATGTTCTTGAGTTTCACGTGTAAAAGTCCCCATTGTTGGTCTTTTATGGAATGTATGAATTAGGAGCAGAAGTGGGGCACTCAGCCCCTTGAGTCAGCTGTACCTTTCAATAACATTCAATTATTTGATCTGATTATAATCTCATCTCTGCATTTCCACTTCTCCAGCATTTTCCAGATCCTTCCCCTCCCCTTTGTTTGTGAAGATTCTATCTGCCTCTGCCATGAAAACATTAAGTCGCCCCTTATTTTCATATCGTAACTCCAAGTTCTAGTTCTACATGAGGAAATCTTCTCTGCCAAATCCCCTTGGGATCTTAATATTTCACTCAGGCTTGCTCGCTTCTAAACTCCAATGGGTACAAGCCTGGCCTGTCCAATGTTTACTTTAAGATAACCGGTTCCAGACATCAATATAATAAACCACCTGCAAACTATCCTCTTTGCTTTAACATCCTCTCATCGTCTACAAATTGGTCCAGATGTTTTCTCACTGATGCACAATATAATCACCTACTTTTGCATTTATTTCTCCTTGAGCAATAAATAATTATATTGATGGCTTTCCCTTGGTAAACTTGCAGTACTATTGGTTGACTTGAACATCTGTCATTGGCAGCATGTTAACAAATAGTCTTAAACACCTAGAGAGAAAAAAACTTGCATTTCTAGAGGCAATGAGGTCTTTTGAGGTACTCTTTTTTTTTTTAAAGGTTATTGCAAAAAATGAAAGTTCATGAAGTAGAATGTAATCTCTTGCCATGGCTGTCACACAGGAAACAGTAAGGTTTTTCTCGTGGTTTGCTGGGTGTAATGAGTGCTGTGCAGCGAGGATTTGAACTGTTCCCTCATTTTATACAATTTTTTAGAAATGGATTAAGGATCTGAAAGTGTGGTTGCTAAATTTGCTGACGAAACAAAGATACTAGAAAAGCAACTGTGAAAAGTTCCGATGATGGTTGCAAATGGGTGCAGATAACTGACTGGGCAAAGTTCTTGCAGATGAACTATAATCTTAAGGGCCTGTCCCACTTAGGCGATTTTAAAATACCATAAAATGTTTGTGTTTAACCAATTTATTTACTGTCAGGACATTTGACAGGTAGATTGGAGGCGACTGTTTGACAGTCAGGTAAGCGTGGGAATTTTTGCGATGTTTTTAGCCTCAGCCATTACATTTAAAGTGGGCTACAAACCCAGATATTCAACCCAGACACCAGATATGCATCTCCCTTACATTTTCAAAGAATGCCCACACACTTTTCACAAAACTCCACTGAACCACTTTTAAAAAAAAAAATTTTTTAATACAGCTATTAGTAAACTGGAAGTAAATCCAGTTTATTCCTTGTTACAGTGAACCTTGGTTTTTAAGTAACCCATACAAGGTGTTATGGTTCAAAACTCTCAAGTACTTACCGACTTGTCAGTGATTTCAGTGAAAATTAGGACGCCAGAGAAGCATTGACAGCGTGGGAATTTTCATGATGTTTCAGAAGATGCTGTAATCTCGACCTGACTCGGCATTGTCGTGGTCATTGTTGTTGGGTAAAAGAAAAGTTTGGCGATCTGCTACGACTTTGACAGTCGCCGACAGTCGCCAAAAAGATCGCTTAAGTGGGACAGGCCCTTAAGGAAAATGTAAAATTACCAATTTTGGCAAGAAAAGGAAAACAACGGAAGCATTTTATTTACATAATGAGAAATTATACCGCTATGGTCTTTTAGACAGAATTTAATAAAAGGAACTCAATTAATATGAAGGCAAATTATTAATGTGACCTCAGTTGGCAGCACAGCAGTAGTCCAATGGATAGGTACTTCTAATTAGTAGGACTTACAAGGGATGTCATCTGTCAGTGATTGAAGTGTGGTTTTTTATTCAGTCATCTCCCTTTGCCAATAACACAAAGATAAGCACTTTCAATTAAAGCATTAAATTGAATGCTGATTTTAATATTTAAATTAGGCAGATTAGTTCATTTATCACTAACCTAAAAAAGGTAGAATAGAGTGCTTTCTAATAGCTAAGGAGAGTTCAGGGAAGCTTTGAGGTGAATGTATGCAGATCATTAAAATGTCTGGGACAGTTACAGAAAATCAACTGCAAGGTAATGGAATAACTTCCTTTATATCTGGAGCTTCTGGCACAATTTTTTTAAAGTTCTGATGGAACTGTATGTAGAGGCTTGGTTCAAATATATGTTATGGTCTCAGGAAGGATATATTGTCTTTCAGAGAAATGCCTTAAAACAACTGGGGATGGACAATAAATGATGGCATTACCAGGGACATCCACATTCTGTGAATGAATACACGTTGAAAATAATCCACAAACTCGTTTATGGAAGTGGAACATAAATGGATTATTTTTCCAATCGCAATTCATCCAGCCAAGGGGAGAGGGTTTTATCAGTGTTCTTATTGATGGGGACAGGTTTTGGAATGTCAGAATAGTTGGTCTATAACCTGCTTTTGGCTGGTACATTGAGATTATGACTAATTGTGATTCCCTTGTATGTTGAGATTGGGGACTTACCAGTGGTAATGCCACTGATTTGTCAAGAATAGCTGGTTTGATTTTTGGAAATGGTCTTTGCTGGGCACTTTGGAGCACAAATATTGATTGCATTCCTCTTTGCTACAATTTCCTTAGATTTAAGAATGGAAATGGAAATTTCGCAATCATCAGTGAAAATTCCCATTTCCGACCGAGATTATTGGGATTCTGATTCTAACGATTTAATTAATTGACTTCTACTAACCACACCTATCTTTGTGTGATATACAACTGCATTCATTGCAACATTTGCTTCTTGCTATTTATCAACTTCAGTTTTATCAAGGATCCTCAACTAGAGGATGACGATGGAAGGTTGCTTCTTGGGCTGGAAGCCTGTAACTAACTAGTGATGTGCCGTGGATTGTTGTTGGGTGTTTTGATGTTTATATCACCAATTTGCTTGAGAATGTACAAGATGCAGTTAGTAAGTTTGCAGATGCCATTAAAATAGGCGATGATGTAGACAGTGAAGAAGGTTATCAAGAAGTGCAGTGGAATCTTGATCAGCTGCATGTGGGCTGATAATGGAAAATTGAGTTTAATTCAGTTAAATGTGAAGTGTTGCAAACCAGGGTAGGACCTGCACCGTGAACAGTAGGGCTCCGGGGAGTGTAATAGAATAGAGGAACTTAGGACTACATAGTTCCCTGGAAGTGATGTTACAGGTAGTGTTGTAAAGAAGGCTTTTGGTGTGCTGAGCTTCTTACAGTAAGGGAACTGAGTGGAGAAATTGGGATATTATATTGCAGTTTTACGACCACATTTGGATATTGTATTCAGTTTTGAATATTCTGCTGTAGGAAAGATGTCATTAAGCCAGAGAGAGTACAGAAAGGATATACAAGGAGATTGCCAGGAATCGAGGGACTTGAGTTAAAGGGAGAAGTTGGGCAGGCTGGGATTTTTTTCCTTAGAACATCTGAGACTGAGGGCGATCTTTTAGATGAATATCAAATCATGAGGAATGATGGGGTGAATGGATACAATCTTCTGCAGAACTACTACAGGTGAATTGTAGAGGGCATACATACTGCTTGGGTTAAGTCCCAGTTCAGCAACTTGAACGCTCAAGCATGACGGAGACCAAGAGTGGTGGATACTTCCCGGTCCATCACAGGTACTGACCTTTCCACCATTGAATGGATCTACAGTGCCCTCCATAATGTTTGGGGACAAAGACCCATCATTTATTTATTTGCCTCTCTACTGCACAATTTGAGATTTGTAATGGAAAAAAATCACGTGGTTAAAATGCACATTGTCAGATTTTAATGCAGGCCATTTTTATACTTTTTTGTTTCACCATGTAGAAATTACAGCAGTGTTTATACATAGACCCCCATCCCCCATTTCAGGGCACCATAATGTTTGGGACACAGCAATGTCATGTAAATGAAAGTAGTCATGTTTAGTATTTTGTTGCACATCCTTTGCATGCAATGACTGCTTGAAGTCTGCGATTCATGGACATCACCAGTTGCTGGGTGTCTTCTCTGATGATGCTCTGCCAGGTCTGCAGCCATCTTTAGCTTATGCTTGTTTTGGGGGCTAGTCCCCTTCAGTTTTCTCTTTAGCTCAATTGGGTTCAGATCGGGTGATTGATTTGGCCACTCAAGAATTGACCATTTTTTAGCTTTGAAAAACTCCTTTGTTGCTTTAGCAGTATGTTTGGTATCATTGTCTTGCTGTAGAATGAACCGGTGGCCAATACGTTTTGAGGCATTTGTGTGAACTTGAGCAGATAGGATGTGTCTATACACTTCAGAATTCATTATGCTTCTACCATAAGCAGTTGTATCATCAATGAAGATAAGTGAGCCAGTACCTTCAGCAGCCATACATGCCCAGGCCATAACACCCCCACCACCGTGTTTCACAGATAAAGTGGTATTCTTTGGATCTTGGGCAGTTCCTTCTCTCCTCCATACTTTGCTCTTGCAATCACTCTGATATAAGTTCATCTGGACCTTTTTTCCAGAACTGTGGTTGCTCTTTTAAATACCTCTTAGCAAACTGTAACCTGGCCATCCCATTTTTACTGCTAACCAGTGGTTTGCATCTTGCAGTGTAGCCTCTGTATTTCTGTTCATGAAGTCTTCTGCGGACAATGGTCATTGACAAATCCACTCCTGACTCCTGAAGAGTGTTTCTGATCTGTCGGACAGGTGTTTAGAGATTTTTCTTTATTATAGAGAGAATTCTTCTGTCATTAGCTGTGGAGGTCTTCCTTGGCCTTTGCGATTAGTAAGCTCACCAATGCTCTCTTTCCTCTTAATGATGTTCTAAATTTTGGTAAGCCGAAGGTTTGGCTGATGTCTCTAACAGTTTTATTCTTGTTTCTCATAATGGCTTCTTTGACTTTCATTGGCACAACTTTGGTTCTCATGTTGAAAAACAGCAATAAAAGTTTCCAAAGGTGATGGGAAGGCTGGAGGAAAAACTATGTGCTGACAGCTCTCTTATACCAGTATTAAGGAGCCAATTAAATACACCTGAGCAATTACAAATACATGTGAAGCCATGTGTCCCAAACATTCTGTGCCCTGAAATGGGGGGGGGGGGGGGGGGGGACATTGCATAAACACAGCTGTAATTTCTACATGGTGAAACCAAAATGTATAAAAATACCCGTTAATAAAATCTGACAATGTGCACTGTAACCACATGTGATTTTTCTTTCTCTATTACAAATCTCAAATTGTGGAGTACAGAGGCAAATAAGTAAATGATGGGTCTTTGTCCCAAACATTATGGAGGGCACTGTATATAAGGCCTTGCCTCAAAAAAGACAGCCAATGTCATCAAAATCCTACACCACCTAGGTCATGTGTTTGCGTTGCCTCTACCATCATGAGGCTGTCAACCATGAGCACCGTTCAAAAGCAGCTTCTTCCCAGCATTCATTAGGCTCTTTGAACAGTACACAACACTAACCTCAGCAACTATGATTGTCTATGGAGAGAGGAAAGATTTACTAGGAACCTGAGGTCCAACTTTTTTTACACTGAGGGTGTAATAAAGATTTAAAAGATATTTGCACAGACCCGAATAGGAGAGGTTTAGAGGATATCGGTCAAAACACCGATGGTGTTTAAATGGGACAAGCTTAAATGCACATCTTGGTCGGCATGGACGTTGGGCCGATGGGCATGTTTTTGTGTTGCATGACTTTGATTCTGAGGTATGGACATGAATGCTGGTGGTGAAACCCAAATTGAACATAGTTGAGCAAGTTATTAGTGCGTAAATGAAACTTGATAGTTAGAGATGACACCTTCAATCCAAAGGGAGAATTCTCCTTGCCCACTATAACTGACTACTGTCTTTTACAGTACCGTGCCTAAATAGCTAGTCTTTCTCAAGCCAACAGAATAGTTTAATCTGGAGACACAGTGATTTGTGGATGCTGGAATGCTGATCAAAACACAAAGTAACTCAACTGGTCAGGCAACATCTCTGTAAGAACTGTTATCTCCTTTTCATCTCTAGCCATGCCACTTACTCCACCCACATGCCATTCAAAACCCCTTCACATGCATCCATCTATCATTTGCCAGGCATTGAAGAGGTGATACCGAACCTCATCCCTTGTAGCCTTGCACTTCATAGCTCTTCAAGTGCATCAAAACATGGCTTTTGAATGTGTACAAATGCAAGTGTCAACTGTGGGCTGAAGCTTGACTATTTGGTTTTGGTTTATTATTGGCATGTGTACAGAGAAACTATGCAAAGTTTTGTTTGCATGCTTGCCAGTCAAATCGTACTACACATGAATTAAATCAAGCCATGGACAATGACAGTATGTAGCGCAAAGAGAAAAATACCAGAGTGCAAAATATAGTGTTATAGCGTGTGTAGTGGCCAGCTTCTCGTCTATATCCACAGTTTAAGAATAAGGGGTAGGCCATTTAGAACTGAGATGTGGAAAAACCTTTTCAGTCAGAGAGTTGTGAATCTGTGGAATTCTCTGCCTCAGAAGGCAGTGGAGGCTAATTCTCTGAATGCATTCAAGAGAGAGCTAGATAGAGCTCTTAAGGATAGCGGAGTCGGAGGGTATGGGGAAAAGGCAGGAATGGGGTACTGATTGAGAATGATCAGCCATGATCACATTGAATGGCGGTGCTGGCTCGAAGGGCCAAATGGCCTCCTCCTGCACCTATTGTCTATTTCAATTAGCTCCCAAGCTGCCACTTGCATAGACTGTAGTGAGGTAGATTGGAAGATTGGGGCTACACTCTAGCTTATGAAGTCTGATAACTTGGGGAAGAAGCTGTTACTGAACCTGGTAGTATGTGCTTTCAAGCTTTTATACCTTCTTCCTGATGGGAGAGGGGAGATGAGGCAGTGACTGCGGTGGAAATGGTCCTTGATTAAGTTGGCTGCTATTCTGAGGCAACATGAAGTGTAGATTGAGTCGATGGAGGGGAGAGACGCGTGGGTAGGCTGGCATGTGTGATGAACTGTGCTACATCCTCAACTCTGCAATTTCTTGTGGTATTGCACAGAGCTGTTGCTGAACCAAGCCGTGATGCATCCTGATAAAAAGAATTGTTGGAGACATACCAAACTTTTACTCTTCTCTGAGGAAATAATGCTCTCATGGTTGTACCTTTATGATTGATCCAGCACAAATTGTTGATGATATTTATGCTTTGGAACTTGGAAGTGCCCCACCATGTCCATTTGGCAGCACCGATCCTGATTAGGATGTGTACACCTTGTTTCACGGTCAATAACTAGCCTCTTCATCTTGCTGACATTGAGGGAGAGGCTGTTATCTTGACACAATGTTACTATGCTCCCTATTTCTATCTCTGTCTTGTCGTTGTACGTGATACAACCCACCAGGGTGGTGTCATCTGCAAACTTGTAAATGGAATTAGAGCAATATTTGGTCACCTAGTTATGGCGCATAGGAAGTATCGTAAAGGACTGAGAAGGCATCCTGTGGGGCACAGTTGCTGAGTTATAGGTCCAAGAGTTTGGAGATGAGTTAGGTATGTATTATTGTGGTCAAGGCGGAGCAACAGTCGAAAGCTAGGAGTCTTGACGTAGATGTCTGTTGCAGGGATGGGTGTAGGGCCAGGGAGATGACGTCTGCCATGGACCAGTTGCCAAGGTCGGCAAATTGCAGTGGATTATGTGTTGTGTGCCAATGGTGTAAATAGAACTGCTTATACATTAAAATGAGTTAGAATTATCAGAATCCCCTGACTAAAATATTATAAGGCATGCAAACATGAAATATTCTAAAGATATCATTGATTTGTACTGGGATGGATGAAATGATTCTCTTATTGCTTCTTGTCCAGCTTAGAAAAGTCAAAGGTTGTCCATGGTTTTTATTTGAATGTGCAATGATTTCTTGCTGAAAATTGTGTACATTTATTATAGATGCGGGGAATTGCCTTGCTTGCCTGTGATCATTTATATATCTGATTCATGTTTGGATAACTCACTACTACATTCCTGACATGCTCACATTTGGGCAAAATACGGGATAGCAGTATGGAGGTTTTCCTCTGCCTTAACCTATCTGATCTCTCGGTTGCTCAGCACTTTAACTCCCCCTCCCATTCCCAATCTGATCTTTTTGGCCTGGGCCTCCTCCATTGTCAGAGTGAGGCCCAGCGCAAATTGGAGGAACAGCACCTCATATTTCACTTGGGTAGCTTACACCCCAGTGGTATGAACATTAACTTCTCTAACTTCAAGTTGTCCTTGCTTCCCCTCTCTCCATCCCTTCCCCTTTCCCAGTTCTCCCACCAGTCTTACTGTCTCTGACTACATTCTTTTAAAAAAAGATTTAGAGATACAGCGCGGAAACAGGCCCTTCGGCCCACTGAGTCCGCGCCGCCCAGCGATCCCCGCACATTAACACTATCCTACACACACTAGAGACAATTTTTACATTTACCCAGTCAATTAACCTACAAACCTGTACGTCTTTGGAGTGTGGGAGGAACCGAAGATCTCGGAGAAAACCCACGCAGGTCAAGGGGAGAACGTACAAACTCCGTACAGACGGCGCCCGTAGTCAGGATCGAACCTGAGTCTCCGGCGCTGCATTCGCTGTAAGGCAGCAACTCTACCACTAAGCCACCGTGCCGCGGTAGCTCTGTACCGCCCACTCCCCTGACATCAGTCTGAAGAAGGGTCTCGACCCGAAACGTCACCCATTCCTTCTTTCCAGAGATGCTGCCTGTCCCCGAAATGCTGAGTTACTCCAGTATTTTGCATCTATCCTGGAGGTTTGTAACAAGCCCAAAGAGGCGTCAACATTGACAGAAATAAAACACAGTTAAATGTGCTTCCTGGGCATTTGTAAATGGTAGTATGATTATTTATAAACGCTTTTATTTAAAATGGAAGGTAGGAGACAAAGCTCCAAAAGAAGCTCCAAAATCAATTACTGACTCTCGTCCAAAACTCACTTTGCTCAGGGTTAATTAATCAAGTGCCAAAATATTATTTACCTAAAAATAGTAGAGCTGGGCAGATCCAACCAATGTCAATGTAGAAAGAATGATTTTTCCCTGGCACATTTCAAAACAAGACAGCTGCAGGCAGACAGAAATGTAGGGAGATAGTGGATGGCTGTCAGGTTATAATGGTATGTGGTATCAACTTCCCAGATATCGACAGGGACTGTTCTAATGCGAAGGGCTAGGATGGGGTGGAATTTGGTAAATGTGTCCAGGAAGTTTTCTTTAAAAGTTTGCAATGGCCCTACTAGAGAGGTGACAACTTGACGAACTTCAATTAAGAAATGAAATTGGGAAGTGACTGATACGTCAATGGGGGAACACTGGGAAGTGAGATGATAATTCTATAAATTTTAAAATACTTGTGAGAAAAGATTGGGCTGGTTCACAGACTAAAATCCTAATCCTGATCACCCTGCTCTTTTCCCAGCCTCCATCTTGTATGTCAATTATTGTCTGTCCATTCCCTCCACAGATGCTGCGTAACCCGCTCAGCTCTTCCAGAATTTTATTTTGCTCAAGATTCCAGCATCTACAGTTTCTTGTGTCTCCAATACACCTTAGGCATTATGATAATTATTGTGTGCTTTTTTCAGTCATGAACATCTTGCAATATCTGATCACCAGCAACATTAATCAGAACTATTGAATTTTCTTACTTCACTGAGCACTCTTCTGACACAATGCAAAAGATGGCAAGTGTGGTTTGAGTTCAGTTCAACTATGAGATGGCTGGTTCAATTCAAAATAAAGTTAAAGTACAGGTTGAACACTGATTTTCTGGCAACTGATAGTCCGCCCACCCCAAAAATCCGGACAAAATTACAAGTTAGTTGAAATTTCCTGAGCGGCCACAGTTGGCATTGCGTGTGGCAAGCACTCTTTCCAGTCATGTCCCTCCGTCACGAAAGTGTTATTTGTTTACATCTAAACATGGAAATTCCTGCTTGGCATCGTCTAATTTCATCTCTGCTGGCTCAATGATTACGTTTCTCGTGTTTCATTTCTGCCTGGCCTGCATGCACCACCCTACAACCCCTCCTCCCACCATTCTGTTCAATGTTCCTCTTGCCCTCTGGAACTCTCAACTTCCTGTCAAGTCTTCTCCAGTTTACTGGGCACTTTTCTCAAAATCACTTTCCAACTATGCTCTCAATCTTCTCTCCTAAATGTTTCGCAGACAATGCAGTAAACCACCATTTTAACGACCCCCTTATAGCAGATTTTAGAGCCAACAGATTTAGAGTCGTGGCTCTAAATGGCTGGGGGAGGCAGGCGGTGGAAGCCAGGAATGGGTCGGCAGGTCATTCCATTCACATTCAGTTTACATTTCATTTTTAGGTTTTTGGCACTCCATGGTGCTTTAGAGGCACAGAAAATGTATTATTAGCGGGCCAGGGGTGTATTGTCGTTTCATTATCACATGACTTCTTGGTACAGAAAATCAGATAATCTAGAAAGGCTCTGGAACTGAGGATGCCAGAAAATTGATGTTCAGCCTGTACTACACTTTTATCAGTGCTGCAATTGCAATCCATTTTGAATTCTAGGTCTGAAAGTTAGGTAGAATATGATACTTATGAAGTTATATGGGTTTTAATGAAAGCCTTAAAGTAGAATGATTGCTTTGTGAAGGCTTGCTATCGTGGACTGAAATCACCAATGCAAAACGGATATATTCAAATAATAAATTTTGAATGAGGTTTGACCTTTTAAAAAGATCTTAATATATCCTATGCAGCGAAGTAAGGAGGGCAATTTTAGCTTTGATGAACACATTCAGTTTTTTTCATTATTTAATGAAAATATTGTAGGGTCATGATCGAATTAAAATTTGCTGAATATTACTACAGCTTTGCAGGGTCTTCAATATACCTAGAATATTACTGCAGTGGTCATTAAATACTTTTCAACAAAGATTTATATAATCTTTCAAGACACTGACAGCATTTTTTTAAAAAAACCCCACTTCAATTGCCTAGGCAAAGAAGGCCATGGGCCTAATGTTTGTAGACTGGATTCATATAGACATTTGCCCACTGGGCAATGTGGATGTGTTTGACTGCATGGCCTGTTTCCATGCTGTATAATTCTATGATATTTACATACATCTGACGTGCAACACTCTTATAGTTAACCTCGAGGTCAATATATGCACAGCAGTGTTGAAAAAGCAATGTTGATTATGCAATAGTTTTGTATTTTTAGTCATGGGATAACCGTTGCCGATAATTAAAGGGAGAACTCCCTTGCTGCTCTTCAAAAAAACTGCTGAAGTTTCTCATTCATCTGAAAGAACGAGTGAATTAAGTTGTTTTTGCGTCATCCTGGACAGTGTAATACTGCAATGAACAATCATCCAAAATTTTGTGTTGAAGTCTATACAGGGAATCCACAACTATTTGATTTAGAGGTTCATGGACAAATTTGAATACTAGTGATTTACTAATGAACATCATATGAGTTTGCAAAATAAAAGATAGTTTATTTTTGCGAGATAAGGCAACTGATGTGTTTGGAGCCTCCCTGGGTTACGACAGAGTTCTTCTGCTCCCTAGAACCATCCGTAACCCAAGCAGGGTTGCACAGTGGCTCAGCTGGTCGAGGTGCTGCCACACAGCGTCAGGTTCAATCCTGAGGTGGGTGCTGCCTGTGTGGAATTTGCACGTTCCCCCTGTGATACGTGGGTTTCTTATGAGTGCTCCGGTTTTCTCCCACATTTTGAAAGACATTTTGTTTCTTGCTGTCTCTTAGAGCTACTATTCAGCTAGATTTTGCAGTTGTCCTTCAAGTTCTGGAGGAATTCTAGAGGAATTCAAATGAGAATAGTTTTCAAATATGTTTTATAGGTCTATCTCTGATGGATGATCAACCTATTGTATGAAGTATGAAGTTTACTAGACTTTTACTAGAAAGTTTACTTTCTATTGAACAAAATCATTCAATTGCTAGTTTCCTCACATAAATATATCATATCATATCATATCATATATATACAGCCGGAAACAGGCCTTTTCGGCCCACCAAGTCCGTGCCGCCCAGCGATCCCCGTACATTAACACTATCCTACACCCACTAGGGACAATTTTTACATTTACCCAGCCAATTAACCTACATACCTGTACGTCTTTGGAATGTGGGAGGAAACCGAAGATCTCGGAGAAAACCCACGCAGGTCACGGGGAGAACGTACAAACTCCTTACAGTGCAGCACCCGTAGTCAGGATCGAACCTGAGTCTCCGGCGCTGCATTCGCTGTAAATCAGCAACTCTACCGCTGCCCTACCGTGCCGCTTTGAAGTCAATGGCACCCTGGAAAACTTTGGAGTCGGGTCATATTTTGTATAAAGAGCTGTAAGACGATACAAACAGAAAATTCTGTGAATTCTCAGCGGGTTAAGTAGAATTTGTGGAGAAATGAATACGGAGCATTAATATTTTGTCAGAACTCGTATTCTGATGAAAGTTCATTCATTTCAAATGCTAGCCATGTCTTCCTCAGTAGAAATGATTGCTTTACGACCATGGTACACAACATGTAGCCTGTAGGCTAGATTTGACCTGTGGGATAGTTCTGTCAAATCTACTGTTCAGCACACTGCTATCTGGTTTAACAGGATTGGTATCTTGGTTCATAAGTTAGCTGCTGTTTGGCTTTAGGCTGAAAATAGCAATCACTGTTTCAGAAATGCTTTGCCAACTGGCAAACCCCCTTCAAGCTTACTAGCTGCCAAAACTTTCAAAAGGCTTTCATAATGAAAAACCATGGAACTAAAAATCAAGCATTAAATGCTTTAAACTATTGAAACCCAAGACTGAAAAACAATTAAATACATTTTATTAACGTATCTTGACAAACTGAAAGTGCATAAGGATCGGATGTACATATTAATAATCTTGCACTGAAGATTGTATATTTTTTGTCCTATAATATTTAAATGTTTGTATTTTGACATGTTCCTAACTAAACAAAACATATAATGATGTTTTGAGATCAAAAAGGTGATGGTGTTGGGTTTCTTCAAGAGCATCAATCTGGTGGATAGGATAGTTTGGCACACCATGGACCAAAATTCTTGTCCCTGTGCTGTCCCTGTGCTGTACTCTTCTATGTTCTATATAAATCTTGATAGAGGAAAATATATGGTTAGTACAAATTAATTACCTCTATCTGTGTAGTAATAAATTATCTTTTGATTCGGAGGGGCTGTTTAAGAAAGGCCAAAAAAATAATGGACTTCGCAGCACTGTGCAGTCACTAGCTTGGTAGGCACATGATCTATTTTGAATTTTTACAAGATTCAATATCTTTGTGTGGTTCTGTCTGTCTAATCGTTGGAAAATTTTGATCGCATATCAAAATCCTAAAGTGCCTTTATGATAATTACCAGATTAGGACCACTAAAAGGAGGATCTAAGAGGCATATGCTTTCTCGATTTTTATATATTTTCTACCCATGCTAGGCCTGTCCTTTTCAGGCAGATATGGATTCTACATGGTGTTCAGTGATGGAGCATAGCAATGTATGCCACACCATCTGTTGCTCAGAGGGACTAAACTTCCCTCTTTGACAATGGTGTGGCAATCCAAGACTTGTTTAAGTGGTTGAATGCTAATGGTTTTGATTGGAATTGCCAGCAAAATTTGCCCTGCTATCTTCAACATAACAGAATATTCCAACACTCTGCAAACCATAAAAGTGTACATAGGCCTAATCTCGTTTGCAGAAGAAAAATATGCTATTTCCACAAAGACGTATTCATATGGGACCATCAGGTCATTTCCAAGTGATTTTAAAGTAGTCACTCATGAAATGTGGGAAATTGCATTCTAATTTCCAAAAAGCTGGATTCCACAAACGACAATGTGTGAATGATCAGACAATTTGTTTATTTCAGTGATGTTCATTAAAAGAGGTTAATGTTTCCCACGTTACTGGGGATTACCCTCTGGCCCTGTCCAAATAAAATAATGCTACATCCAACTGAGAAGGTAGACAATGTACAAGAGTCATACAGAGAAACAGAGCAGAAATGGGTCTTGCGCTCACTGAGTCAATGCTGACCATCGGGCACCCATATATTTTCTTGCACATCTGTACATGGGCGACAATTTGAGGTGATCATTTGATCTACCCATCCCCACGTTCTTGGGATGTACAAGGAAGTTGGAGCACTGGCAGAAATCCATGCAGTCACAGGGACAATGTACAAATTGCACAAAACATCAGAGGACAGAATGACATTTCCTCTTAACATTGCAGCCAAGGCTTTTGTATTCAACTCTCTGGAGTTAGAGTTTAATCTACATCCTTCTTCATCCTATCAATTGAGTCAAAGTTAACACATTATTTTCAAGATAACCAGTCTTTTCTAACACGGAGTAATTATTGATTTTTATTTCAAAATAATTGAATAATCAGTGGCAAAATAATTAGATTAAAGCTAGTTTTCAACTGCAAGTTTACTGAATAACATTTTTGTTTGTTTCTATTTTCAGGGAGAATCTGTGAAATACTTCCTGGACAATTTGGAAAGATTAGCAGATCCAGTAAGTAATACATAGTTTTCTCTAGAATCTTAAGTATACTCTTACAAGGATATTAAAAACATCACCCCATTGCATTCTATATGGAGAAGTCATAATTTTTATAACTATTGTTTGGAGAAAATAAAGATTTGCAGCATGTACAAGTAAAATGGAGGAAAATGGGATTGAATATTGAAATGATATAATTCCAAGCGATTACTTTGATTTTGTTTTTTTCTTAGGATTTGTTTTATTGGTGTCAACCAGAACATTCTGAATAATGTGCATATCATCAGGCTTAGTTATATGTAAATAGAGTGAAATTAGTATTTTATCATTTCCCCCTTTCTCTCTCTTCCCAGCCCTTCATGCCATTCACAGAGCTAAATGTTCACAGGTCTTTGGGTGTGCCATTCACTGTTTACAAAAAGTTATTCCTGTGATGGTGGAGATTTCATCAGGGCAAGAAAACAATCTGGGATGATTTATCTCTTATAAACTAATGTTCATTATCGTTCCTGTGTTTAACTTCCTGCATGAGGTCATGTTATGAGCTTGCCTCCTACAGTAGTGTGTTACATTGCAGCAATGGTTTACCAAACAATTAGGTGTGAAATCTAGTGTTAGATAAACCAAGCCATTGTGCTATTAATGAGTTTGCTAACAAACTTGCCATCATTTTGCAATTCCATTAGGTCAGTAAGTGGCTAGAGCAAGTTTTTATATGTTAGTTTCAAAGTCTCAGTTTTGTAAAATGTTATAGATTGCATATAGATCAAATAAGGTATTACTAATTTTTGGATTTCCTTTTCAATATGCATTCTTGCTGCAAAAAGACAATTGGGGCTGCTATTGAAATGGATATAGAGTTCAGAAATGGATGCAGCACAGAAACCTTGGAATCTTCAAGTTCAGGTGCATGCTGAAATGGAAAGATCTTTGTTCCTGAAGGGTGAAGTGAAGTCATTTGAAACTCTCAGTAATGTCAAATTCTGCCACATTCTCCCTCTAAACACTTACTTTTTTCCAAAGTATTGGTTACCTGTGATAGAAATCTGCACACAGCCAAATATACCAAGTTGGTAAAATTGTACCATAGAGCTATTATTTTCCATAACCTGGCTAACGCAGGTAAATTTTCCACCTTGTCTGTCTGTTCTGCCGTCTTTTAAGAATTTTGCAAGTCATGATGAGATTTTCCTTCATCCTTCTAAACTTCTATGTGTAGCCCCAGTCTGCTCTAACTCCCCATGCAGCAAATCCACCATCCCTGAGCCACTTTAGTGAAACTCTGCTGTGTACTGTGAGCAGACTACTTTGAGGTGAGGTTTAGGAAGATTAGTCAATAGACAATAGGTGCAGGAGTAGGCCATTCAGCCCTTCGAGCCAGCACCGCCATTCAATGCGATCATGGCTGATCACTCTCAATCAGTACCCCGTTCCTGCCTTCTCCCCATACCCCCTCACTCCGCTATCTTTAAGAGCTCTATCCAGCTCTCTCTTGAAAGCATCCAACAAACTGGCCTCCACTGCCTTCTGAGGCAGAGAATTCCACACCTTCACCACCCTCTGACTGAAAAAGTTCTTCCTCATCTCCGTTCCAAATGGCCTACCCCTTATTCTTAAACTGTGGCCCCTTGTTCTGGACTCCCCCAACATTGGGAACATGTTATCTGCCTCTAATGTGTCCAATCCCCTAATTATCTTATGTTTCAATAAGATCCCCCCTCATCCTTCTAAATTCCAGTGTATACAAGCCCAATCGCTCCAGCCTTTCAACATACGACAGTCCCGCCATTCCGGGAATTAACCTAGTGAACCTACGCTGCACGCCCTCCATAGCAAGAATATCCTTCCTCAAATTTGGAGACCAAAACTGCACACAGTACTCCAGGTGCGGTCTCACCAGGGCCCGGTACAACTGTAGAAGGACCTCTTTGCTCCTATACTCAACTCCTCTTGTTACGAAGGCCAACATTCCATTGGCTTTCTTCACTGCCTGCTGTACCTGCATGCTTCCTTTCATTGACAGATGCACTAGGACACCCAGATCTCGTTGAACTCCCCCTCCTCCTAACTTGACACCATTCAGATAATAATCTGCCTTTCTATTCTTACTTCCAAAGTGAATAACCTCACACTTATCTACATTAAACTGCATCTGCCATGTATCCGCCCACTCACACAACCTGTCCAAGTCACCCTGCAGCCTTATTGCATCTTCCTCACAATTCACACTACCCCCCAACTTAGTATCATCTGCAAATTTGCTAATGGTACTTTTAATCCCTTCGTCTAAGTCATTAATGTATATCGTAAATAGCTGGGGTCCCAGCACCGAACCTTGCGGTACCCCGCTGGTCACTGCCTGCCATTCCGAAAGGGACCCATTTATCCCCACTCTTTGCTTTCTGTCTGTCAACCAATTTTCTATCCATGTCAGTACCCTACCCCCAATACCATGTGCCCTAATTTTGCCCACTAATCTCCTATGTGGGACCTTGTCGAAGGCTTTCTGAAAGTCGAGGTACACCACATCCACTGACTCTCCCCTGTCAATTTTCCTAGTTACATCCTCAAAAAATTCCAGTAGATTTGTCAAGCATGATTTCCCCTTCGTAAATCCATGCTGACTCGGAATGATCCCGTTACTGCTATCCAAATGCTCAGCAATTTCGTCTTTTATAATTGACTCCAGCATCTTCCCCACCACTGATGTCAGACTAACTGGTCTATAATTACCCGTTTTCTCTCTCCCTCCTTTCTTAAAAAGTGGGATAACATTTGCTATCCTCCAATCCACAGGAACTGATCCTGAATCTATAGAACATTGAAAAATGATCTCCAATGCTTCCACTATTTCTAGAGCCACCTCCTTAAGTACTCTGGGATGCAGACCATCAGGCCCTGGGGATTTATCAGCCTTCAGTCCCATCAGTCTACCCAAAACCATTTCCTGCCTAATGTGGATTTCCTTCAGTTCCTCCATCACCCTAGGTTCTCCGGCCCCTAGAACATTTGGGAGATTGTGTGTATCTTCCTCAGTGAAGACAGATCCAAAGTAACGGTTTAACTCGTCTGCCATTTCTTTGTTCCCCATAATAAATTCCCCTGCTTCTGTCTTCAAGGGACCCACATTTGCCTTGACTATTTTTTTCCTCTTCACGTACCTAAAAAAACTTTTGCTATCCTCCTTTATATTATTGGCTAGTTTACCCTCGTACCTCATCTTTTCTCCCCGTATTGCCTTTTTTGTTAACTTTTGTTGCTCTTTAAAAGAGTCCCAATCCTCTGTCTTCCCACTCTTCTTTGCTATGTTATACTTCCTCTCCTTAATTTTTATGCTGTCCCTGACTTCCCTTGTCAGCCACAGGTGTCTCTTACTCCCCTTAGAGTCTTTCCACCTCTTTGCAATAAATTGATCCTGCAACCTCTTCATTATTCCCAGGAATACCTGCCATTGCTGTTCTACCGTCTTCCCTGCTAGGGCCTCCTTCCAATCAATTTTGGCCAGCTCCTGCCTCATGCCTCTGTAATCCCCTTTGCTATACTGTAATACCGACACTTCCGATTTTCCCTTCTGCCTTTCCATTTGCAGAGTAAAACTTATCATGTTGTGATCACTGCCTCCTAATGGCTCTTTTACCTCTAGTCCCCTTATCAGATCAGGATCATTACACAACACTAAATCCAGAATTGCCTTCTCCCTGGTAGGCTCCAGTACAAGCTGTTCTAAGAATCCATCTCGAAGGCACTCTACAAACTCTCTTTCCTGGGGTCCATTTCCAACCTGATTTTCCCAGTCTACCTGCATGTTGAAATCTCCCATAATCACCGTAGCATTACATTTTTGACACGCCAATTTTATCTCCTGATTCAACTTGCACCCTATGTCGAGGCTACTGTTTGGGGGCCTATAGATAACTCCCATTAGGGTCTTTTTACCCTTACAATTTCTCATTTCTATCCATACTGATTCAACATCTCCTGATTCTATGTCACCCCTTGCAAGGGAATGAATATCATTCCTTACCATCAGAGCAACCCCACCCCCTCTGCCCACCTGTCTGTCTTTTCTATACGTTGTGTACCCCTGAATATTCAGTTCCCAGCCCTGGTCCTCTTGTAGCCATGTCTCAGTGATCCCTACAACATCATACTTGCCCATGACTAACTGAGCCTCAAGCTCATCCACTTTATTTTTTATACTACGCGCATTTAAGTACAACACTTTAACTTCTGTATTTACCTCCCCTCTCACATCGTTCACAATTGGCCCTGCCCTTAATTTCTTTTCCCCTCTAGAACTTCTGTTCCCATTCTTCCGAGAGTCTTTTGCAATATCTCCTGTATTCCCTTTTACCTCATCTTCATATTCACAATTTGTTAACCCCTCCCCCCACTACTTAGTTTAAAGCCACAGGTGTCATACTAGCAAACCTGCCTGCCAGAATGTTTGTCCCCCTGCTGTTAAGATGCAACCCGTCCCTTTTGTACAAGTCACCCCTAGCCCAGAAGAGATCCCAGTGGTCCAGAAATCTAAATCCCTGCTCTCTGCACCAGTCCCTCAGCCATAAATTCATACCCTCTATCTCTCTGTTCCTGGCCTCACCAGCACGAGGTACCGGTAGCAGTCCAGAGATAACCACCTTCGACGTCCTACTTCTCAGTGTTTTTCCCAACTCTCTAAACTCCCGCTGTAGCACCTCCTTCCTCTTCCGCCCGACGTCATTCGTGCCCACGTGCACAACGACTTCAGGTTGATCGCCTTCCCTCACTAGGATTTTCTGAAGCCGGTCTGTGATGTGTTGAACCCTGGCACCAGGGAGGCAACAGACCATCCTCAAGTCCCTCCTGCTGCCACAGAATCTTCTGTCCGTCCCTCGGACTATGGAGTCACCGACCACTACGGCTCTTCCAGACTTCGGTCTCCCCTGTCGAGTATCCTTGCCAACAGGTCCGCCACTCGGACTGGAAACGTCTTCTGCCCCGACAGTTCCCAAGAGGGTATACCTATTTGCAATAGGCACAGCCACTGGGGTCTCCTGTAGTCCACGTCCACGTTCACTCCCCCCTGAAACAGTCTCCCACCTTCGCTCGACCTGGACCCTTGGCGTGACAGCCTCACAATAGGTCCTGTCGAGGAAACTCTCGCATTCCCGGATGGCCCTGAGGTCATCCAACTGCCTCTCCAACTCCACCACACGTCCCTTCAGGAGCTGCACCTGGACACAGTTCTTGCAGGTGTAGCTCCCAGAAGCTCCAGCGACGTCCCTGTCAATTTAATAGGAAGCTTGCCTTTGCCAATGATATTTGAGAATGATTTAAGGAGATGAGGGTAGATCAATTAGCAGTAAAGAAGTAAGAAATATGCCTTGGTGATTTAAACCAAGTAGCATTAGAGGAATCTGTTGTTGGACATTTAATTAATTTGAACAATTCTAAATTTTGCTTCTGAATCGGTTATCCTATTTGGGTGATAAATTACAAACACAATGTTATCTTTTCTGCAAGTGGCATATATTCCCCCTATGTTTTCAGAAAGCATACTGCCTGGTATTTGTAAATCACTGTGGTGCAGTGGTAGAGTTGCTGCACTACAGCACCAGAGATGCTGACAGGACGCAGTCTGTACGGAGCTTGTGCGTTCTCCCTATGACTGAGGTTTTCTTCCGGGTGATCCGGTTTCCTTCCATGTTCCAAAGACGTGCAGGTTTGTAGGTTAGTTAGCTTCTATAAATTGCCCCCAGTGTGTAGGAAGTGAAACTGGGGTAACATAGAACTAGTACACGGGTGGTCGCTGTTTCGCGCGGACTCGCTGGGCTGAAGGTCCTGTTTCCAATACTGTATCTCTAAATCTAAATGTTTAATTTACAAATATTTGGTTTAATTTTTGGGGGTATACGTGCATGAGAATGCATTGTAGCAAAATTCCCGCAAAGTACTTTTTACAGCATTTTTACAAAATATCACTAAACACAGTTTCCAGTAATGTGTTCCTTTCATAACTGGAATTCTTTGCATGCTAGTTCACAACCTTTTGTTAATTTTGGGGGGGATTTGGGCATTGTTGATGAGGTCATTATTTTTGCTAATTCTTAATTTTGCAGTCCCAGTTGCCCTTGATATGGCGGTGGTGAGATTCCATCTTGGCCGCTGCAATCATTGTGATGAAGATAGTCCCACCAGTGATGTTGGATAGTGAATTCCAGGCTATAAACCAGTGCCATTGAAGGATTGATGATAAATTTCCAAGTCCTGATAGTAGTTGTCATGAAGGGGAACCTACACATGTTCCTACACATTTGCTGTCCTTGTCCTTGGTGGTAGGGTTTTCAAGTTTGGGAGAGGCTCAAGCAACTAACTGCAGTGCATTTTGTAGATGTGCTTCAGCAGCCACTGTGCGCAGTGATGGAGAGAATGAAAAAGGAAATCAACTGTTAAAAGCAAGGTCCCAAATCTCAGATTGTGCTTTATCATAATGGACCCTCTCCCTGCAAGTAAATTGAAGTATTTAGCATTCAATTCAAGTCAAGATAATTGTCATAAGCACAAGTACGTTGAGCTACAGGTGCAATGAAAATCTTGCAACAGCATCGTAGACTTGCCTGGATACACAAAACAAATCACATATAAAAAGATAGTGAAAAGAAAAACATTAGAAAAGCAAGATTTTACTACAAAACACAATCAGAAAACCAAGTTCATGGTAGCAGAAGAGTTAGTCCGTAGTATTCCATTGCTGAGGTAAGATTATTGTCGTCCAGGTCGGTTCAAAAACACGATGGTTGCGGGTAAATAGTTGTTCATGAGCCTAGTGGTGTGGGACTTTTGGGCTCTGTATCTCCTGTCCAACGGTAGCAGCGAGAAGGTATGACATGGATAGTGGGGATCCTTGATGATAGATGCCACTTTCTTTTTTTGATGGTGGGTAGGACTGTGCCTATGATGGACTGGGCTGAGTCCACCACTCTCTGTCACCTTGTGAAGAGTGTAAATCTAAAGCTCTTCTACTAAACGCCATAGGTCTTTTGTGTCTGGTTGGAAGAAAAGCGCAGAAGGATCATGTAAAATAACAGTTCACAAGATGTTCACACCAGTTCTCTGGTTTTAGAAAGAGATAGCAATAGGAAATATGTAGAACAGCAACAATAAGGGAAACACCAAGGAATCAACAGGAGATGAGAAAGTGCCTAATACCCTCCACACTTCTAGAACTAATCTGACTCGGAATGATGCAAACTCTTCTAGAACAAGCGAGTGCACATTTCACTGTGTATTTGGGAGTAACATTTTTTTAATAATGGTACTGTAATGTATTAGTGTAAAGTTTCATGATATTGCAGAATATCATATTCAATAATGTACTTCTCAGATATTCTTTAAATGTCAAACATCTGAAAACTAGCATCCCTGAATTTAGAGGATGTTCAAGTTCTCATCCTCTCACTTTGGCTATATGTGGTTTTCACTTGTCAATTTAAAAACCTGTTCTTTATAAATTTTATTAAAATATCATGCAATTAATATAGTCTAGGAATTGACTCTTGTGGTTTGCATGACATATTACCATTACAATTTAAGACAACGGGGAAATTGAAGATGTCAAATCAACTACAAAACACTACAATTCATTAATTCTACATCTGTCAGCCATGCATAATGGTAGTTGTTGGATCTTTTGAATATGTACTGCAAAACTCTGATAATTAGGCATCCAAAGGTTCAGAAATAGCTGATGATCTATAGTCGGGCTCACATATTAGTCCAGAGAGTGAGCCTGGTGTCTAGAGTACAACCACAGTGACTGGCTCAGAGTACAGCTCGGAATGGGTTCATACTGTGAGCTGGGTGTGCAACTGGAAACTGTTGGAATCCAGAAAGGCATGTGTCAGGAATCATGAGTAGGTTTGTAGCTCAAGCCAGCTTCCCTGTGTATTTCCTGTTCTTTTAAACTTGTCGGATTCACTAGCATCTATTTTACTACTATGTAATGTTTTTCATAAAAGTTGAAATGTGTCTCAGAATTAATAGGAGTAATGTCCAGTCATATGAAAAATATGCAGTCTGGCACTATCAAAATCTTAAAGGTACCTGATCATTGGAGTTTTATTACAAGTAAATTGTGTTCAAATATTACTTTCTGTTTTGTCATTACCATCCTTTTACCACTAATATAGATAATCCTAATGCTGTTTTAGCTAGTTGTAGTTTGATTGGATTAGAGCATCTTGGTCAGATTTTTACTGTAGAACCACAGGGTAGTTACAGCGTGGAAGACGACCATTTGAACTGTTGCTTGTATCAATGCAACATAACAATTCAACATGTCCCGCTCACCTTCCCACTCCCCGTAGCTGGGCCATTCTTTGGAAAGTGAACCAAATCTCACACATGTGACCAGACATCATCACATAAAGTAATACATTTAAAAATTCTTGTAAGAGATTAATCTTATTCATTGCTATTTTCCTACCTACAGAACTATAATGCATGTCTTTTTTTAAATTCACAGTTTGTAAGATAAAACTGAGTTATGAAAAAAATGCTTCCGTGTGAGGTCACGCTCGTGACCAGTCATATTTGACCTCTGACCCAAAACAAACATTGCCAGCATAACATAAAAATTTCACTTGATAAACTTCAACATATGTAAGTCATATATATAGTTAAAAAACAATATACCTATAACGCTTTCAGAATTAGAAGAGATGTATTCCACAATTTTTTTGTTTTTTTGGTCACACACATGACAAAGAATGGCCCAACTATGTAAATTCTTTCCTAGATTTATTCAGTTCTTTTGAATTATGTAATTTTGTCTGCCTCTACTATTATCACTTTTAGAGCATTCCAAACCCTAACCATTCATTACATAGTTTTTCCTTTGTGTGTGTGTGCCTGCGTGCGTATTGGTTATTTTGCCAATCATCTTCATTCTATGGTTCTCCCATTCAAACATATGGTTTTCCTAAAAACTGCATAATTTAAAGTATTTTCATGCGATCCCTTTCCAATCGTTAAAGAACAATTCCAGCGTCATCTACATTACTGAAATCTGTCACACCTGAATTGTCTTCGTAAATATATTCTGAATTATTCTTAAATGTTTACATTTTTCTTTGTGTGGCTCATGGAACCACATTTTTCTTTGTGTGGCTATTGAGTTCTGTGTTTACATGAGAGAATTATCAGTACTGAAATGGAACAATGAAATTCTTACTTGCAGAAGCATAACAGATCTGTAAACACAGTACTCAATAGATAATATAATGAACAAAATATAAGTTGAATTTATAAAAGCAATACAAGTACAAAAAACCAAGACAAAAACCTAAAGTCCCTAGTGCAACCAAGACAGTTCGTATTTCGAATTTAGTTGGTGTTAGTAATATTTAGCAGCCACATTCATTTTACTCTACTTTGTACCTCCTGTTGCAAAGATTAGTATGTCATATGCACTTTTAAAACCGATTTTCTTCCTGTGCCGTCATGTTAGAGAATTTTACACATTTAACATCTGTTCCAACCCTCTTTACAAGGGATCTTGTACCCTTGTTAAAACAGTGCCATCTAATTTATATTGTCATTTGCAAAGTTTCTAAAAAAAATAACATTGTTCCCATCAGTAATTCTTTTCTTCTGAAGCTCAGCAGTGTCTTTTGTGTGCATATTTCACTCCGCATCAGTGAATTTCTAATTATCAAAGTGAAAACGCAAACTTGCTCTAGCTGTAGCTGGTTTTTTTTGTCTTTGTCACGCGCATAACCTAAAGAATTAAAATCTGAGAACTATTTTTATTTGTCGTGCTTGTTTTTAGATTCATCCACCAGTGGCGACTGGAAGATACAATATGTACACAAAGATGCACCATAAATAAAGAATTGTTGTGCTTACATGTCCAAATATTAAAATGGTGAATACTTATGGAAATTATTTAAAATTATAAACTAGGGTAAATTTTTAGATGTGGCTTTTATCGGATCTTGGATCTGGTCAGATCTGGAATCTGGTGAGAAAAATTAAACTGGCCCATGGTTCTATAATCGAGTGTGCTATATATATTTATTTATACAAGAGTATGTTACATTGATCTTGTGCTGAATTGAGTGGATATTGTGCTGTGACTGACAGAACTCCACTCAGCAGTTTGCTGCTATCAATAAACCTCTTGTTAAAAGATCTGCATATATTTGCATACAAATTAGATTTGTGTTCAGAGTAATGTTTATCCTGTATGTGTCTCCAGAACAAAGGCTTAAACAAATAATTGAGCCCTGCTCTGATGCAAAGAAGTATCAGTTTTGAATATTCTTTGCTGTTATTTCAAAGGCTAAAAAAATCTAGTTTGGATTATCAGCGTTTTTATTATGATGTCTAGTTAATACCATGGTTAGAAGACTGAAATTGTGCATTGAGTAAGAAGGGTCAGTCTCGACCCGAAACGTCACCGATTCCTTCTCTCCAGAGCCTGTTCTGCTGAGTTACTCCAGCATTTTGTGTCTAAATTATGTATTGAGTTTGTTTAATAGCTTTTTTTTGTGTTTTGAGTGATTTATAAACTTTCATGTTTTCCAATATGGGTTCAGGTGGATGATGGATTCTGAAAAAGATCAAAATTACAAGTTATTTGTTCAGACATTTGTTCAAGAAAAAAAAGTTTTTCTTGGTTTGAAGAGTCAATTGCTAGGTGGTCACGGAGGGTTGTGTAGACTTGGGATGTTCAATCTTGGAATGTTCAATCTTGGAAGACAGAGAATAGTCAAACATTAACTTTATTCATTATGAAAATGAGGAAGGATATTCTTGCTATTGAGGGTGTGCAGCGTAGGTTCACTAGGTTAATTCCCGGAATGGCGGGACTGTCGTATGTTGAAAGGCTGGAGCAATTAGGCTTGTATACACTGGAATTTAGAAGGATGAGGGGGGATCTTATTGAAACATATAAGATAATTAGGGGATTGGACACATTAGAGGCAGGAAACATGTTCCCAATGTTGGGGGAGTCCAGAACAAGGGGCCACAGTTTAAGAATAAGGGGTAGGCCATTTAGAACGGAGATGAGGAAGAACTTTTTCAGTCAGAGAGTGGTGAAGGTGTGGAATTCTCTGCCTCAGAAGGCAGTGGAGGCCAGTTCGTTGGATGCTTTCCATATAACCATATAACCATATAACAACTACAGCATGGAAACAGGCCTGTCCGGCCCTACCAGTCCACGCCGACCATTCTCCCTGACCTAGTCTCATCTACCTGCACTCAGACCATAACCCTCTAATCCCCTCCTATCCATATACCTATCCAATTTACTCTTAAATAATAAAATCGAGCCAGCCTCCACCACTTCCACCGGAAGCCCATTCCATACAGCCACCACCCTCTGAGTAAAGAAATTCCCCCTCATGTTACCCCTAAACCTTTGTCCCTCAATTCTGAAGCTATGTCCCCTTGTTGGAATCTTCCCCACTCTCAAAGGGAAAAGCCTACCCACGTCAACTCTGTCCGTCCCTCTCAAAATTTTAAAAACCTCTATCAAGTCCCCCCTCAACCTTCTACGCTCCAAAGAATAAAGACCCAACCTGTTCAACCTCTCTCTGTAGCCTAAGTGCTGAAACCCAGGCAACATTCTAGTAAATCTCCTCTGTACCCTCTCCATTTTGTCGACATCTTTCCTATAATTTGGCGACCAGAACTGCACACCATACTCCAGATTCGGCCTGTACAATTTTAACATTACATCCCAACTTCTATACTCGATGCTCTGATTTATAAAGGCAAGCATACCAAACGCCTTCTTCACCACCCTATCCACATGAGATTCCACCTTCAGGGAACAATGCACAGTTATTCCCAGATCCCTCTGTTCCACTGCATTCCTCAATTCCCTACCATTTACCCTGTACGTCCTATTTTGATTTGTCCTACCAAAATGCAGCACCTCACACTTATCAGCATTAAACTCCATCTGCCATCTTTCAGCCCACCCTTCCAAAAGGCCCAAGTCTCTCTGTAGACTTTGAAAATCTACCTCACTATCAACTACACCACCTATCTTAGTATCATCTGCATATTTACTAATCCAATTTGCCACACCATCATCCAGATCATTAATGTAAATGACAAACAACAGTGGACCCAACACAGATCCTTGGGGTACTCCACTAGACACTGGCCTCCAACCTGACATACAATTGTCAACCGTTACCCTCTGGTATCTCCCATTCAGCCATTGTTGAATCCATCTTGCAACCTCACTATTAATACCCAACGATTTAACCTTCTTAATCAACCTTCCATGTGGAACCTTGTCAAATGCCTTACTGAAGTCCATATAGACAACATCCACAGCCTTGCCCGTATCAATTTCCCTGGTAACCTCTTCAAAAAATTCAAGAAGATTAGTCAAACATGACCTTCCAGGCACAAATCCATGTTGACTGTTTCTAATCAGGCCTTGATTATCCAAATAATTATATATATTGTCCCTAAGTATCTTTTCCATTAATTTTCCCACCACAGATGTCAAACTAATAGGTCTATAATTGCTAGGTTTACTTTTAGAACCTTTTTTAAACAAAGGCACAACATGCGCAATGCGCCAATCTTCCGGCACCATCCCCGTTTCTAATGACGTTTGAAATATTTCCGTCATAGCCCCTGCTATTTCTGCACTAACTTCCCTCAATGTCCTAGGGAATATCCTATCAGGACCTGGAGACTTATCCACTTTTATATTTTTCAAAAGTGTCCGTACCTCCTCTTCTTTAATCCTCCTAATTTCCATCACTACTCTACTTGTTTCGCTTACCTCACATAATTCAATATCCTTCTCCTCGGTAAATACCGAAGAAAAGAAATTGTTTAATATCTCCCCCATTTCTTCCAGCTCAGCACATAGCTGTCCACTCTGACTCTCTAATGGACCAATTTTATCCCTCACTATCCTTTTGCTATTGACATATCTGTAGAACCCCTTGGGTTTACTTTTACATTACTTGCCAAAGCAGCCTCATATCTTTTTTTCGCTTTTCTAATTTCCTTCTTAAGATTCCTTTTACATTCTTTATATTCCTCAAGAACCTCATTTACTCCCTGCCGCTTATATTTATTGTATATCTCCCTCTTTTTCCGAACCAAGTGTCCAATTTCCCTGGAAAACCACGGCTCTTTCAAATTATTATTCTTTCCTTTCCACCGAACAGGGACATAAAGACTCTGTACTCTCAAAATTTCACCTTTAAATATCCTCCATTTCTCTATTATATCCTTTTCATAAAACAAAAATTTCCATTTCACTCCTTTTAAATCCTTTCTCATCTCCTCAAAATTAGCCTTTCTCCAATCCAAAATCTCAACCCTTGGTCCAGATTTGACCTTCTCCATAATGATATTGAAACTAATGGCATTGTGATCACTAGACCCAAAGTGCTCCTCAACACATACCTCCGTCACCTGACCCATCTCATTTCCTAACAGGAGGTCCAACACTGTCCCTTCTCTGGTAGGCACCTCTACGTATTGCTGCAAAAAACTATCCTGCACACATTTTACAAACTCCAAACCATCCAGCCCTTTAACAGAATGTGATTCCCAGTCTATATACGGAAAATTGAAATCACCCACAATCACTACTCTGTGCTTACTACTAATATCTGCTATCTCCTTACATATTTGCTCTTCCAATTCTCGTTCCCTATTTGGCGGTCTATAATACACCCCTATAAGTGTTGCTAAACCTTTCTCATTTCTGAGTTCCACCCAAACAGCCTCCCTAATCGAGCCTTCTAGTCTGTCCTGCCAAAGCACTGCTGTGATATCCTCCCTGACAAGCAATGCAACACCCCCACCTCTTGCCCCTCCGATTCTATCACATCTGAAACAATGAAATCCTGGAATATTTAATTGCCAATCGCAACCCTCCTGCAACCATGTTTCACTGATCGCCACAACATCATACTTCCAGATGTCAATCCAGGCTCTAAGCTCATCCACCTTTCTTACAATGCTCCTAGCATTAAAATATACACATTTAAGGGACCCATCATTTCTTATTCTCAGTTTATTTATTTTCCCTTCTTTCTCTCCTACATATTGGGTCTGAGTGTTTCCCTTTTCTGCCTCCTGCCTCACACACTGCCTGTTAGCTATCTGTGTTTGAGTCCCTCCCCCCAACCGTACTAGTTTAAAGTCTCCGCAATTATTTTAGCAAATCTCCCCGCCAGGATATTGGTTCCCCTCAGGTTCAGATGCAACCCGTCCTTTTTGTACAGGTCCTACTTCCCCCAGAAGAGGTCCCAATGATCCAGAAACTTGAAACCCTGTTCCCTGCACCAGTTCCTCAGCCACGTATTTATCCTCCACCTCACTCCATTCCTATTCTCACTATCGCGTGGCACAGGCAGTAAGCCTGAGATTATTGCTTTGGAAGTCCTTTTTTTTAACTCTCTTCCTAGCCCCCTAAATTCTCCTTTCAGGACCTCTTCCCTTATCCTACCTATATTGTTGGTACCTATATGTACCACGACCTCTGGCTCCTCTCCCTCCCCTTTCAGGATATCCTGGACACGCTCAGACACATCCCGGACACCGGCACCAGGGAGGCAAACCACCATCCGGGTCTCCCGACTGCGTCCACAGAAACGCCTATCTGACCCCCTCACTATAGAGTCCCCTATTACTATCGCTCTCCTCTTCCTTTCCCTACCCTTCTGAGCAACAGGGCCGGACTCCTTGCCAGAGGCCCGGGCGCCGTCGTTGCCCCCAGGTAGGCTGTCCCCCCCCAACAGTACTTAAACAGGAGTACTTATTTCCAAGGGGTACAGCCACCGGGGTACTCCCTAGTCCCTGCCTCTGCTCCTTGCCCCCCCTACCAGTGACCCACTTGTCTACCTCCCGTGGTCTAGGAGTGACCACCTCTCTGTAACTCCTATCTATAACCTCCTCACTCTCCCTGATCAGACGGAGGTCATCAATCTGCCGCTCCAGGTTCCTAATACGGTCCCTTAGGAGCCCCATCTCGTCACACCTGGCGCAGATGTGGATGTCTGGAAGACTATCAGACTCCCAGATTCCCCACATCCGACACCCAGAACAAAAAACTGCCCTGGCACTCATACTCCCCAAACAAAGCCCCGTGCTCGGTTACTAAACCTACCGCCCGGCCGCTGCTCCAACCGCCCACCCCAAAGAACTGAGTGATCTCCTGGGAGAGGCGAAAAACCGGATAAAAAACCCAGGCCAATTTGGGAGAAAAAAAATCCGGGAAATTCCTCTCCGACCCCAAGCTAGGCGATCGAAATTTGTCCGGGAGATCACACAGGTCTTACTCCTTACTATCCCCACACAATCCCCACACAATACTTCCCAAGCAACACAGCTTGGTGCTGCTTGCTGCTACTTGCTGCTTGCTGCTACTGCTGCTGATTGCTGCTACTGCTGCTGATTGCTGCTTTTGCTTTTGATTGCTGCTTCTGCAATCTCAATCAGTACCCCATATGGAGACTGCTGCTGCTTTCAAGAGAGCTGGATAGAGCTCTTAAGGATAGCGGATTGAGGGGGTATGGGGAGAAGGCAGGAACGGGGTACTGATTGAGAGTGATCAGCCATGATCACATTGAATGGCAGTGCTGGCTCGAAGGGCTGAATGGCCTACTCCTGCACCTATTGTCTATTGTCTATAGATTGGGCAATAAGGAAATCAAGGGATATCAGACTGGAACAGGCAACTTGGGTTGACGTGCAAGATCAAATTGTATTCAATGGCAGAAGGGACCCAAAGGAGATTGTAGTATACTCATTAATTTTATCATTATCTGATTAGTTGTAATAGATCATTCAGCGCTCGAGGTCAAAACCCAACCGTGGGTGGCCACGGTGGCGCAGCAGTAGAGTTACGGCCTTACAGTGCTTGCAGCGCCAGAGACCCGGATTCAATCCCGACTTTGGGTGCTGTCTGTACGGAGTTTGTACGTTCACCCCGTGACCGCGTGGGTTTTCTCTGAGATCTTCGGTTTCCTCCCACACTCCAAAGATGTACAGGTTTGCAGGTTCATTGGCTTGGCATAAGTGTAAAGTGTCCCTAATGTGTGTTGGATGTGCTGGGATCGCAGGCCGGTGAGACGGTGGGCCGAAGGGCCTGTTTCCGTGCTGTATCTCTAAACTAAACTGATCCCACTTCCCATATCTTGTCCAAACAAAAATGTGGGCGATCCATCTTGCATATTTATCCATCTGTTATGTAAATAGTATGAGAACGTTTTTAATCTCCCATAGCCTTTTCAGGAAGTGGTTTAAACAGAACTCTTGTACAGTTTCCCCTAAATTTAGTTATTAAATCCGAAAATGATTTATGTGCAAACGTTTAAACATATGAAGTAGGAGCAGGAGTGGGCCATTAGGCTATTCAAGCATTTCATGAGATCGTGGTTAGTCTGATATAAAACTCAACTCTACATTCCCATCGTCCCAAGGAATTATGAAATATCTAACTATCTTTGGCTTAAAAGTTAAAATATCCTTTGAGAGTTCCAAACGACAATTTCACCTTGCCTCAGTCTTTACAGGGTGACACATTTTAAACAGCAGTGCACCCTAATCATAGTTTTTCAGAATAAGAGAGAGGAAACATCCCATCCATCAAGACTCAAGATTTTGGTTTGATCGTCTTTCATTCTTTCATTCTTTTCATTCTCCTTTCATTCTTTTAAACGTGAATGGTTACAAGCTTAGTCCATCCAACCTTTCCTTGAAAGACTGATTTTTCAAGATGGCTAACAGTCTAGTAAATCACCACAAAGCTACTTCCAATGCTTCAACATGCTTCCAGTCTGAAGAAGGGTCTTGACCCGAAACATCACCCATTCCTTCTCTCCCAACATGCTTCCTTACGTTAGACCATTGTTACTGTGCAGGTGTCCTCTGTTTTCCTCAAAAATGATTATGATTTCCTGGAATGCAAGGCCATCATCTGCATATTCTTCAAAAAATAAATTTAGTTTACTTCAAAGAGTCACTTCAACAGTCAAGATTAATCACAAGAAATGTGAATACTGTCCCTGCTTCTGTTTGCTTTCTATTAAATCTTTCGCAATGTGCTGCTTTCATTCCCGATTAATGACAATTACCCAAGATGTCAAAGCACTTCCAGTGCGATGCAACTGTATCCTAACAAGTTTGTGCTTTGAGATGTGCAACCTGATGTTCTGATTGCTGTTTCAGGAATTGTCAGGAGTATGTGCTTGTTCTTGCTGTTTGTTGTGCCCTGACACACTCCCATTCTTTTGTCTATGCTGCATCTGTTTTCACTCTGCCACCTTCCTTACTAATGCCTCCCTTTCTCCTTGGTGCTTTCTATGTGACATGTGTATTTGATTTCCTGCAACTGAGGTCTTACCCTTTCTTCGCCCTGTCAGTATCAGATTGGATTCCCCTTTACCATGCCTTTCATCTCAGCAGCTTTTATAGTCAGTGGCTCATTCTCCTTAATTTTCAATATCTCTAATATGAAGTCATAACCAGACACCTTTTTCCTCCCCTCCTCTTTTTCCATCATTTCAAAAGATCTGTTCCTTCTTGTGCAGTGTGGGTCACTTTTCCATCTAATACTAATACTGCACTTCCCATGCAATCATAAGAGATGTAATACTAGGTCTTTCACTTCCTCCCTTGCCAATCTCTAAAATTTCAAATACGCTTTCCAGCTGTGGCAATTATTTACTTCTCCCAACTTAATACTCCCACTTTGCATTTTAAAACAATGTTCATCTTTTCCTAGTTCTGATGAAAGGTCAATTTTAAATGTTTTCAACTTGAAATGTTCATTGTTTCTCCCCAGTGTAGCCTTAAGATTTTTTTTAGTATTTTACTTTTGTATAAACTATTGATCCCATTGATGTTTTAATTTTAATAATAATCAGGTCAACAGAAACAATATAATTGAGTCAAAGAATTGTGCAACACAGAAATGGGTCCTTTGGTCCACGATGTCCATTCTGACTTTTTTGTCTGATTTCAGAATCTCATTTGCCTACTCTAGATCTATATCCTTCAGTGCTTTGTCTATTCAAGTGCATGTCTAAATGTCTCTTTAGAGATACAGCTGCGGAAACAAGCCTTTCGGCTCACCGAGTCCACACCGACCAGCGATCTCCGCACAATAACACTACCAGGGGCAATTTTTACATTTACACCAAGCCAAATAACTTGGTGTAAACAAACCTGTACATACTAAAGTCATAATTTTATCAGTTCTGATTGCTTCCTCGGCACCTCATTCCAGATACCAACTATCCTCTGAGTGAATAGAATGCCCCTGAGTTCCCTCTTAAATATTTCCCCTCACACTGTAAGTCTGTGCTGTCGAGTTTTAGAATCTTCAAACCTGGGAAAAAAAGACTGTGTGCTTCAGCTTAACCCATGCCCCTCATGATGCCTCCTTCCAGCCTATCCAACGTCTCCCCATAACTCAAGCCTTCTGTACCCTTTTCAAATTAATGACGTACATCTATAGCTCGGCAACCGTAAATGCACACTATACTCCAACAACTTGTACAGCTGCATCATGATGTCATTTTGCACTCAATTACCTTTCCAATTAAGGCTAGCTTGTCACTTTAGACACCCGTACTCCCAGATACACCTATATTCCCAGATCTCTGTTCTGCAACACACTCCAGGGTTCTACCATGTACCGTGCAAGTAGTTTGACATGGTTTATCTGTTATTGCGGTTGTCTGGTATAACCAAGTGAGGGGGGTAAATATTAACTAGTTTAACCCAAGGTTGGGTGGGAGGAAATGCGGCATCGGTGGGTGGTGGGGTTAAACTAGAGGGAATTCACAGGTTGGGGAGCCACGGAGCCCCCGGCCCCACACATGGTGCGCCAGGGGTATGTATGCCTGGTACACATGCCACCTTCATGCTGCTTGCTCTCTCCACTCCCACAACCGGATGTCCACCATGTGGCACCAGATGATAGGGTAACCTGCGGAAGTGGGGGGTGATGCAACGAAAGCTTCACGCCATTACCAAGTGACTGAGGCATGTGTTGCCAGGGAAACGCAGGCGCAGTGGCACAAGCTGCCTCTGCATCCAACACCTCAGGTCCTTGCTTTGTGGCAGTTGCTGCAAACCTGTGCCCAATGCAACGCTCTTCAAGAGTGTTTTGCTGCTTGCTCTTTCTCTGCTGTGCCTTTCCATTGCCTAGAGCTGTGCTGCCCGCCAAGCGTCACCAAACAAGGACACCTTGGAACTGAAATCCGTTACATAGAGATTCCTAATTGTGAAGGTTTACTGCACAATAAATGGCAGCAGACCCATCCACTGTCATGGCGGTCCAAACAGAAAAACAACCCTTCCCAACTACCTTTTGACTCCTTCCATTGTCAATTTTGATTGCAATTGGCTAGCTCACCTTGGGATCCATACGAGTAACCTTCCAAGCTGGCCTACCAATTGGATCCTTGTCAAAGGCCTAGCTAAAGTCCATAGAGACATTGTCACTGCCCTGCCATCATCAATCCTCTTGGTGACCTCTTAAAATTTTTTATTTTTTTTTAACATTTGTGAGACATTATTTCCCATACAAAAGCCAGGTGTACCTATCCAAATGATGGTAGTCCCTAAGAATCCCCTCCAACAATTTATCCACCTTCAGTTTGAAATTTTGGTAGAAATCTTTTCATGGCGTTTGGGTGCTATTTTCTGGGGGGAAAATTGTTGTAAGAAACAAGTTAATTCACTGTAGAATGCTGGGGGTCCTGAAGGATTGAATTTAATTATATGTGATGTTTGTAGGCTGTTTTCATGAAATGAGTATTGTGTCACAAAATGAACTCTAATCTTTTTAAGCATTTAGTCTAATCCACAGATGCTGCGTCCAGATGCGCATGAAGAAGTTGTATCCATTTATTTGTACAATGATATGTTAGATTTTGGCTTGAACCATTGCCACCTGTGTACTTGGTATTAATTTGGCTCTGATTTCTTTTTTAGGAATATCTTCCAACACAACAGGACATTCTACTGGCACGAAGGCCCACTAAAGGAATACATGAATACGACTTTGAAATTAAAAATGTGCCCTTCAAGATGGTGGACGTAGGTGGACAAAGATCAGAACGGAGGCGTTGGTTTGAATGTTTTGATGGCGTGACTTCCATTCTCTTCCTGGTGTCGTCAAGTGAATTTGACCAAGTGCTGATGGAAGACCGGCAGACGAATCGCCTGAGTGAATCCTTAAACATCTTCGAGACGATAGTCAACAACAGAGTCTTTAGCAATGTCTCCATCATTCTTTTCCTTAATAAGACGGACTTGCTAGAAGAAAAGGTTAAAACTATTAGTATCAGAGACTACTTTCCTCAATATGAGGGAAGTCCCCATGAGCTCTCTGATGTCCAACAGTTCCTTGTGCAGTGCTTTCGTGACAAACGTCGAGACCAGCAACACAAACCACTATACCATCACTTCACCACCGCCATTAACACCGAAAATATTCGTCTGGTCTTCCGTGACGTCAAAGACACTATTCTCCATGACAACCTTAAGCAGCTGATGCTTCAGTGACATCAGTTTTCTTCATTAATTTTAATTTTTGGCATTGACAACAGCTTACACCATTGTGTGATTAAGGTTGCATTTTCTTCAGAAACTTGAGGCAGCCGCTGTAAACTGCTTAATCAGATTAATGCCAAATTTGTTTTTCTGACTTGGCTTTTCAATTGCTTTTGCTCCCATTTGGGTAGTGCTAAGGTATTCTGTGCGTGCACTTAGACAACCCAGCAAGTTTACGATCTTGTTTCTTCAAAAATGAAGATATGTGAAAAAAATTGCCAGATAATGCAAAGCTGTGGTGTTCATTGTGGGGATTGTAACATTAATATCTACTATCTTCCTATTTCAACCCCTTACCAGCCCCCACCCCCCAAAATAAAAAGGGCTATTTCAGTGCAAAAAATGTTTTTGAATATTACAAAAACAAGTAAGCAACGCCTTAAGTATTCCTTTAGGGAGTGAGTATTGCTTTTGTTATATTCAGATTGTTTTTAAAATCTTCCTAGAAAGTTTTTAAATTTTGCCTTTTGGTTACTGTTGAGGTATAGTCAAAGTGTGGAACATCTTGAAATGTGAAGCAGTTGTAATTTGTGTAAATTTGGATTTAAGGGAAACACCTCCCTATTGGAAGTTTCACAGAAAAGAGAATTTGTTTAATGTTTGCAGTCTTGCAACATAGTATTATAATAGTACCGACTTGACAAATTTAGCAGAATTGCTTCATAATTGTACTAGATTTGTGGCCAAATTTACTGTTTAGAATAGTGCTGATACAACCATGCCATACCAACTGATCATAACCTAATGTAGTAAGCCAAAATTTAATTTACTGTTTGGTGCTACAGTAAAATGGGCTGTTTTTTTAAAAAGTTCCCGACCTAAACGTTTGTCATTAACAGCTTAATCTGTGGATCATACCTCAGTAAAAATGCCCATTAAATTTCTATTTAGCAATGAGAGTTTTTTCTATTATTGATCCAGTGGTCTTCAGTGCAAGTTGCAGTTAATATATTTGATATTAAGGTATTTGATATTACTGTGTGCTTGAAATATACCCACTGTTTGTTTAAAATTGTAATGACATAATTTAATATAATTATGATTAATGTTGCCTTTTTTGAAAGTTATCTGAAAATTAGCTTTTACTTCCTTAAACTGCAGTGTTGCAAAATACTACTATTGCAGTGCTAATCATGGATAAATACTTGCTTTTTAAACAGTTTGACTTTAAATTAGTTTTAAATTTGACCTAATTAAATACAGGGTTTAGAATTCACTCGTGTCTGCAGGCCCATTCAGCTGAGCAGTCATTATTAATAACAATTTGCTAAATCTATCAATGTACAATTTACAGTGAAAATGTTGTCCATTGTTTTGTTAAAAACATTGGTTGTTAAAGCTGAAACTATAATAACTGAAAATTGCAGGGAAAACAGTATGTTCTATCGTGGGTTTTCTTAACTGTAGCATCTATTAAAATATATTACTGCCTTTTTTAGTATTTAAAACATGTGCCTCAATGTTTGGGCTGTCAGAAAGTAGTAAATTCTAACCCTATTGAATAACAGGCTTGTCACACTTGTTGCTTACTTTTTTCTATTTGAATAGTTTTATAAATCAAAACTTTTTTATTATATGCTGTCTTTTATATCGGTTTCTTAACATTCTGCATGATACAAATATTTTCATTGTCAAAGTGCCATTTGCAGATGTTTGCAGCTGGTTCCTACCTGATTTTGTCTTTCAGTGGTTTTGGTCAAAGAGAAAGTCAGTTCGGGGGACAGGTCTGCAGAGACCACCAATTTGTCAAATACATTTTAAGATGATCTGAATTTGCATTCTTTAAAGAAAAAGTCAGAATTTGGAATATAGATGAAATGCTGGGCATGTTGCAGATCGGGTAGCATTTGTGGAGGAAGAAACAGTGTAGGTTGCTGATTAAAAATGGAAAATGGAAGAAATGCTCAACAGGTTGGGTAAGATGTGGTAGAAAGAGAAACTGATTCAAAATCCTTCATTGTTAATGGTGCATTGACTCTATTTGCGGATGTTGCCTGACCTGAGTATTTACAACAATTTCTGTTTTTATTTTCGATTTCCAGCCTATGCTTCAATTTGATGGCTTATAAAAGTTGATGACTGTTGGAAAAACATTGATATGGAAAGTTGACTCAATTTCTTTCTCTAGAGATGCAGCCAGGCAGTTGAGTATTCACTGTAGTTTGTTTTTAATTTCAGATTTCCAGTATCTTGTAGTATATTGCTTGTTTTCATAACTAGAAGTTAGTTGAGCCACTTATCTGTCAATTATATGATGAGAACCAAAGAAAAAGTTTATGGCACATTTGGTGGGCAGAATATTGTGAAGCCTCGAAGATGCTTCGTGAAAAATATTCTTTGATGTAATTCTGATTTCTGTTAGACAAAATTTACTATTGATTTGTTCAGTACGCATGGATTTTATTTACCTTTTCATAAAAACTATATTAAAATCCTAGGAAATGTTATGAATACAGACAGTATCATTGAATGTAGCTTTGAAGAAAATGAATTTGGCAAGAACTAGGACATGGGTTAAATCTTTGTTATATCTGTCTACTTTAAAGTAGCATGTTCCAGTGTAGTCTACGCAATGTATTAAAATGTACTGTGACGCATTAGGCTGTTATGACTGGAGAAACTATACTGTCTTAAGATTATCAAACTGCATTTGACAAAATCTTCCAAAATAGACTGTGCCCGCTATGCAGTGACTTATGCTGACATTGTAAAAGCCTTAATTTTCATTTGAGTTACTATAAATCTGTGGGGAAAACTGGAAACTATAGTTGCTCGTCTGACTGAACTCAAGACTTTAAAAAATAACCACATATTCAAGACAAACACATCTGTGCTATTGATTACTTAAACCAATGCTTAAATGGATCAGATACTAAATGTGACTATTCTTAAGAGTTGTTTTGAATAAATGGTGTTATGCATTTCCTTTTTTCTTGCCCATTGAAGGCCTTCATTGGACGTAGGTGTTGATTGGCTAAAGGCTTTAACAATATAACTTTTTGCCTAACATTTGCTGGGGGGTACCATGCTCATTTTCGTCATCTATTGAGATTGTCAATTAAGGATGGTTAGTACGATAGAAAAGTGCCTTCAGTAATAAGCAATCTTTACTAATTTGACAACTAAAAGTATAATACTCTTCAGTAAACGAGTAATCATCTCCATTCTGTGAGGCAATAAAGATGATTCTTAAGGATGTTCATCTCCACTTAATCCAAAACACAGTTGAAGACGAACTTGCAGTCAATACTGTAAATAATTCCTTCTATGCAGACTCAATAATTTGTACACTAAACCAGTGTTCTTTTTGTGATGGTACATGCCAGTACAGTGTACCAGCTTCTCTTAAAAACGTAAAAACTAGATTATGTGCAGCAGCTAATAGTGTGGCACGAACTGTTATATATGTACTGGTACCCTTTTCTCTACAAAAAGGCATGGCACTAAACTAAAAGATATCTTCATTATACCATTGTTGCATAAATAGTGGTAAATTACACTGCACTGCTGCTCGATCTCTCTTTCTCTCTCACTCTCATTTGGCTTGCAAGAGTTTGGCTGAAGGATCTGTTTCCATGTATGTACAGTTCTAAGACGCTCAGAGCAATTTTAAAAAAAAACTAGAAAAAATCTTCCTGCAATACATAGATGATTTTAGACCCAAGACTGAGTCCTCCATTTATCTTATGACAAAGATTGCAAAACCAAATCATAGAACTAACTAGCTTGATTTATTGAATGTGAATATGACACTCATAACCCTTTATGCTTTGTAAACACACAGAAAACTCGATTGTTTTCTGGACTTTCTGGTGAAAGTTTTACTTCCAAAAGTGCTGTTTATTTGCTCAATTCTGTAAGCAATTTAAGATGAACATTAGGCAATACTTGTGTGCCAATTTTAAGCTTCCATTGGTTTTTGTACAAGGTCGGCACTTTCTTTAGTGAAGGCGTTTGATCTTGTCCTTCATTTTAGCGCTCTGGTAAATCAATCTGAGGTATGTTTAACTTCATTTATTGAAAATAAGACAGCTTATTAAAACTTCAAAAAGATTTTAACTTTACTTATCTACATTGATCTAAATTGCCAATGACTCCTCAAGGCTGTTTCTGAACCTGTATGCCACTTCTTGCACTAGCCCACTTAATTATTTATTTAATTTGTTCTTTCATTTAATTCAAGGATATTTTTTTAAACCTTGCATTCAGGTACTCTTAGTCAATAAGTGAGCATCATTCATTTAATAGTCTTGCTGAGTTTAGGCCTTAAACAGGATAGCAACCTATGTACTATATCAATTTCTATGCAGACAAGGTTCATGCCATTATGTCATCTTATGTCATACAAAATACATTTTATTTTCAGAGATATCTCTGATTTGTCTTTATTTTTAGATTCTCTTTGCATGTGCCGATTATTGAAATGCACTTTCCAATAAATTTGAAGTTGAAAATATTAAAAATTAGTTTTATAGTCTTAAAAATGATGCAACATTAAAAAAAAAGCAATAAATAACAGTGTATAAAATTCACAGCAGTCTTAAACATCAAAACTAATTGTGAGTCATTATTTTCAGAAGATAGATCCAAAGTATCCAGAAATAGTTAAATTTGCTTTTCATTAATGTTTGTGAGCTTGTCCACATTAATTGTATTCAAATTGGATGTCTAACAAGCTAATAAAATAAATCTGTAGCAACAAAATCAGTGAATTTCTGTATAGGCTGTTGTCAGTAATACTAACAATGAATGAATGTTGCATCATTGTTCCTAAACTAGTATGATGAATGAAAAGTTAGTTATAGGAATCAATGGCTAATGATTATTGTAATTTGGTTGGTTCACCAGCCAGTGTTAATTTGCTAATAGTTGGATAATAACATTAATGGTATGTACAAAGGTAACTTTTCTCAAAAGCTTAATAATAAAGAATATAGTTCCTATATGTTGTATGTTGATTAGACAATAGTTACATTGGAGTGTTACACCATGAGAAGAAGAAACTGACAATGTCACAATCCACATATGCAGTCTAGAGTAACATTTTCAGACGGACCTATTAAACAGAATGGGCATGTCCCAACTTCATTCAAAACGGTCTCTGTTTTCACAATCTCCAGCATGCATGAAATGTAAAAGAGTAGCGTAGAACTTTGTGACTACCTATTCAGCTTAGAGGATGGGAGGAAAAAATGGTCCCCAGTGAGTGTCTTTAGAATTGAAATTCTGGTCTATAAGTATATTGATTTTGAAAATCGAAGAGGCAGCATGCTAGAGGACACCATGTGATATTTTCAAAGTAGATTTTGGTTTTGATGCTACTGAAACAGTGCATGTGAACACCTAACTTTGTGACCTCTGTTCATTTGCAAATACTACTTCCAATTTCCAAATGTGTTTTTTTCCCCAATTTTCTAGTTTATTGGAGGCACTGGCTTTTGAGGTACTATTTCATGGGTGCTAATAACGGTCCTCTGGTACTATGCTTGGCTCGTAATGTGCAAATAAAATAGTGCTGATACTGTGCTAGACCAGGTTTCATTCTCAAGGGGGTAGCTGAAGTACAGTTTTAGGGTTGTAATTCATTTGCTTTGTGAAGTTCATGTTCAAGACACTGAATCATTGGAAAATCTCCAGTACCTTTAATTATTATTCTCAACTTTATTCAGCAAATTGGCAAGAAAAGTGACTTTATATTAAAAAAAAAACATAATTATGAGAAATTAAAGATCTTTAATTATTTTCTCTTTAATTTTCATCCCTGCAATTGTCATCTTTTCTCAAAGTTTTTACACTTGAAAGCTGTTTTTAAAATACCAGAAACCATACACTCTTTATGTATTAGCCAACATTTACCTATTGACTTGGGCAGGCTATGCAATCAAGGTTACGTCACTTCCGTACCTAATTCTTATTGAAAATTAATGTGCACTTTCCAGCAAAGTTGTCGTCTGTTTGTAATTAGTTACTGAGGGTACTTGCTCTACTTCTCTCCCCCCCCCCCCCCCCCCCTTCTATACTATTTGATTCGAGTTCAGGAATCTCAGCACAAACTGGAAATAAACCTGTGATTTTTAGATTCTTTGATTTGTTCTGCACCTGAGTGCCTTTATCAGGACATTCATTCTGTTTAAATGTGAGGTGGTGTGGATAATTAGTATGTATACTACTCCATAAGTATGTAGAACTGCCTTTGTGTTCTGTTGGCAGAAGATTGCTGTCTCTGATGTTTTTACTATTATTGGAGAAAGGTTAATAATTGGTTGAGAGATGTCTTAACACATAACTGTGCATTGCTGAAGCCAAAGCAAAACTTTTAAAAATGTATTGCCATAAACAGACTTAATTCTACTAATTATGATCCCTCACAGCTGGCAATTTGTCCATTTAATAAAGATATTAGTGTATCATGCAATTGTCTTCACATTATTAATGCAGTACTTAGTTAATATTTGAGTTGTCGGTTTAATAAAATGGTGTCAAAGATCAAGAAGATACATGTTTTTTTCAAGTCAGATTAAGGCTTTCTTTTATTTGTAATGTATGTTAGTGGTAAGGTGCTGCTAGAAGAATTTGTTTGCTTTTGTTACCTTTTGGTGTGTGACTTTAGTCATATTGCCTAGTTTCTGATAAAACAGTTTTTAGAAATATGCATATTTTCTGAATTTGTACAACATGCTCCATTAGTCTCGACATTCTTATCTGAATCTTGATAATTTCAGTGGCATTACTTGAATTGGAAATATTTTAAGCAAAATATCCAAATTTATAGAAAGTAGGCTCTTAGCACAGGGATTAATTCAATAATTGTTTTCTTTTAAATAAAAGCAAAAAATGGTTAAACAATGCTTTAGCTAAAAGTATTTTAACTATTCATTTAACCAGTATACTATTGTATAGGAACATTTTTGTGGTTTTATATCTTCATGGATTTGGGGGGTGGATATGGACTGAATCTTTTACATCGTTTTACTTTCACTTTTTGTTGTATATTTTTCTTCATTCAGAAATGGCAGTAAATTATTCCGATTGGAAAGCTGAGAGTAACTGCTTGTTTTGATTTAATGCTTTAGTTAATAGTAATGCTGTTTCATTATACTGCTGCTGTTATATTGGTCTGTACATACCATGCAGAAGTTTGTCTTTGCAGCCATTAATGCCTAAAATTAAATTTACTGACGTGTATTAAACATATACAATTTTTGTTTGGTCTGTCATGACTTTGTATTACTGGAATTCAATGTTCATACTGTTGGATTGTAGGCTACCCAAATGGAATGAAATGGTGCTGTTCAATTTTAAGATTAAATCGTTATCTGTTTTAATAATTGTCTTTGTAGAGTGGAAGGCAAAGGGAACATCCTCATTTAGCAAGTTATAATTTTCAGTTGTATCCCAATCTCACCTATTGGTATCAACGGGAGTTTCCCTTGGAATTACTAACAGAAAAGGCACAAATTAATTCAAAACAAGACACTGTTGATACTGGAATCTTGAGCAAAACACTGCTTCAGGAATTCAGTGGGTTAGGCAGCATCTGGAGGGAATGAACAGATGACCCTTCAGACTGATGGAGCTGGAGGACGAAAGCAGGAAAAGAGAGGATAGGTTGGGGCAAAGCCTGGCAATGGATAGGTAGATACAGGTGAGGGGGGTTGATTGGCAGATAGGTGGAGTAAGTGACAAATATGAGGTGAAAAAGAGACAGAGTGTCGATAAAGAAAGAGGAATGAAAAGTAAAGCCAGAGGGAGGGATAAGGATGGAATAGGATGAGGAGGGGGGGGGGGGGGGAGAGAGAAATAAAAAATAATTGAGAATTGGGGATGGGAGATGCACAAGGCGATGACGATGGAGGTAAGGAGCAGGGTGATTATGGCGGAGAAATGTGTGTGCACTGAAGTGAGGAAGCGGGAAAGTGGGGGTTATTACTTGAAATTGGAGAACTTGATGTTCATACTGTTGGGTACTAGGCTACCCAAGTGGAAAATGAGCTGCTGTTCTTCCAGTTTGCCTCTCTCTGGCAATGGAAGAGGCCAAGGACACAAAGGTTGATTTGGGAATGGGAGATAAAATGGGTAGCAACTGGAAGCTCTTATCAGGTCTTGCTGTTCAGAGTGCAAGTGTTCGCGAAACGGTTGACTCATTTATGCTTGGTCTCATCGATGTAAAGAAGGCCACACCGGAAGAATGGAATGAAATACACGAGGTTGAAAGAGGTACATGTGAATCTGTCTCATGTGGAAGAGCCACTGGGGACCCAAGATGGAACTGAGAGGTGGTGTATGGGCAGGTGCTACATTACCTGCAATTGCAATGGGAAGGGAGTAGGTTAGGTGGGAAGGGGTGAGTGATCCAAAGAGTTTCAGAACAAGGTCTCCCAAAAGAGATGAGGACAGGCGGATATGACTGGTGGTGGGATCATGTTGAAAGTGGCTGAAATGTCAAAGAATATGATGTTTGATGTGGAGACCGGTGAGGTGAAAGGTACGGATCAGGGGAACTATTAATTCTATGGGGAGGCAGTGGCAGTGAGAGCAGAACTGCTGGGGCACGGTGACATGGGCGAGGGCTCCATCCACAGCAGCTGGGGGGGGGGGGGGGAGCTGAAGAAGGAGGACATCACGGATGTCCTCGAGAGGACTCATCTTGGAAACATGTGGAAGATAGAGAAATTGAGAGTAAGGGATGGTGACCTTGCAAGAGAGGGTGGGAAGACGTGTCATTAAGGCAGTTGTGAGAGTCAGAGCGTTTTCAGTAGACATTGTCTTTCCCTGTGGCAGACGTAGAGATTCAGAAAGAGGAGAGCAGTGTCAGAGATAGTCCGAGGGTAGTAGTTAGGAGTAAAATTGATGAAAGCAATGAGTTCTGCACAGGTGTAGGAGGCAACCCCGAAGCATTTGCCGATGTAAGACTTGGGGATTGATTCAGAGGAATGAAAATGCCCAGTTAGTCAGGTATTCACTCCATTATCTCATAAATATATTTGCATATATCAATCATTCTTTATGAATTCACTAACTTTAATCTTAAATTTGTTGCTACTAGCTAGCATTTCCTTGCACTGATGCTACTGTCAGCCTTAAAATATTATTTCATCAGTTTTATAAACGTGCTTGCAGTGTGCAATATTTTGAATAAAAATCACTGCCATTGTTCTATTTATTTATATTTTAGATAACTTGTTAATATAGCTTCTTCCAACTGTTGGAAGTATAGATTTTGGCTGTTCAACATTGGGCAGAATCTTTATTCTTTGGTTTGGTTTACTGATGTTTTTGTGGATTATTTATTGTAACATTTGTTGAAACTTAATCTTAACATTGCATAATGTTATCTAACGATGTGGAATTAAGAGGTTGTAGTGGTCAGTTTCTGTAATCTAACCAGTAATCTGTTTAGAAAATGTTAGATTGTATCCAGTCCAACATTCCACGTGACCCCTTCTCGTGTGTTTAGCAGATATCAATGCGGCAGTCACGGACCATTTTTGTCCTCAGCCCCAACTATAAAATTACATCTTGAAACATTATCTCTGGAGGACAGGATCAAACTCTACCCGGATGTCAAACATTGAATCGTGTTAACTTTTATGTAACTGTACTTTAAAGAATAGGCCCATTGTCAAGACAGTGGATCGATGTTCTCGGTATTTCACGAGCTGTGTACAAATTGGTAGAGGATAAATAAAATTAGAGAATTGAAGACGGCTCAAATGTTGGTGTGGAAGAAATGGGTTTAATTTGTAGGGCTGGTGTCAGTACAAGCAAAAGAGGAAGAAACACTGTCAGTATAAGCTTTGTAATTCAACTGGGACAATGGCTTAGATAACTGAATGACTAGGCGGTTCAGTGGGATTTGTGAGAAAAAAAGTTAACATTTCAGGTCGGGGTGGCTTGGGGAAAGAAGGAGAATATGGGGGAGGGATAGATCGAGCAACTACAACATATTTGATAAGGCGAGGGCATATAGGCAATGAGTACAGTTAGCACTAGCCTATGCTTTGTGTAATAAATAGCGAAATCATGGAAAATGCCCAGCGGGCCAGATTTTACTAGTATAATAAACTAGTCCACGTGATACTGTAGGGCATTTTTTTGAACATTGAATTGGGGTCACATTTAAGAATGAAGTGCATATGGTACTGGTTTATTTAGAAGGTGCCAATTAACACCACACCATTCCCCTGGCACCGTCTGAAGAAGGGTCTCCACCCAAACATCACCCATACCTTCTCTCCAGAGATGCTGCCTGACCCGTGGAGTTGCTTCAGCATTTTGTGTCTGTCTTCGGTGTAAACCAAAAAGTTATATCGTTCCAGTAGGAAGTTCCAGTTCCTTCCTACGTATTATATCGTAAGTCACTGGCAAAATTACATTTATTATGCGCATCGCAACCCACAGATCAACCCTGCCTGCTGATTTACATCCACCCTTCACACACACAAAAAACCTGCAGACTTAGGCAATGATTCGACCTACTTAACCGAACTCGAAGATGATTCAACACGGTGAACGCCTAGTACGCAAACCTCAGTTAATGTGTAGGAAGGAACTGCAGATGCTGGTTTAAACATTAGATAGGCACAAAAAGCTGGAGTAAGCAGGTCAGGCAGCATCTCTGGAGAAAAGGAATGGGTGGCGGTTCAGGTTGAGACCTGACTGAGTCAGGGGAAAGGGAAACTAGAGATATAGACAGTGTAGAACATATGAGAGATGTGCATAAAAGTAACGTGGAGGAAGGAACTGCAAATGCTGGTTTAAATTGGACTTTAGGAGGAAGGGGACACCCCTCTTCCCTGTCTCCATCAAAGGTGTGGATGTTCAGTTTACCAGGGAGTACAAGAAGCGGCAGAGCCGGCTGTACTTTTTGAGAAGGCTCCACTCCTTCAATGTCTTCAGTAAGATGCTGCAGATGTTCTACCATCTTCTTTGCTGCTGTGTGCTGGGGCAGCAGGGCGAAGGCTGCGGATGCCAATAAGATCAACAAGCATGGATTCATGGGAGGTGGTCTTGGAGGGGAAGACGCTCAAACTGTGGAGTATCCTGGACAATACAGCTCACCCCTTCCATGACACGGTGATCAACCTGAGGAGTACCTTCAGCAACAGGCTGGTTCCACCAAGATGCAGGACAGAACGCCAGAGGAGATCCTTCTTCCCTGTGGATATCAAACTTAACAACTCCTCCCCCTTCTGTCGTGAGACTGACCCCACTCCCCAATCTTTTCACATCCCCCAAGCCTTTCCACCCGTCACTTTCATTTCATGTTGTATGTTTCATGTATTTTGTGTTTTTATGACTGTTGGCGAATCGATTTCCCTCCTGGGATAAAGTTCTAAACCGAAGGTAGACACAAACTGCTGGAGTAACTCAGCAGGACAGGCAGCATCTCTGGTTAGATCGAATGGTGTCGTTTCGGGTCGAGACCCTTCTTCAGACTGACCAAAAAATCCGATGATCAAGGAAACGGTCCATTGTTAGCTGTGTGCTGTGTGAAAACCAGTTATACAGACAATGACAAGTTTGGGTTTGGGGAGAAGACAAACCACACACAGTTCCCATTGCGCACATCCGCACTCCTCCATCTTGTCGGCTGCTGAAAGTAGAGGCGCCCGTGGCCTGTTCCCCCCCCCCCCCCCCCCCCCCACTCGTGCCCCCGCTCGTGCCCATCACCTGCACTTCCCCCAAGGCTCGTGCCCGCGCCCGTCACCTGCACTCCCCTCTCCCCCCCCCCCCCCCCCCCACGGCTCGCGCACGCTCGTGCGTTCACGGTTACTAGGGCGCGCCAACGCCTGCGCTTCGTCGTCGTCGTCGTCGTCGCCATTGAAGCGAATGGCGGTGGCGGCAGCAGCGCCCCAGGCAGGCGGCGACCTGGCTGGGGTGGGCTCGATCCTGGCTGCGTGTGGGAATCCTTGTGTCTACGAGTGCGGTGGGCCTGCGACCGGGCCCACCGTACATAAGAGTGTGCACCCGCTCCTGCTCTGTGTGCGTTCGGCCTGCAGTTCTGAACTTGGACGGCCTGCTTGAGAAACTGCCCTGCCCCCCCCCCCCCCCAAAAGCAAAGGTGACAAAGCATGGAAGGATTCTGGTGTCATGTGGCAACAACTGCTGAAACTGTAACGATAGAATTTCCTGTTGAAGGGAAGCAATGTCGAAAGTCTGACTTGGGTGCTCTTCGGTAGACCCATGGAACTGCAGTTGCTGATTTAAGACTAGGTTTCTCAGACAAATTTTATATCACGTAAATAATGGTCATCATTTACTTTAGGTTTTAAGTATTTAGTTTTAAATTTATCGCCTGAAAGTAGTGCAAATGAAAAATTCTGACAGATCAAGTTTTTAATCCTTTTTGTTTAGTTTTGTGCCTATACAGATATTGTAACATCAGAAAATGCTAGAAATTACCAACCTTATAGGATGGCATCTGAGGTAGTGCTGCCTGTAAATCCCTTTGATGGTGGGAAGATCAATACCCACGATGGACGGCAAAATCCACAAAAAATTGTAATTATTAAAGAAATATTTTGGCAAAGAAATAGGCATTTAACTTTAAACCCCTGGGTGTCACAGGTAAGTTCACAGAGGCATTTTAGGAAGTGACATTTGCTGACAAAAATGTGGGTAACACCATTGTGCTTCTTCAGAGTAATGCCATGGAGTCTTTGGCATTCACTTGAGTTCCATAGTGGAGTGGAGCCGAGGAATTTATGCTCAGGTCTCGAAAGTCATATCTTTAATTATGAAATTATAGCGCTAAAAATTGAGCGACTGCTGAAAATCTCTCTAACTGCTGCTATTCAACGGAAAATCTAGAGTTGTCACATGATTGCAGAAAAGTCATGTGACAGTGCACCTTCAGACAGTGAGCTCAGGCATTGTGAGTGAGTATGGCCGCCACCATGTTATCCCCACTTCCCCATCTTATGCACTTGATGTGATGCTGTGAACAACGTCAGTAAAAGATTGTTTGAAATTATCGATATGCACATGATCATCAAGTCAGTGTTCTAACAGACATTTAGTCCTGTCATTGGGCAATTGAGAGGTCTCATCTTTGACCGTGTACACTGGGGTTCCAATGACTTCCACCATTTCTGCTAGGTGATATCTGTAGATCTACCTATACTTCCTAACCTCTACTTCCTCAGTTTTTGATGGAAATAAGAGACCTGGTGATCAAAATGGAACAAAGCTATTTTTGAGAGTGACAATCCAGGAGAGTAGAATTATTTAACAGACATGATGGCTTGATTTGGTGACGCGAGAATGCATGGACACAGGTATAGCTACGTTTGCCAGTTAAGTGATGTGGAGGATTGAAGAGGCAGAGTGATGGTCACATCAGCATTTAAATGAAATTAACACTGAATTTTAATTTTGTTTTGTAGTCATCTGTTTTTTCAAAGGAGACAATCAAACACACTGAAGAGATGCTGAGGACTGCCCTAATTTCTAATCATAAGGACCTTATTGACATGTATCAGAAGTACAGTCCCAATGTGAAAAGATTCCTCGAAGAAGCATTTAAGGCAAACAGTATTCTTTTCAAACCCATTGAGTTACAATCAAAGTCCGATTGGATCCTGAGCCATCCTGAACCAAAGCAAGATTTCTACACATATTACACCAACTCACACAGAAAAACACCAGTTCTTGGGAAAAACATTATTTACATTCAGATCATTGGTAAGATTCTATAAAATTATTTCACTCGGATAAAATGACTGGATTACAAAATGATTCTGATTGTTAATTGACGATTCAAGAAAATAAAAAGCACTTTCTGTCCATAAATGAAGCCCTTCATGATGCACAGCTGCCTTGATTTCCATCTAACACTGTCATTGAATTTTGTAAAAGTTTTATACTTTCCTATATTTCATTTCCTGACCATCTAATTTTCCCTTCTTACCTCCTTCTGGCATCTAGTTGACCCAACGTTCCTCAATTACTGTCAGTTCCAGTATTCCTTTTTAAAAATCTTGGATTTATTTGTTCTCCTCTTCACTGTTCAACACCTGTGCAATTCTAGTCCATAATCTTGAAACATCCAAACTATAAAAAAGGTTTCTTGTTCAATTTAATAAATACACATTAAAAATATGCAAGTGAATGCGGCAAGATTATATCAGATGCATTGAAACCAAGAAACATTGAACAGAAACATGAACAGAAAACAAACTGCTGTGGAATTTTCAGTTTCTTTGTCAAACATTTCATGAAACTTTGCAAGCATAGATGATATGTTCTGTCCTGTTCAATTTATTCAACTTTAATTACAGATTGTCAGTAGTTTCTATATTCTACCAGAAGTAACATTTTCAATATGAGTGGACAAACTTCCAAGTAACTGAAAACTTGTGCCAAATTGTTGAACTAAAGTCAGTGTGAATAATCCATTTAATTACTGGCTTTTATATCACTTTATGCAGCATGTAAAGCTGAATGATACATTTGGGCTGTCTTTAAGCCAGATAAATTTTCAGGTCCCAGCTGATAGAGTAGCAAGACTAATTTTGAAGCTGCAGCATGTTTTGCTGTGTAATATTCTGTTTACCATGTATAATGAAAGAAAATTAAGTTTTTTTTAATTCATTGGATAAACAATGTGAATAATTCATAGTTCCATGTTGTTCATTTAAGCTTTGAAATATTTAATTAAATTCACTTTTCAAGGTGAACCGTGACACATGATTAAGATTCCTTTATTCCAGTCCCTAGTCTTGAAAAAGAGTAGATAAAACAAATGGTGCAAATAGAAGATATTGCAGTATCATTTAGTGCTGGATACCTGGTGAATGCCATTACCTCTGAACTGAAAACATCTTTGATAGAGGACTTCCTGTTTAGATCAGTAGCAATGTATTGTTTGATAAACAATACTGAAAGTGCAGTTGAATGAAGTGTTTAAGACCATGGAGAGTAATTACTGTAGATTCTTGGATCACTCAAATGTTAATTGCAAGTGTTAAATACAAGTCATCCATTAAAATATTTTAAATTTTCTTGCTATCATTTGTGATAAACACTTAAGTTACATTATTCATGAATAAAAGTAGTAAACAAATAAAATGAATAATTAATGAAGGAAAAGCCAGAAAGAACTATTAAAAGCTTAGTTGTGTTTGACAAATGCAACAGTTTTTCAGGCATCAATATTATAGACAAAGAGAATTCAGTCTGTGTGGTGTGCTTGGATGTTCAAAATATAATGAATAGAGTGTTTCATAGAATGCCAAATGAAAAACAGCACAGCATGAGCAACTGAAGCTGCATTAATTGGGAACAGAAAATAGTTGTGGGTAAAAGAATATTATTTGGATTGAGAAATAAATCTTATTTTGAAACCTGTTGAGAATAAAAAAAGTATGTTTGGCATAAGGAGAATGCTCTAAAGGGACTTAAGGATGTCAAGAGATGACTGGACAATTAACTGGATTATTGTAGATATGTGAATTTCCACAATTTATATAAAGAAGCTAACAGATATAGATAGATTAAAAAATCTAATTAAAACTACATAGATTGTCAAAAACATGAGTGTGGTATATTAATTTATTAATGCTGTCTGCATTTTCATCTATAAATAAGGACTTGGCACATGATAGTAAAGGCAAAATGGAAATAATAATTGCAATAGTTTATAGTTCAACATGCACCATTGTCCGTGACGAAATAAAATCACAAAGCATCTTAAATTTGTGAATTACACAGAAAATATATTAAGACCTCAATAAGACTAGATCAAGTGGACAAATAAATTTAATGGTATTCTGTTTAATAGTTCTAGAATAATAAACATGAAAGATCAATTAACATTAAACCTCGACTGTAATTGTTGAAAATAAATAAACTCTTGCATAATTAAATCCATTTACCATGGCCATGGTTAATTTTTTTTCTGCCCGTCTGTTTTATAAGTAATTACCAGTTATTTGTAGACGGGAAGTAATAGATGTACCAATATTATACTTACATTTTATTTTGCCATTTTGGTCGTTCGAGACATTTTTTGTCAAGTTATTTGGTTTTCACTGATGCACTTTAATATGAAATCAAATCACTTTTCAATAATCATTGTATGCAGTAGATGGTTAATCTAGAATTTCATTCGACTTTAAAAATGTTCTTGAATTCTTTCCTTATAATTTATGTGGCATGTTCAGGTACATTTGGTGACTCGGAGGCAACAACTAACACATACATACATTGGTTAAAGGAATACTGTGAAGCATTTTTCTTTGGGCTGAAAGTCAAATTCCAGGAGTCAGTTCCAGTATCCCACACTGGTTGTATGTTTCGTATCAATAAATATTCAGAAAATCTGCAGATTCATACAGGTACTGTTACTCATATTTTTTTACTAAAATATGGTGTTTATCGGAATTTAGATTAGTCAAGTCAAGTCAAGTCAATTTATTTGTATAGCACATTTAAAAACAACCCACGTTGACCAAAGTGCTGCACATCTGACCAGGAAAAAAAAGAAACATACAGTGGCAGGCAGCCAAACACAACGGCGCGGCCATCTTGAACAAAATGTTAATTCAATCACCCACAGTCCAACAATAAAAGCACTAAACAGGCACCCAAAATTACCCAACCCCAAAAACCCCCCAAAACACAGTCCAACAATAAAAGCATTAAATAGGCATTCAAATCACACACCCCAAAACCCCCAAAAACACAGTCCAACAATAAAAGCATCAAACAGGCACTCAAACCACCCAACCCCAAAAACACACAAAAAAAGAAACATCCATCAAAGAAACATCCATCACAGTGAGTCTCCTCCAATCCTCTCTCTCCTCACTGTGATGGAAGGCCACAATGTCTTTCCCTTCTCCCGCTGTCCTCGCCCGCAGTCAGGTTGTTGTGGTTGCAGGCCGCACCGGACGGTCCACAGCGGGCCAAGCCCAAGGCGAGTCGCGTCGCAGCCGCTCCCGAAGCCGCTCCCGCAGCCTCCGAAGACGGCCGGCTCCGCCGATGATAAGTCCAATCCGGGGCGGGCGAACACGCTGTCGCTGTCGCTGCCGCTGTTGTTGCACGTCGGGGCATTAGATTAGAAAAAACTATCACATTGTTCGTTCAGCTGTTAATATTAAATATATAAAATATAAGATTTTTCATTAAAATCAAGAAGAAATTAACAGCGGTTTCGTGATTTTATGTCTGCTTAGAAATACCAGCTAAATTGAGTCAGCTGGACACGTGTACTTGTGCTGTATATAAAGTAACATCATCAGTAGTTCACAAGAACCTTTTGTCAATTTTCCCCATTTTTAAGCATTCTGGAACAGCATCCTAAATGAGCAAACTGGACTGCCACTGAGTGGGGACTGAGAATGATTTGGATATTAAGACCTTAATAAGTTTTTGCTAAAGTCTCAAAAAAAGTATCCTGAAAAGATGGGAGTAGTGTGGAGGCAACAGTGGTCACAGTGTGGAGGAAACCTAATGGATCAGCATGCCAGTTAGTTTCTGCTATTTGTCTGTTAAATAGAACAATAGATTTTAGTACTTTGTTGAAGAAGGTCAGTAATTTGAGTTAATGTATGCAGATTATAGACAATAGACAATAGGTGCAGGAGTAGGCCATTCAGCCCTTTGAGCCAGCACCGCCATTCAATGTGATCATGGCTGATCACTCTCAATCAGTACCCCGTTCCTGCCTTCTCCCCATACCCCCTCACTCCGCTATCCTTAAGAGCTCTATCCAGCTCTCTCTTGAAAGCATCCAACGAACTGGCCTCCACTGCCTTCTGAGGCAGAGAATTCCACACCTTCACCACTCTCTGACTGAAAAAGTTCTTCCTCATCTCCATTCTAAATGGCCTACCCCTTATTCTTAAACTGTGGCCCCTTGTTCTGTCAGTATCCAATTTTGAGGGGTGACATGGTGGTGCAGCGGTAGATTTGCTGCCTTACAGTGCTAGAGACCTGGGTTTGATCTTCATATGGGTGGTGTAGTACGGAGTTTGTACGTTCTCGCCATGACCGCGTGGGTTTTCCCCGGGTGTTAGGGTTTCTTCCCACATCTCAGTTGGATGTCAGTTGGAGGGACCACATCACCAACGCCAAGCTCTATGGGGAGATTCCACCTCTAACCGAGAAGATCAGGTCGAGAAGGATGAGGCTCGCTGGTCATTGCCACCGCCATCCGGAAATACCAGCAAATAAGGTTGTGCTGTCCCATGGAAGACGAAACCCGGGCCAACCAATCAAGACGATGCTGAAGATATTGATGGAAGACGCATATGTGGAGACAAAATAGGAGCTTGCCAGCAGTATGGAGGACAGATGTGTGGTGCGTCCGTCAACGTGCCCATTGGAAACCAGCACCACTGCGTCGGTAATGTTCTTAACGATTTTAAAATCATCATTTTTTTAAATTCCCACATCTCCAAAGACAGACAGGTTTGTAGGCTAATTGGTTTTGGTAAAGATTGTAAATAGTCCCTCGTGTGTAGGGTAATGCTAGTGTATGGGGATTGCCGGTTGACACAGACTCGGTGGGCCTAAAGGTCTGTATCCGTGCTGTATCTTTAAACTAACCTAAAAAACACATATTTTTGTAGGTAATGTTAATTTTTTATTTTTCCATGTTAAAATTCTTGATATTTACATAGGTGGTATTCTTAAATACCTGAAGAAGAGCAAGCCCAAAGATGCATTCTGCATTGTTGGAATTACAATGGTTGACCTTTATCCACAAGATTCCTGGAATTTTGTGTTTGGACAAGCATCCCTTACAGAAGGTATAGAAACTCAGCAAGTATATTTCCTGTACTTTTTGTTTGTGTTAACATTCAAAAAATATTTACTAATTTGGCCATTCTTGGTGTACTCTTGGCCATTAATTTAGGATGAAACCTACAGAATAGAAATCATTACAGTAGTTGTTTGTGTATATCTTTGCTGTATATTAATTTCAGGCCTTAGGCTGCTTCATAATGAAGCCACAACAAAGTAACTAAAAAGGCACATGTAGGAACAGCTGATTTGCCCGTGTGAAGTGTCTAGAGGAACTGTTGCCAGTTCTATTGACAGAAGCATGTTGGGCTGACACGTGCCTTGTAATTCTTCCCACTTGACTTGGAAATCCCACTTGAAAAGATTTTCTGTTGAAAATCTAAGACTTATTATTGTGCTTTTGCAAAGGAGGGCTGACATTATTGTCTGTTTTTATTTCCACTGATAAAGCTGCAAATCTAAGTTACACTCAAAGGTCTTTCACAAGTACCATCTTATTTTCCTGATTCAATTTATTTGAGGTTTTGTGCTGATGTGGTGGAAAAGATTACAAATGGAGCACATTTTACTCAAGTAAGGCAACTAATGAAATTAGACAGCTATTCAAATTCCAACCAGCAATTCAATATAGTTCTTATTTTCATAACAGCACAGAAGGAGGCAATTCAGCCCATTAGATTAAATAATAGTATTTAATCGAATTTCCCTGTAGTCCTACAACTTATTCTCTCTCAAACATCAACTCTGCTTTGACTCCTTGTGCGAATAATCTACCTATTCTGAAGATAGGGTATTATTCTGAAGAAGGGTCTCGACCCAAAACATCGCCCATTCCTTCTCTCCTGAGATGCTGCCTGACCTGCTGAGTTACTCCAGCATTTTGTGAATAAATACCTTTCGGTGGTTATTACCCCATTATTTTGCCAATAATATGGTGATTTACAATGACCATTGTCTACTTTGAAGAAGTTCTCTCTTCGACGAGAGTTTAGCAACATGCTCTCTCGCTGCTCCCCCTCTGTGATTTCTCCAGCCCTCCTAATCTACAACCACGTTTTGACCCAAATTCGCTACCACAGCCACATCTGTAAGATTGGAGGAACAGCACCTCTTATTTCGCTTGGGCAGCTTGCAGCCCAGCGGTATGAACATTAACTTCTCCAACTTTAGATAGTTCCCCTGTCCCTCTCTTCCCCTCCCCCTTCCTAGTTCTCCCTCTATCTTTCTGTCTCCACCTATATCCTTTGTTTGTCCCGCCCCCCTGACATCAGTCTGAAGAAGGGTCTCGACCCAAAACGTCACACATTCCTTCTCTCCTGAGATGCTGCCTGACCTGCTGAGTTACTCCAGCATTTTGTGATACAATGACCAAGATCACTCTCATGTACATGAAGATTCTGAATTGTGACATTATTGGCACAAGATTAGAAAAAAGTTAATTCTGTTTGATCATTTGAATATCTAGCAAGCATTTTCGACATGCTTCTTTATTAGAAGTATTTCTTTCTTTGGAAATTAAGTAATTTAACATTATGCTATAATCTTAATATATTTTCAAAAGATGAGGCATTGATTATAGACTTTTTTTTAAAAAACATTTAATTTTCTTGTAGAGAAATGCTGAAATTCTCAGTTAAAGTAAACTATTTCTCTTTAATGCAGGAATGGGGATTTTCAGCTTTGCCAGATACGATGATGATTTTTACACCATGAATTATAAGGGAAAACTGAAAGTAAAGCAGCCTGTAGCTTCTGATGATTATTCAGTCTTTGATGGATATTACACACCATCCATAACAAGCAAGCTGTTGCTAAGATCATGCAAGGTAGGTGTGTATAAAATAAGCACAAAAGAAATAAAAGCAGTAGTAGTTCACTCAACCCCTTGCATCTGATCCACCATTAAATAAGCCATCTCTGTCATCTCATCTCAATATTTCCTAATGTCGAAAAACCTATTGATCTCTCTGACAAGCTTATGTGGAAATAGAAATAAAGATTTTGTGGTTGTTTTAAATTACAGAAGAATTGTACTCCCTGATAGTTAAGTCAGCTTGACCTAATTAGAATCAGTTCATTGTCAATGAGAACATATTTAGGCGAGTGAGAGCTACTTTGGATCCAGGTTTAGCTAAATGAGTAAATCTGAGACTTTCAAGACGTTATTAGAAATATGAAATATTCAAAAATATTAATTTTGATCTTTGAAGCTTAAGGACCAATAATTATGTAAAATAATTGAAACTTCTCTTTAAGTATTGATTTCATGCAAAATACCATTCAAAAGTCTTAGCTTAACTAAGTGGCTGTAATTTATGTGTATTTTCTGGATGAGTCATCAGACTAATTGATATTTAAATGATATTTAAACATAATCAACCATTGTCCTGAATTAATGTACACAAACACGTAGTCCAAGGATTGTATTGTAATTAGGAGTATGAACCTTGGGAAATGTAAGCATTTGACAAATATTGAAGCAAATTGTAAAGTACCTGACACAGCCTTGTCTGAGATGGTTTGTAATGATCATCTCCTCCAAAATTAAATTCTGTGAATCTCAAGAGTCAAGAGTGTTTCATTCTCGTGTACCAACAACAGAATAATTAAATTCTATCTTGTAGCAGACCTGTAAACACAATACACACAATCAACAAATTCAATAACCATAACCATAACCATAACAACACTTTATTGTCACTCGGCACAACACCGAGCGAAATTTCAGCAGTCACACAAAATACAGCAAAAAAGAAAAGAACACAGGACACCCGACCCCAACACAAACATCCATCACAGTGACTCCAAACACCCCCTCACTGTGATGGAGGCAACAAAACTTCCCCTCTCTTCCCCCCGCACCCACGGACAGGCAGCTCGACCCCTACCGAGGCAAACGACACGCACAGCCCCCGCAAGGGGATGGAAGGCCCCGCGGCCGAGCCGCCCCGGGCACCGAAACGTCCCGCGGCCACACCGGGCGATGTTAAGTCCAACGGACGAGCCGCACCGGGCACTGAAACGTCCCGTGGCCGAACAGCGCTGACGATGTTAAGTCCAGCGGCCAAGCCGCACCGGGCACTGAAACGTCCCGCGGCCACACCGGGCGATGTTAAGTCCAGCGGCCAAGCCGCACCGGGCATTGAAACGTCCCGCGGCCGAGCCGCACCGGGCACTGAAACGTCCCGCGGCCACACCGGGCGATGTTAAGTCCAGCGGCCGAGCCGCACCGGGCACTGAAACGTCCCGCGGCCGAGCTGCGCCGGCAATGTTAAGGCCCGCAGCCGAGCCGCACCGGGCACTGAAACGTCCCGCAGCCGAGCTGCGCCGGCAATGTTAAGGCCCGCAGCCGAGCCGCACCGGGCATTGAAACGTCCCGCAGCCGAGCTGCGCCGGCAATGTTAAGGCCCGCAGCCGAGCCGCACCGGGCACTGAAACGTCCCGCAGCCGAGCTGCGCCGGCAATGTTAAGGCCCGCAGCCGAGCCGCGCCCCGGGGAAGAGACCTAATAAAATAAAGGTTTCCCCCCGCCCCACCCCCCCACCCCACCCCACACCCCCACCACACATACACAGCCAAAAACAGAAACAAAAACCATCCCAACACCGACACAAACAAAAAAAAAAGAAAAAAAGACAACAGACTGCCAGAGAGCCGCAGCCGTTAGGCGCAGCCAACTCCTCCCATTAACTAATACAAGTACAAAAAACAGTCCATGGTGCAATCAAAGACATAGTCCATAGAAGTTAATGGTTGTAAAGGTTAGTGGTGTGTAATGTTCAACAACCTGATGGTTGCTGGCAAGAAGCTATTCTTGAACTAGGTGGTCACGGTTTTCAGGCTCCTGTATCTTCTTCCTGATGGGAGGAGTGAGATGAGATTGAGGCCAGGGTAGCATGGGTCTTAGATAATGGAGGTGAATTCCCTTGGGAGATAGAAGGGACGTCACTTCCATGTTAGATGTTCCAGGAGAGAGCCTGGGGAGCTTAGGGTGAGTAATGTCACTATGAGATAGAGCACACAACATTCCCTCATGTCCCTTTGGTAAATCGATCTTGCTCTGTCTCCACCTTATTTTCTCGCGACTGTATATTGGCGTCTGTCTGTCTGTCTGTCTGTCTGTCTGTCTGTCTGTCCCCCTTCTTCAGACTATTCCCTCTCTCCTAGATGCTGCCTGACCTGCTGAGTTACTCCAGCATTTTGTCATGCCTTCGATGTGTACCATCATCTGTAATTATTTCTCTCTCCATCTCCCTTTTCACCTTTTTTTCCCTTTTCCTCACCTTTTTTCCCCTTTTCCTCACCTTTTTTCCCTTTTCCTCTCCTTTTTTCCCCTTTCCGCTCCTTTTTTTCCCTTTTCTTCTCCTTTTTCCCCCTTTCCTCTCCTTTTTCCCCTATTCCTTTCCTTTTTTCCCCCTGTTCTCTCCTTTTTTCCCCTTTCCTCTCCTTTTTTCCCCTTTTCTCTCCTTTTTCCCCTTTTTCTCTCCTTTTTTCCCTTTTCTCCTTTTTTCCCCTTTTCTTTCCCTTTTTCTCTCCTTTTTTCCCTTTTCTTTTCCCTTTTTCTCTCCTTTTTTCCCTTATCTTCTTTTTTCCCCTTTTCTTTTCCCGTTTTCTCTCCTTTTTTTCCCTTTTCTTTTCCCTTTTTCTCTCCTTTTTTTCCCTTTTTCTCTCCTTCCCTATTACTCCCCTTTTCTTTCCTTTTTCCCTTTTCCCCCCTTTTTTTCTTTCCTTTTTTCTCCCTTTTCCCCCTCTTTTCTTTCCCCTTTCTCCCTTTTTCTTTCCTTTTTTCCCCTTTTCTCCTCTTTTCTTCCCTTTGTCACCATATCGGTATAATATAATGTATATTATTTTGGGGGGGGAAACAAAGGACAATGGCGACCCGCATAGGGGAAATGATGTGGGGGGTTGGGGGGGCGGTGGGGAGAGGGAGAACAGGAGGAGGGTGCTTTGTAACTTTGTCAGCGGTGTAGGTGGCTGGTATTTGTATACATTGGGTGTGCAAGTGAATAATTTCATTGTGCCTAGTCACATGTGACATTAAAGTATTCCATTCCAAATGACGTGGACAGTGTAAGATAAGATGATAACTGAATTTCCAAAAGATTAAATAGATATCAGGGTCATTGCCCTAATTATTTTTCTCCTGTCCACCTGACAATGAAGATTTAACAAGAATCAACGTTTTAAATATTTTCTAACTTCCTATTGAAACAAAATCACTGCCAGTCAAAAAATCCATGTGAATAAGAGATTATTGGGGAAGTAAAACAGTTTCATCAGCTGATTTAAATACTGAAATGCAGTTGTGTAGTCAGGAGAGGAAACTGATATATATATTTATATGTACTGTAATTTGGCAGAACATGTTAAACCTGTTTATAACTGGACACATTAAATGCTAATTTAGAAAACATGTATATATTGATTTTTTTTAAAAGTGCTCTGATCAGAATCTTGGTGAAAACTGCACTTTAGTTGCCTGAAATGTAACCTTCTAGTACAAGGAGTTGGCTCCAATGAAGTGCTGCAGACTGGCAAATGTGGAACTACTTGCTGAGGCATTCATTGTACCTTGGTTCCATTGTTGAAAAAAATAGTAGGGAAAGGCCACAGTATTGGATCTTCCCTCCTCTTGACAATGCAGTACAGGGTCTTAGCTGAGGATAGCACTTTTGGCGACATTCTATTCAGGCCACTGCCTGATTGACTTGTGGTCAATGATGTTTCTATGTGTGAACTTTTCTTCAAGGGACAGGTATTATGTTCTAGTTGAATTGAATAAAATATTCTGTCTCAACAAGGCCTTTACAACACCAGAGAGATAGAACTTCAGCATGTAGTGACACATTTTGTTTATCTATCTGTCTCTGTCCCTCCCTTCCTTTTTTCTCTCTTTTTTTTTTTTTTTTTCTCTTTCTCCTCTCCTGTATCATACTCTCTCTTTCTCCTCTCTCTCTCTATAGTAATCTTGAACAAAAATATTACTCTGCAATACATTTATGGAGAGTGGAATTTTAACTAAGGTCTGTTAAAGTGTACACATTTAATTAATACAGTTTTTAGATATAATATTACAAAATTATTATATTAAATGATTTTTTAAAATTACTGCTCAAGGTTTTACATCAGAATTGGTTACAAAAATATTTCTGTATTTTCAGACTTTAACTCATGAAATTGGGCACATTTTTGGCATGCAGCACTGCCAGTGGCTGCATTGCATTATGCAGGGATCCAACCATTTAGACGAGTCCGATCAGTGCCCTATTGTCTTATGCCCTATATGCCTACGAAAGCTGCAGTTTGCCATCAATTTTGATATTAAAGAGAGATTTAAGGTAGTGTTTGAGTTGCTTTTTTTATCAGGGATATATTATGAAATGTTTCAATGAAAATTTGGCAAATTGTTCATTAATTTGTAGAAGTTGCGTTATTACAATCCTTTATAATTTCATCACATTGATTTAACTTTAAGGTTAGATTTCAAAATCAGGAACCTCTTATGCTGTTCAATACAGAGGTATGTTGCACAGCGCTTCATAATTAGATTTTGGGCGGCTTGGGAATATTGCTCAACATAAAATATTCAGAATGCATTGATCAATACTGCTGATTATGCAATGATCAGTACTGCTGATCTAACAAATCTGGAGCAAGAAGTCTGTTTTTTCATAATCTCCGGGCATTACAAACAATGAGATACATTTTAAAATGTGGTCACTTTTATGTAAGAAATTCAGATGTTAATTTTTACATTGGCTATTGCAGTGGCCAAAGAACACACTGACCGCTGGAATGTTTACATAACAGTGACTACAGAGGTAATTGTGTTAATGACTAGATAATTTGTTTTTGTAGTACTCGTGTGAGAGATTGGATTTTGCAGAATCCCGAAGATTACTTACTCTCTTTGAAAAAGCGATAGCAAATCTTTTGCATGCATCTGGGAGGTCAACTGGAGATTCGATTTTACATTTTATCTGTTAGTAGTATATTTGGTGATACTGTACTTAGATTTTGTGCCCTGTGATTTAGAGATTAATGTATCAAAACAAGAATAAAATTGTGACTAACTAATATGACACACATTAGGGCATTGGGTGGATTAATTGGCAAAGGTGCAGAAGTCAATAGAAATCATAAAGGAATATGTAAAAGCAAAGTAAGAATAGCTATCTTAGAGCTGTCACATTGTGCAACAGAGAAATAGAGTGTTCAAGAGAGATGGTATTGTATAGATATAATGAAATGTATAGATTTGGTATCCCTACCGAAGGAACCTTATACTGTGATAGAAAATGTGCAGCATTGGTTCATCAAGCTGGTTCATGGGTTGGTGGTGTTGTTCTATGAGGAGACTTGGCCTTTGCTATCTTGCGTTTAAAGGAATGAGTGATGATCTCATTGATTGGTTAAAAAAAATTCTCATGCCCTTTCTCATGGTAGATATGGATTGATGATCCCTGAATAGATTCAAGGAGCACAGATTCCAAATTAAAGATCAGCAGTAAAGGACAGAAGAAATGTCTTCTCCACAGAGTAGTGAATCTTTAGAATTCTCCACCCAGTTAGACTCCAGATGCTCAGACACTGCGAATATTCAGGCGAAAAGTGAATGGATTTTCAGACATAAAGGGAACTTTTGGATAGAGAATTAGCGCAGAGAAGGGGTGCTGAGGAAATAGATCTGTCACATTTGTTGAATAACAGAGTGGGTATGTGAGACAAATACAAAAGGAAATACTCTTTCTTATGTTCTAAATTTTCTGAAAAACATTGCATATGATTCCTTAAAAATCTGTTCAATGCTTAATTTACATTTATAATCATTTTGAATTTTCTTTGCTGAACAATTGGGAGAACGTATGCACAGCACATATCACACACATTTGCAAATGCAAGTGGGTCACCATTGTCACCATATCGGTATAATGTAATGTATATTATATTGAGGGGGTGGGAGAACAAAGGACAATGGTGACCCGCATAGGGGAAATGATGTGGGGGGTTGGGGGGGTGGTGGAGAGAGGGAGAACAGAAGGAGGAGCCGGCGTGCTTTGTAACTTTGTCAGCGCTGTAGGTGGCTGGTATTTGTATACATTGGGTGTGCAAGCGAATAATTTCACTGTGCCTAGTCACATGTGACATTAAAGTATTCCATTCCAAATAACGTGGACAGTGTAGGATAAGATGATAACTGAATTTCCAATCCCTGGTGTATGAAAAGATTAAATAGATATCAGGGTCATTGCCCTAATTATTTTTCTCCTGTTCACATAATACCGCCTGACAATGAAGATTTAACAAGAATCAACATTTTAAATATTTTCTAACTTCCTATTGAAACAAAATCACTGCCAGTCAAAAATTCCATGTGAATAAGAGATTATTGGGGAAGTAAAACAGTTTCATCAGCTGATTTAAATACTGAAATGCAGCTGTGTAGTCAGGAGAGGAAACTGATATATATTTTTTAATGTACTGTAATTTAGCAGAATATGTTAAACCTGTTTATAACTGGACACATTAAATGCTAATTTAGAAAACATGTATATATTGATTTTTTGTTTAAAAAGTGCTCTGATCAGCATCTTGGTGAAAACTGCACTTTAGTTGCCTGAAATGTAACCTTCTAGTACAGGTAGTTAGCTCCAATGAAGTGCTGCAGACTGGCAAATATGGAACTACTTGCTGAGGCATTCATTGTACCTTGGTTCCACTGTTGAAAAAAATCTTAGGGAAAGGCCACAGTATAGGGTCTTCCCTCCTCTTGACAATGCAGAGCAGGGTCTTAGCTGAGGATAGCACTTTTGGCGACATTCTATTCAGGCCACTGCCTGATTGACTTGTGGTCAATGATGTTTCTATGTGTGAACTTTTCTTCCAGGGACAGGTATTATGTTCTAGTTGAACTGAATAAAATATTCTGTCTCAACAAGGCCTTTACAACACCAGAGACAGATAGAACTTCAGCATGTAGTGACACATTTTGTTTGCTATCAAAGGTTTATCCCAGGCTGCTTCCGCCATACACTGTGGTAGTCGTCAAGGGCTATGTTGAGTGCGGTTTTGCTCCCAACTCTACTTAGAAGAGTTGTACATTGTGTGACTTTGGCCACAATTCATTTTGTATCTCCGGCTGAGATATAGGACTTCTGCAGCACAGGATCACGTTATGGCCACACTTGCATCAGATACAATAACACCGAGAGCATGACATGTCTGGTGACCTAGCACTTTCGCTTTGTCAAGAAGGAGCGCCGCTCCCACGTTCCCAATTTCTGTTTCATCTTGGCTTTGCACTCCATCCAATTCTTGTTGCTTGTACTCACTTCTTTAACGACATTCTCATCATCTCCAGGTAGTCTTATCTGACAGTCACTGGGATTGGTTGGACCAGTTACCAAGGAACAATGCATTGTTTTTGTGGAAGGACATGTACGGACAACGTTTTGTTCTGGACCCTTCTTCAGACTGGTGAAGGGTCTGCTGTCCCATCGTCTGCTGTCTGGGTTTTGTTTGTCTCAAAGGAACTGGTCAGAATCAATTGCTGGTTCAAATTCTCCAACTTGCTGGTATCTTGAGCCTCCAAGAGAGAAACCAACTAATGGAACAGTATAGGTCTCTATTGGGAATCAGAATTAAGAAAAAACATTCTGACATTATTTATCTTTTTGTGACCATGTTAGATATTTCTTATTAATTAATTAGGCCAGACTTTATTGTATAATATACGATGAATAAATTATTTGTTGTTCTCTATTTGGAACAGGTTTTAGAAGAGCCATATTTTAGGAAATGAATGGACAAAGAAAAACTATTGCTTGAATTTCTAAAATGTTTTTCCAGCCAAGTGATGCAAATATTAAAATAAGCTCAGTAGTTTAAATATCAAATGAGGGAATTGGCCAGTAATTGAAGGTGTGTGAATAACTGAATCTAATTTGAAGAAGTATGTGTGTCATCTTGCGGTTTTGTTTTTAGGGCACTGTTGAGGTGGATTGAGGAAGATTCCAAATCTGACCCTTTGGTTCAAACCATGTTAGTATCTCACAAGCCCACTGAAGCATTTAAAGACTGGAAAGAGTGGTTACTGCAGTGTCTGCAGCATTTGGAGGAGTGAAATTTAATCAGCTTGATTCACTATGAAATGGCCAGGTATAACGTTTTAGACCTGTATTTAAACCTATTCTTGTGCAAACTCCACTAAATTCGTTATAATGCAATCACATGCTGATTAACTTCAACCTTTAATGGTATTGGAGAACATATTCATTTGAAACTCTAAAAATGTTGGCATCAAATGCTTTATAAACTCACTTCTGGGTTTCACAGTGAGTTTTCTTAAAAGTCTGTCATAAGAGTTTATTTTAAAATATTGGGTTGCTTTTTGAACATTTAATTAGCTGGATTTATTTTGGTCAACTTTGACATGGGAGCGAATACATTCACGTGGACCCAATTGTGAACATGAAATTGAACCGTTCACTGTCTGATTTTTGAGTGTTATGTGGTCCCTAAGGAAGCCCACACACATTTTAAATGGTAAAAACGAAGCAGGAACTATTTATCTCAAGTAAGGAGTAGCTTTAAGTAATGCCTTCTTGAGGTCCATGTTGCAAGTTGATTTGGCCTGAAGCAACAAACTCTGTTGCAAGGTATATTCAGAGCAAACAACCCCACCTAATGTCTATAAAATAAACAGTCAATTCTTCTGTAAATTTAGTAGACACTTCTGACCCAACTTCCCTCTTGATTGCTGTTGTTGTTGGCTGGCTTGGGGATCTTGAGTACTTATCTCCCCACCCTTGTTTATGGGTTGCTAGTTGCAGCTGAAAATCGAGAAAAAAATAATCTAAAACTTGTTATGTTGATCCACCTTGAACCATACAGTGCATTCAGAAAGTATTCAGACCCTTTAATGGTTCCACATTTTGCAACGTTATTGCCTTATTTTAAAATGGATTAAATTCATTTTTTTAATCATCAATCTACACACAATACCCCATAATAAAAAAATGAAAACAGGTGTTTAGAAATTTTTGCAAAATAATTAAAGATAAATAAAGATAAATAACTGAAATATCACATTTACATAAGTACTTTGTTGAGGCACCTTTGGCAGCGATTACAGCCTCAAGTCTTCTTGGGTAAGATGCTGAAAGCTTGGCACACCTGTGTTTGGGAAATTTCTCCCATTCTTCTCTGCAGATCCTCTCAAGCTCTGTCAGGCTAGATGGGGAACGTCGATGCACAGCTATTTTCAGGGCCTCCAGAGATGTTCGATCGGGTTCAAGTCCGGGCTCTGGCTGGGTCACTCAAAGACATTCACAGACTTGTCATGAAGCCATTCCTACGTTGTCTTGGCTGTATGCTTAGTAGGGTCGTTGTCCTGTTGGAAGATGAACCTCCGCCCCAGTCTGAGGTCCAGAACGCTCTGAAGCAGGTTTTCATCAAGGAACTCTCTGTACTTTGCTTTGTTCATCTTTCCCTCGATCCTGACTTGTCTCCCAGTTCCAGCCGCTGAAAAACATCCCCACAGCATGATGCTGCCACCACCATGCTTCACCGTAGGTATGGTATTGGCCAGGTGATGAGTGGTGCCACTTGGCATTCAGGCCAAAGAGTTCAATCTTGGTTTCATCAGACCAGAGAATCTTGTTTCTCATGGTCTGAGAGTTCTTTAGGTGCCTTTTGGCAAACTCCAAGCGGGCTGTCATGTACCTTTTACTGAGGAGTGGCTTCCGTCTGGCCAGTCTACCATAAAGGCTTGATTGATGGAGTGCTGCAGATATAGTTGTCCTACTAGAAGGTTCTCCCATCTTCACAGAGGAACTCCGGAGCTCTGTCAGAGTGACCATCGGGTTCTTGGTCACCTCCCTGACCAAGGCCCTTCTCCCCTGATTGCACAGTTTGGCCATGCGGCCAGCTCTATGAAGAGTCCTGGTGGTTCCAAAGTTCTTCCATTTAAGAATGATGGAGGCCACTGTGCTCTTCCGGACCTGCAATGCTGCAAAAATTGTTTTATACCCTCCCCAGATCTGTGTCTCAACACAATCCTGTCTCGGAGGTCCTTTGTCTTCATGGCTTCGTTTTTGCTCTGACATGCAATGTCAACTGTGGGACCTTAAGGTGTACGCCTTTCCAAATCGTGTCCAGTCAATTTAATTTACTACTGGTGGACTCCATTCAAGTTGTAGAAACATCTCAAGGATAATCAATGGAGTATCATGGCAAAGGGTCTGAATACTTATGTAAATGTGATATTGCAGTTATTTCTTTTTATTTGCAAAAAATTCTAAACACCTGTTTTTGCTTTTTTATTATCGGGTATTGTGTGTAGATTGATGATTAAAGAAATGAATTTAATCCATTTTAAAATAAGGCTGTAACGTAGCGAAATGTGGAAAAAGTGAAGGAGTCTGAATACTTTCTGAATGCACTGTATAACTCAGATTTCCAAGGTACTTGTTCAATCCAAAAACTCTTGTGTTTAAAGGGTAAATGTGACGTTTATCCAGTTTTTCACCAGATGTTTGTTTTTTTGTGGTTTTCTTTTAAAACCTTTGGTTGTAAATTTTTTTGTTACTGTTAGGAGTTTTAAAATGCGCATGTCAGTCAGTTTGGTTGGAAGATTTAAAAGGATGAATGGAAATATGTAAATAGATTGCTGATACCTCCTGAAACAGTGTGCACAGAATAATGGTAAGTTTTGGAGGAAACAGTGTTTGCTGGCAGTATTGCATAAATACAATTGTGGTGCCTGTCAAAATCACTGTAGACCTGAACATTCAGTTTGGGATTCAATGCAAGTTTTATTGACAATTCGGATAACCTTGTCAACTTATTGTTTGCATATCAAGAGGCAGGTGATTCATGTATATTTCATCGTGTTCTGCACAGGAAACTGGAATAAGGAATGAGCCATTTTATTTCAGATGGCAGGATTCTTCAAAGCTGACATCATTATTTATGTAGTCTTAACTTCATTATGGCCCCTCCATGAAAAACTTTATGGGTTGAGATTCCTTTTGAAAATCAATATTTATGAAATGTTACTACTCACCAGCTTGCTTGGATGGAGACAAATCTTAGTTGTAGTAAATAAAACTTGCTTTTGCAAAGGCAAAATTTTCTTGGTTAACATCGCCAGTCTCCGTCCATCCCTCTCCTCCACAGCTGCTGAAACCCTCATCCACGCCTTCATCACCTCCCGTCTGGACTACTGCAACAGTCTCCTCTATGGTTCACCCTCAAAAATCATCAACAAACTCCAACACATCCAGAACTCCGCTGCCCGTCTACTCACCCACTCCCCGATACGTGACCATATCACCCCCGTCCTTTACAAGCTCCACTGGCTCCCCATCCCCCAGAGAATCCAGTACAAAATCCTCCTCATGACATACAAAGCCCTCCATAACCTGGCCCCATCCTACCTGACTGACCTCCTCCACAGACACACTCCCACCCATACCCTCCGCTCTGCAGCTGCTAACCTCCTGTCCCCCCCTATCCGGACCAAACTCAGATCCTGGGGGGACAGGTCTTTCTCCATCGCTGCTCCCACACTCTGGAACTCACTACCCCAAACCGTCAGAGACTCCTCCTCACTCACCACATTCAAAACATCACTGAAGTCACATCTGTTCAGCACTGCCTTCAATCACTGACCGTTACCTCACCTTCTTTTTCCTTTTCTCTTCGTTTACTCATTTATCTATTTATTTTCTTTTATGTTTTAGTAAAGCCTGTAAAGCGTCTTTGTTAGAAAAGCGCTATATAAATGTAATGTATTATTATTATTATTATTATTATTATTATTATAATTAATTGATATTGAGAGGAAACATGACACAAAATGTTGCAAAGACATTTTCCAATTCATTATTAAGTAGATTGCAAATTTTAGGCACAAATTCCATTTAATTATTGCCTTGCTTGCTTGAACTTTGTTACATTGAGGAATTTAAAAAAAAGCTGGAAGGTTATGTCCAGTCACATGTGATTTAAAATCTGGCCAACCACACTTCCTGATCTTGCTGTGTGAACTTATGCTGCGCAGTTGTTTGCTTTCAAAGTGAGTACTGATCTTTCTTTCCAAACTTTAAAAATGTGAAATCCGGACCAAACTCAGATCCTGGATCATATTCAGTAGTTTTCTGAATATGAGGATGTTTTTGAAGTAACTTACTCAGGTTTTTAAAATATTTTTATATTGGTGGGTGGGGGGGGGGGGGAAACTGTAATTTTTCTATGTTAATCATATCATATCATCATATCATATATATACAGCCGGAAACAGGCCTTTTCGGCCCACCAAGTCCGTGCCGCCCAGCGATCCCCGCACATTAACACTATCCTACACCCACTAGGGACAATTTTTACATTTACCCAGCCAATTTACCTACATACCTGCACGTCTTTGGAGTGTGGGAGGAAACCGAAGATGTATAATTTTAGTGAAACTTTGCATTTTCAAAAGTTTTTCCACTTGATTATTGCAACTGTTAAAGGTAATGAAAGCTTGCATTTTACTGTTTACTTTTGTTTTATGTGTTGCTTGCAAGGCCAGTATTTATTACCCGTCCCAAATAGCACACGGTGAGCCAAATCCTTGTGCGTTTACAGCCCTGATGACATTGAAACGCTAAGCATTGATAGTCAAAATTTAGAACCAGTAAAAATGAAGCAACAAAAATGTGTTTTTTAAAGTCGGGATGTTGTGTGACTTGGAAGAGAGCTGGTAAATAATGATGTTCCTGTAAGTCTTCTTGCTTGCCCTTCCTTGGTTAGAGATAACAGACTTGGGAAAGGAATAGCATAGATGATTGACTGCAGCGCATTTAATGCACTGGCCCTGGAGGTGAAGTGTGAAAAGCATAGAAAAAGGGGCTCTTATGGCGAGTCCGAAACTTGTTGGTTGTAGAAGAAGTTTATTGCAGCCGCAATCTTCGAATACAGAGTTAAACAACAAGGTAAAGGACAACCATTACAAACTTACTGTCTTCCTTGAAGACTTCGCCGAACTGACTAAATCGGGCGCCAAACGCGCACATGACATCGCTGGCCAATCAGCGATGTCGCTCCCTGGACCAATCCCCATGGTCGCGTTCCCACGTGACCTCGCTGGCCAATCCGAGGGTTCGACGACCTGGACCATTCTCTATGGTCGCTACATGACCCCCCCCAGAACCCGAGGTGCGGAACCTAGCAGGGAGCCGGATTTCGCGACCATAACGAGTACGGAGAGGGACAGCCTGAACCACAGGAGCCGGGGGTTCCGGACTTGGCGGAACAGCCGGAACGGAGGGTCCTGGAGGAACTACCGGAACGGGGGGTCCTGGAGGAGCTGCCGGAACGGGGGGTCCTGGAGGAGCTGCCGGAACGGGGGGTCCTGGAGGGACTGTCTGAACGGGGGGTCCTGGACTGAGCGGAACTAACGGAGGACGGCCTCTCCTAGGGGTTTGACCGACCAGGACTGGTTGATCCGGATCCAAATGGGCAGGTTTCAGCCGGGACACCGAGACGAGCTCACTCTTGCCGCCCATGTCTAAGGTGAAGGTAGCCGTTCCCTTACGCACAACCCGGAACGGCCCTTGATAGACCCTCTGCAACGGGGCGCGATGGGAATCTTTTCGCAGAAAAACGAACTCACAGTCCTTCAGGGAAGGCGGTTCATGTACCATGGGACACCCATGACGTGAAGTCGGAACTGGAGCCAGGGAGCCCACCCGTTCCCGGAGAGACGCTAACACTGATGGGACTGTAGGCAGCTGGTCTGAAGGGTCCGGAAACAGATCTCCGGGTACTCGAAGTGTCGAGCCATATACTAGCTCTGCGGACGATGCACCGAGATCTAGCTTGGGAGCAGTCCGGATGCCCAACAGAACCCAAGGGAGCTGGTCTACCCAGTCCGGGCCTTCAAGCCTTGCACTGAGGGACGCCTTAAGTTGGCGGTGGAACCTTTCTACGAGTCCATTTGCCTGGGGGTGATACGCAGTCGTGGGTTGTAACTTGGACCCGTACAGTTCTGCAAGCGCGGCCCAGAGGGACGAAGTGAACTGTGGCCCTCTGTCAGTGGTAATAACTGCCGGAACCCCGAAACGAGCTACCCAATGAAGGGCCAAAGTCCTAGCACAAGACGCTGACGAAATATCAAACAATGGGAAAGCCTCTGGCCACCGGGTGAACCGATCCACCACCGTGAGAGGTGGGTGTAGCCCCGGGAGGAAGGCAAGGCCCGACCAAATCCACGTGGATGTGGAAAAAACGAACAGCCGGGACCTCGAAATCCTGCACGGGGGGCTGGACGTGGCGCTGGACTTTAGCGGTCTGACAGGGCACGCAAGAACGTGCCCACCCCGCTACCTGTTTCCGTAGGCCATGCCAGACAAACCTCGCTGCTACCAAGGCAGAGGTGGAGCGGATGGACGGGTGCGCCAGCCCATGAATGGCATCGAAAACCCGGCGCTGAAGGGAGGGCGGTACTACCGGCCTGGGACGGGGAAGAGAAACATCGCACCAGACTTTTGTGCCCGCCGACCCACAAGCTACCTGGGCCAACTTCAATCCCGAAGTGGTGGACCGGTAAGCCGAAACGGTATCCGCCAGAAGCTGTGCCTCCGCAAGCTCCTGGGGATCCACTTCGCAGTCCACCGCCGAAATAGGGGAAAAAGCAGGTCTAGACAGGGCGTCAGCAACGGCATTAAGCTTACCCGCGACATGACGGACATCGGTGGTAAATTCGGAGATAGCAGTCAGGTGCCGCTGCTGGCGGGCCGACCATGGGTCAGACAATTTCAAAAAAGCAAATGTTAATGGTTTGTGGTCCGTAAAGGCCACAAATGGGCGGCCCTCGAGGAAGTACCTGAAATGACAAACAGCTAAATAGAGAGCCAGAAGCTCTCGGTCAAATGCGCTATACTTCAGCTCGGCCGAATTTAGTTGCCGGCTGAAAAACGCTAAAGGCTGCCAACGGCCACCGACCTGCTGCTCCAGAACCCCGCCCACCGCCACGTCAGAGGCGTCAACCGTCAGGGCCATGGGGGCGGAGGGGCTCGGATGGACCAACATGGTGGCTTCTGCCAAGGCTGCCTTAGCTGCTGTAAAAGCCGACTCTGCGGCCGGGGACCATATCAACTCTACCGGATTCCCTGCCAGGCATTGGAAAAGTGGGCGCATGACTCGCGCAGCTGCCGGAACGAACCTATGGTAGAAATTAACCATGCCTACGAACTCCTGTAGCCCTTTTACTGTGGTGGGCCTGGGAAATGCCCGGATAGCCTCCACCTTCTCAGGCAAAGGGGAGGCGCCGGCAGGGGTAATTCTGTGCCCTAGAAAATCAAGAGCAGGAAGGCCGAATTGACATTTGGAGGGTTGGATTATGAGCCCGTGGTCTTGGAGCCGCTGGAACACGGTCCGCAAATGGGCCTGGTGTTCCTGCACGGAGGGGCTGGCGACCAGGATGTCGTCTAAATAAATAAACACAAACGGTAAACCCCGGCCCACGTGGTCCATCAGCCGCTGGAAAGCCTGTGCCGCGTTCTTTAAACCGAAAGGCATACGCAACCATTCAAACAACCCGAACGGAGTAATTGTTGCAGTTTTCTGTATGTCCTCCGGTCGCACCGGAATCTGATGGTATCCTCGCACCAAATCGATTTTGGAAAACACCACCGCTCCTTCCAGCCCAGATGAAAAATCCTGTAGGTGCGGTATGGGGTAGCGATCAGCCGTGGTGACAGCATTGAGACGCCGATAATCGCCACATGGTCTCCACCCCCCAGATGCCTTGGAGACCATATGTAACGGCGAGGCCCACGGGCTGTCAGACTGACGGACAATTCCCATTTCCTCCATTTTCCTGAACTCCGCCCTTGCCACCACCAGTTTGTCTGGCGGTAGTCTCCTGGCCCGAGCGAAAACGGGAGGGCCTTCGGTGCGGATGTGATGGACCACACCGTGCTTAGCCGAAGGCGTGTCAAAACGTTGGACGAGCAGCTCCGGAAACTCTGCCAGAATCGCAGCATACGAGTCGGGGGCCGCGACGACGGCCTGGACAGTAGGGCTGGGCGAGGAGGCGATTGTCGGAGCGACGTGCTCATCTTCGGCGGAGGGTCGGAGGTCGTTACCGCGGACATCAGGAACCAGTGAAAAAGCCCAGAGAAAATCTGCCCCCAGGATCGCTTGTTTGACGTCGGCTATGATGAATGGCCATTCGTACGTGCGGAGGCCTAACACAAGGGACATCTTCCGTGTACCGAAAGTGCGAATGGGGCTGCCATTAACCGCGATGAGGGTGGGACCTGTCTTACCCGATCTGGTTTCGAGGTCGGTCGGCGGCACTATGCTGACGATGGCTCCCGTGTCTACCAAAAATTCTGTGTCCGTGAATCGATCATGGACATAGAGGCGCCGGTTCTGGCCAATCGTAACTGCCCCTATGTACGATCGGCCGAGGCATTTCCCGCGAAGGTACAAGGCAAACGGCAGTTGTGGGATTCATTACCCCATCGTAGGTGATAATAGCACCAGCCGCGCTTGTGCGGATCTTTTTGGCGGGCTTTCGGAGAATTGGCGGGAGACGTGGCGCCATCTTGCCATCGCTGTGGCGTGGTCACTGATGTCGAGACTTTGTTGATCGAACCACTTGCCTTGTTTTTTGCCGCTATGAGCGCGTCCGCTTTCGCTGCATATGCTTCGGGGTCCTTAAAAGAACAATCCGTGAGCAGCAGTCGGACATCCTCGGGAAGTTTCTCGCGGAATGCCTGTTCGAACATAGGGCAATCCGTATGCTCACCGGCTAGCATCATCATTTCGGCCATGAGGACGGAAGGCAGTTGGTCTCCAAGGTCTGGTAGGTGCAGAAGTTTTGCCGCACCACCATGCTTATTAAACCCGAAGGTTCGCAGTAATACTTTCTTCATGGCCTCGTACTTGTTTTCCGCAGGTGGATCCACGATGAACCGCATCACGCGCTTGGTTGTGTCCGGCGATAGAGCGCTGACGAGGTAGAAGTACTTCGTGGATTCGTCCGACACCTTCTTTATATGAAATTGAGCCTCGGTGTGGATAAACCAAGCTTGCGGTGGGTGCGTCCAAAACCACGGAAGATGAACGCTTCCGGCGCTTAACTCCGGTGTGCCCTGCTCGGTCATCGTCAACGAGGCGTCGGGTTCCTGCTCAGTCGGTGATCGTCCAGATCACGTCGGGGTCACCAATATGGCGAGTCCGAAACTTGTTGGTTGTAGAAGAAGTTTATTGCAGCCGCAATCTTCGAATACAGAGTTAAACAACAAGGTAAAGGACAACCATTACAAACTTACTGTCTTCCTTGAAGACTTCGCCGAACTGACTAAATCGGGCGCCAAACGCGCACATGACATCGCTGGCCAATCAGCGATGTCGCTCCCTGGACCAATCCCCATGGTCGCGTTCCCACGTGACCTCGCTGGCCAATCCGAGGGTTCGACGACCTGGACCATTCTCTATGGTCGCTACACTCTTAGTTTTTGCGTTTTACACATAGATTTTTCATAATAAATGGGGGATTCAGGTGAAAGATTTGTATGTGTTATTCACTTTGATATATTGTGAGTTTTTTTTAACCTCAGTCACACACCAAATAAATTCACATGTGTCACAAGTTTGTTTATAAGATAGGAAGTGGTTTGGCCAATTGAGTGCATACCAGCATTCAGAGCAATTGCATTAATCCCATTCCCCCATATATTTTCCAGCAACCTTTGCTCTCACACATGCCCATGTTAACGTATGAGTTAATGTATGAGGAATGTTTGATAGAAAGTGAAAGAGAACAGAGTGCAGAACATAGTGTTAGGGCTACAGAGAAAGTGCAGAAAAAAGTGCAAGGGCTGCAGTGAGATAGATTAGGAGATCAGGAATACATCCGTAGCTTATGAAAGGTCCGTTCAAGAGTCTGATAACTGCGGGACGTGGACAGGGAAAGGGAAGGGAGCTGTTGGCGAATCTGGTGGTACTTGCTTTCAAGCTTTGTATCTTGTGTCTTCTGGGACAGGGGAGAAGAGGCATTGATCACTATCATACTGATGCCACAGAAAAGCTAGATGACATGCCTTAATGACTACTGCCCGATGGCTCTGACATCCAACATCATGAAATGCTTTGGCAGATTGATCACGGAGCATATCATCTTCGACCTCTGAGACAACCTTGGCCCACTACAACATAGGTGACGGTTCCGGTCAGGACCCTTTTCCAAACGGAGTGTAGGAGGAGAGGGGGGGGGGGGTTGCTGGAAGAAAGGAGGGGCAGAACAATCCAGGCAAGTGATAGCTTGATATACAGATAGGGTCTTTTTTTTAATAGATTTTTTTGTTTTTTAGATTTTAGAGATACAGCGCGGAAACAGTCCATTCGGCCCACCGAGTCCACGCCGCCCAGTGATCCCCGCACATTAACACTATCCTACACACACTAGGGACAATTTTTACATTTACCCAGTCAATTAACCTACATACCTGTACATCTTTGGAGTGTGGGAGGAAACCAAAGATCTCGGAGAAAACCCACGCAGGTCACGGGGAGAACATACAAACTCCGTACAGACGGCGCCTGTAGTCAGGATCGAACCTGAGTCTCCGGCGCTGCATTCGCTGTAAGGCAGCAACTCTACCGCTGCGCCACCGTGCTGCCTATAGACCGATGGTTGGACAAAGACCAGAGATGAAAAGACAAAAGGTGTGAAGCCTACTGGCTCCTACAGCCATCTTGGTCACTTTGCCCCACCTGCCTCCTGTAACTCTTCCATTCCCTCCATTCCTCTGTCTCCATTGTATTTGCTTGAATGATGAGTCTTTCCGACATATGCTATGGAAATGTCTTCCTTTTGCCTGAACTGTCGCTTCCTCTCTATTGTCGTTAGCGAAGTCCTTGACCACGTCTCAAACACTCCTCATGCCTCTGTTCTTGCACCCTCTCATCTGAGATAGAATAAGCTGAGAGTTCTCTTGGTTGTCATTTCCACCCCACCAGCCACCACATTCTGACATATCTTCCCTTCTTTTCCTTTTTAAGCCTTCTGTTCCCTTTGTGACTTCATGCTCTATTCCATTCCCACTAACCAACCCTTTCTTATTAACAATTTCCCAAGCATCCACAGGTAATGCAATACATTCCTAATGTCCAGGAACCAAATCAGTTATCCCAGGTGAAGCAGCGATTCTTAGAACATCATCACTGGAACAGGCCTTCTGCAGAATACCTCCTTTCCGTTCACTATGGTGACCTTGAACAGTCAGAACCTAATTCTCCCACTCCCATTTGGACCTGTGTCTAGTCTAAATTGCTCCAATAAAGCCCAACCCAAGTGCAAGGAGCAGCACCTTATCTTCTGATTAGAAATGCTACAGTCCAAATTCAACAATTTCAGATAACCATATTTTCAGATACATGTAATGAAACTAACCAGTCTTGTATTTATCATAATTTAGCTAATATCCTCTAATCCAGGCATAATTCTGGGAAGTCTCCTCTGCACATTTTCCAAAACCTCCACATCCTTACTGTATCCTTCCTTACTGGCAACCAGATTGCACGCAATACTCCAAATTTGGTGTAACAAATTCCGATAAAGCTGCATCATGACTTCCTGGCTCTTACACTCAATGTTTTGACAAATGAAGGCATGCATACCATATGCCTTCTTCACCACTCTATCTACTTGTGTTGTTACTTTCGGGAAGTTATGGATTTGGACTCTAAGGTCCATCTGTAAATCAATGCAGCTTCTTTTGTTCCATATTGTTTCCCTAATTGCCCTCATTTATTTACTAACTAGACAGTTCGAAAATTAATGGGTCACATCTGGACAATCGGGGCTCCACCCTATCACAGATATTCCTTTTGTTGTCTCCATCCCTCCATTTCTCTACAACTGAGAAAACACTTGCTTTCTCGCTGTTCTGATAACTGAAATGTTAACCCTATTCCTTTCTTTACAGAATGCTGCTTAGCCTGCTGAATATCTAGCACTTTGCTTACATTTTTAGTATCCTCATTGCTGTACAGAAAATCTGGATCATTGAAAAATTCTGCCTTTCCAGTAAGATATTAAACTGAGTATACTTTGTTCTTTGATTAAAAAGATTCAGTAGCATTATACAAAGAAAACAGGGCCATTTTATTGGTGTCGAGATCAACAGTTACCGCAAAAATGCTACTGAAATGAAAGATCATTGCTTATGTTTCTAGATGATGTCTGAAAAGACTTTAGTGCCTCAAATTAATTTTGAAATGTTGTCAAAATGCGCTAATTAGTAATTAGCTTTGCAGAGTACATGTGTTCAGTCTGTAACAGTGATCTGAACTTCTAGTTGCCTGCCCTTTTAATTCTCCATCCCACTTGTACTATTACCTATCTGCTGGTGGCATCCTGCTTTGTTATAATGAGGTCCATAAGAAGCTTGACAAATAATACCTCAGCTTCTATCTGGGGAAGTTGCAACCTTTCACATTCAATATAGAATTCTCCAACGTTTGGTAACTATCTCAGAATTAGCCAATTCTGCCTGTCTTCATTTTGGCATGTTTTTTTTCTTTTTCTGTCGATAAAGTGTAGACTGCTGAGCTTGGATTAAAGCCTTGCTATTAACAACATCTTACACAGACAAGTAAGAAAACATTATTTAAACTGCTGTGGCGCGTCGGTAGAGGCCCGAAATAAAGGCAAGGAGCCGGGTATTTTGGGGGCGTTATGGTTTATTACACGGTTATCAGACGGGTCGAGTCTGCCGGAATGGCTTCGCGCCCAAAACCTTGTCCTTGTATATGTAGTACCGGACCGCCCCCCTGGACTGGTCCATTTCCGTGCCGAGGGGTCGGTAGTGGTATGGCCCGACCCTTGGGAGCCGCCACACTACCATTTTAACTAGTACATTTACTTATTTGGACTTGCTCCAAGAGAGATCATTCTATCTATCCATCCCTCTGCTACTGTAAACTAACGTGTTTTTTCCTCTTTCCCATTTCTTACGAAGGGTCTCTGATTTGAAACTGTTTCTCTTTCCACCACAAACTGCCTGGCCAGCTAACGTTTTCCAGTGCTTTTTTTCATTTAAAATTTTTAGAATTTGCAGTTCCTTCATTTTAATTTATGAATGTACAATTGTTCATTATAAATACTAATAAATACTTGAAATATGAGGGAAGTTTGCTTTTAAAATTAATTTTATTGGAAAATTACAGCATATGAAGCATTTGAAACTTTATACGAACTACATATAAGTTACGAGGACCGAACAAATTGAAGGTTAGGAAGCACGAGTTACAGTGAGCAAAACGGAACATGAATAAATAAAATGTTGAATTTGATTCTGCCAATATTTTAAAACTATTAAAAATGTTTAAAAGATCAGCAGCAGCACCTTTAGTTAACCCAAATTGCATCCTTCAGATTTTTGATTACCCATATTTGTTCAGTCCTAATAACTTGCATCAAGAATCATATGCATCCCTGTGCAACATAATTTCACCTGAATGTTTTCATCAAACACTTTGATATATAGATAACTCAAATGAAATACCGAGCACATTAAATAGACCATTCAGGGTATAAACGGCTGTATCAAAAGTGGAGTGCAAGAGGTGTCGAACAATCATTAAACCAATAACATGTATTCTATCTGATATTTCACCCAATGTGCAAATAGACATTAGCACTCTGTCTGCAAAATGCCACATGAATAGACTTTGGATTTTGGCATATCAACTGTCTTTTCTGTTTGAATGATCGTTAAATGTAGAATAGGAAAATCTGTAATAATTTCTCAATGAGTCAGCTCCCATGTGTTGTACTTTTAAGGCCCAAGCTAACATAATTTTGTTACTTCTACCAACAATAAACTCATTCAACTATCAGAAACCTATCAGACGTAGAGGCAAATGTTGATGATAAATTGGGTTATTTGTGTTAGTCATATTGTGGGATCAAGAACGTGATAGTTTTTCTGCATATTTTGTGCCTCGGTTGTCCTTTCACGGGAAATTCAGCATAATTGCTCATTGTGTTTTTATTCATCTTAGAGTATGCCTAAGTGTGGGTGCTTTGTTTTTAGGTACTTGTTAAGAAAAATAGTACATTTGGATGAAAGTCAATTTTGATTTGGTTATAAATATTGAATTTTAACATAGAGATGCACAAATTTAAAGTTGTTCCTCAGCAGAATGAGAAATGAGTCAACAGATTTTGGCATGGTTCCTATATTTCTCCAGTGTCCAAAGTAATCCTTCGATAAATCTGACGCCTTCCAGAGGGCCGCTGAGAAGCCGAGGCCGGAGCCCGGGCCTCGCGAGTCGACAAAGCCTACAGCCAATGGTCCCTGGGTCTGTGTCACCTTCACTTTTTTGGTCCCCAGAAAATCATCCCATAGCTGGATGTTAATCATTTGAAATTGACCAAATCCTCAGTGGCCATTTAAACCCCTTCAGTGTGCCCCTTCAGGTCAAGTGTGCACCTGTTTAAATGAGGCTCTCATAATATTATTTCATGTTAGATTGTTTGATGATGAATACAGGTGAATGTTCAGCTCCATAGTTTGTTATTACAGAGTAGAATATTTAGCAAGCTCTTGCTTTATGATTGCAAGTTTCTTTTTATGTCTGTTGATCAACAAAACACCTACTTCTCTGTGGATAAAGCCTCTGCAGCATTAGTGTCTAATGGAAGCAATATTTTGGGTAAAGGATAAAAGAAGGATGGAATGAATACAATGTCCAGTTTTTGTAGCTAAAAAAAATCCCACCTAACATAACTGTAAACAGAAGAGATAGATTGACAACAGAAGTTTCGGAACAGTTTATTTTTCAAGTATCAGGGATTTCTTGCATCCAGAACAGGAGTGTGAGGAGTTTTGGAAGTGTGCTCCAAATATCTTAGTCACATTTAAGCTTTAGATTTAATGGGTTTTTTTTCTAGTGAGCTAAGCATTTTAACTGTAAAATTGAGAACTAAATGGAGAATGAAGAGTCTGCAGCTGTCAGCTTACTTTTTGGCATCTCATTTCAAATCCCTGTGACACTTGATGATTCTTATGATTGCTAATGATTAAAATGACACTTTGCTGATGTCACATCAGTTCTAATGAATGAAGTTTTTTTAATATCTTCAAACCTCTGGTGTTCTTTCCAATACAACCACCAAGATTTTACGGGTCATAAATTATTTTCCAGAATTATTATGAAATGGTAATTTTTTCCCTCAATTAAGATAAAATACTAAATTTTTACAATGTGGTCCATCCTGTAACTTAAATAAAGAAAAAGCAATAAACTTGGGTAAGTTGAATTGGTTAACATTCTTAAATCTCAAAGCCACTTTTTAAACTAGATCATTTGATAGCTTGTATTAGGTATTAATTATTAGGCCAGTGTATTAAGTGTCTTTGCACTTCATTCTATTTGAAAGAACATCTTCTATAAAGATAATACCAATTGGGACTGCAAAACATATATCATAAAATTCTAGGGAAAAAAACTGCAGATGCTGGTTTAAATCGAAGGTAGACACAAAATGCTGGAGTAACTCAGCAGGTCAGGCAGCATCTCTGGAGTGAAGGAATGGGTGATGTTTCGGGTCGAGACCCTTTATCATAAAATTCTGATCAAAATGACTGCTTACAATGATTTCAATGAGACATTTGCAATGTGATCCAAGCAAACCTAAATCCTTTTCAAGTATTTATTTGTATTCCTTTTTGTAATTTTCTGCAATTTGGTTTATCAGAACGCGAGTCGATATCTATGAAATGGCAAATATTAAACTTTGTTTCTTGCGATATTTATAAAATGAATAGTAATTTGTTGGATTGAGAATAAAGAACGTCTGGGATTAAACAAGGCCAAGTTGAGGAAGTTGGCAGGATAGGTAAGGGATACCCTTACCAGGAATCATGCATTCCATTATGGTGGTGTATGACTATGTTTTCATGCGAGGCTTTGAAATTGATCCTGTAAACTTTCTGATTTCTTCAGGTCTGTTTGTAAGAACTCTTCAGGCACATCCTGGACAATGTTGATATTTTGTTTTAATTCCACTTGCTTATCAGTTTCCAGAGGTTGCTTCTGACATGACCATTTTTTAGATGGCTGAACTAATGCAAGAAAGAATGCACCCAAACTCATACCAATGCCACAGAATAAGAAAGCAGATCCATAATTCTGATCTGTTACATCCACAAGCCAACCTGAAAAGACAAAAAAAATCTAATTGTAAACCTTTACACGTATAATACTTTTCCAATACTTTAGATGATATTTCAGATATAAAAATATAGATATGTCCTATTAAAATTTAGAGCAGTAAATCTTGTGCTGAAATTGCTTTATATTTCAATTGAAAAGCAGAGCCATCATCTAAAGGTTCAACTGCATTACACTGAAATTTCAGGTTCAAATTTAAAGCCATGAAGGCAGATTATGATGAAAATTTAATGAAATGACATAAATACAATGCCAAATAAAGACTTTAATTTTCCTACAGATCTCTGTACACTGAATAAATTTGACATGCATCAATTTAAAAGGGAATGCAAGAAAACTGCAAGAAATATCTGAATTCCATTTCCATACAGGTATTCTTTTAATTATAAACATTATGATTTTTTAGTGTAGGAAAATAACTGCAGATGCTGGAACAAATCGAAGGTATCACAAAATGCTGGAGTAACTCAGCAGGTCAGGCAGCATCTCAGGAGAGAACGTAACCCATTCCTTCTCTCCTGAGATGCTGCCTGACCTGCTGAGTTACTCCAGCATTTTGTGATACCTTATGAATTTTTGGAGTATATCTCTTTGATTTTAGATTTTAGAAACTTTTTTGCTATAACAGATAACACACTACTCTCTGGGCATAGAAATACATAGTATCAAAATTCATACCATCTATTTTCCCTAGTCTTTATTTTACAGCATTAAATTGAGGAATGGCTGAAAATAAAACAAAAATGTCTTGGTTCTTGTTAGGAAGTCTAACTATTGAGTCTAGCTAATGTGCGAATAATCTATAAATCTATGGATTTATTGGGAAATAAAAATATTGGAATTCTTTTTAATGATATTGTTAATCATAAATTCAATTACTCGAAGCAATATCTAAAAAATGGTTCTGAGACTTAGAGTCCCTCATTGAAATTTTTGATCACTGAGATACTAATTTGTCATTGAAGTTTAGATGTTTGCCATCATATGTTACCAACTTTCTGCAGGAGAGAATTTCCATTTGACTTCCAAATATCAGTTAATGCATAGGGGCACAGTAACCAGTAAAATTCAGCTGCCTCACAGCTCCAGTGTTCTAGCTTTGACTCTGACCTTTGCTGTCTATGTGGAATTTACACATTTTCTCTGTGAATGACAGATGCCAGATGCTCTGGCTTTCTCCCATATCTCAAGAACATGCCAGTTGGGTTAATTGACCGCTTTAAATTTTCCTTAGTGACTGATGGAAGAATTGGTGGGAGGAAAGATGTAATGACGAGGGAGAGACTAGGTTGTAGGAAACCAAGTCAGGTAATGTGATCGCTTAGAGATTCATCATAGACTTGATCAGCCAAATAACACTTTTTTATAAATTGAGATGCTTGAAGAGCCAATGGATAGTTAGTTTGTCTAACATTCAAAAATTGGAAATCAACTTCTGGTCGGCTGGTTCGTTAGCAAACAAACTCAAACTTCATTAGCACTGATTCCAGTAATGTGCAGTTAAAAGTAATAGTTTCACATTTGCAGTTCATGCTGGAGTTTAATAACCGGTCCGCATTATACAGTTTGCAAAGCATGCTTCACAAGATTCAGTTTTGAAAATAAGGTGGACATGGTTAATCAAATGTTACTGGATCTGTAAACTTCAAACTTGCATTGTCCTTTTTGTTGTAAGGACAACTCTACGTTGTTTTCTGATATGTGCACCATAATGTTATCCCAAATAGCCTTTTCATTGAATTATATTCCATGCAGCCTTGTATCACTTTTAGTATTGTTTTTAACCTGTTATACAATGGCGATGACAAAAAATTACAAATACCTCCAATTGGTGGACCAGCAAGTCCTGAAAAGCTCTGTATGAAGATGTAAATTCCAACAGCAGATGATATCTTCTCAACTCCAACCACATCATCCTCTGCCAACATGGGAATGTGGGAAGAAGCCACAGTACCAAATAAAAATCCATATAACATGCTGCATGTCACAAGGCTCCAGAATCCTTTTATCAATGGAAAGCATAACAGTACTATACTCAGTAGGCTCACACAAATCAGTTCTATGTAAATCTTCCGTATGGGTTGTTTGTTTAGGACCCAGCCTACTGACAGTCTGCCAAACACCTCCATAATTGCCATTGCTGATAGCATGTATGCTGCCCATTCATTGATACCCAGCCTAATGCTAAGGGGAATGACGTAGAGTTGAGGTGCAAAGAATCCCAAAGTGCCAAATAGTCCAAAAAGTGCATAAAAGATAAAGCTTTTGTTTTTTAGAATAGAAATATCAAGCAACTTTGGTTGATGCTGTGGTTTTTGTTTCTTGCTTGAAAGCATCTTAAGATTTTCTTTGCGAATATCATTTGTTTTACATTTCTTGCTATTATCTAAATGATCACATGAGGTAGATAAAGATTCCACTCCTGAATCTACGGAAATACGAGTTTCTTCATTCTCCAGCATGTACTTTGTTTCTATAACCACATCCACTGGTACTTCTTCTGTTCTTCGGATAACGATTGGGCGAAGTAGTGTTCCACAAACAATGATGTTTAGCTGCAATGCACCAATGATGAGGAGACAGTTTTTCCACCCAAGATGGTTCTTCAGTAATGTGAAAGCTGGAGAATAGAATATTATGATGATTTATTATAAAATGCACTTGAATACAGGAACAGTGGGCCATTAATCCCCTCAATCCACATCTGCCACTCAAGTAGATCAAGGTTTATTGTATCTGTGCTGTTTTCATTTCCCTAGGTATTCTACTTTTCAACAATCATTTCTTAAATTAAGGTTCTCATATAAAGTACAGTATGCTAGACATCCAATTTCTTTGACCCATTTGTGATCTATTGTATACAAATATGGGGCTGTCAATCACCATAATTGTGCTCATTAACATTAACATGAGAAAAATTTAAAAATGTACAGTTTATTCTTTTTTTGCTGGTGGATAACGTGAAGGACAAAGGGAGATCTAGGAAACACTGCTGTAAAAAGTTTGATTCTTTGGATTATGAGGAGTGAAATCGGCTGCAGCTTGCTTGGTTACTTGCTTTCAATTTTTTTCCATGCACCAAGGCCACGTCTCAAACCTGCTAGCTGCCAAGGGAATCTACCGTCATTAAAATCAGCAAAGGAATCAGTAATCTTGACTGAAAGAAACCATAATTACATATGCATTGATGAAGATAGCTGCAGAGAGTTCACAAACCTTGTATAACAAGGGTAACAGAGCAAACAAATTTTGAAAGAGATAAATGACAAAGATGATTGCCAATGGCAGGATGAAAGAAACCAAGGATGTGCAAGAAAGTAGAATAGGTGAGACAAAGGGCTGGTTAGAAATTACAGAAATGAAGGGTTAAACACATACAGGATTTGAACATGGCTTTTAAATGACACCGCAGGAACATTAGAGATTCCAAAGGCGGTGTTTTTCAAGAAACCATTCAGAAATACTGGTATTCTATTGCTTCTTTGTTTTGTATTCCTTTGATTAGAGGATTCTATCAACCACATCAAATCCATTGATAATCTTAAAAATTGCAATGGCATCCCTCCTTAAAGAGACGAGCTTCATTTATGTAGCACCTAATGTAATGAGATAGTCATCGTTCTGCACAATCTGAAATAAAAAGGAAGATGTTTGAAAAACTCAGCAGGTCAAGTACCATCTGAGGAATCAGAAACCATTAATGTTGGACGTCTGAGATCCATCATCAGAATTGGGAAAGAAGCACGTATACTAGGTAGCAGAGAAGATAGGAGAGAGTGGTGGATGAAACAAAGGAATTTCTTTGATAGGGTTTTTTCAGATTTCTTGCATCTGCAATTGTTTTTGATTTTCATTTACTGTCATGTACTTTCTTCCGCTTATCCCTTTATCATATATCTGATTAATATGTCCCACTCCTGTCTCTTCAAGATAACATTCCAATTGGTGATAGGCACAAAGTACTGGAGTAACTAAGTGGGTCCGGCAGCATCACTGGAGTACAAGGATAATTTGGAACCCTTCTAGCTGAAGTAGAAATGGGGAGGTGGGTTTGTTTTCCGGAAGATTTCCTGTTTCACACCTTGTAATGAAACTGTGGCTCTGTTCTCTCTAGGTCCAAAGTGGATATACTTGCACTTCCCCACACAATCACATTTCCCATAACCTAGTATCACTGGCATTCCTGAGCAAACAAATTTGTAAGAAATATCTGACCAAGGTTGATTGTCAATAGCGGGGTGAAGGAAATCGGGGGTGTTCAGTTTCAAATTCTTGCTCCCTATTAATATGCTAATTAATATGCTACCTATTTAGTTAACAGAATGTGGGCTTCACTGGAAAAACTTGTGGGTATCATTTTTCAAATTTCTGTCTTGTATTGTGTTAATGGTGAAATGGCTTCAGTAATCACGAGATGAGCCATTCACTGCTGATTACCCAGCACTCAACTTGTGCTTGTTTATACTTAATTCATGTCAGCTTGTTTGTTGATGATCCTTGCCTGCATAAAAGATCTTGACTGGACAGCACTTTCTTCATCAACTTTTTAATTATCATTCTTATTTTCTGACAGCTGGCAAACTGTTTTCAGTGCAGATCATATCATATCATCATATCATATACATACAGCCGGAAACAGGCCTTTTCGGCCCTCCAAGTCCGTGCCGCCCAGTGATCCCGCCCAGTGATCCCCGTACATTAACATTATCCTACACCCACTAGGGACAATTTTTACATTTACCCAGCCAATTAACCTACATACCTGTACGTCTTTGGAGTGTGGGAGGAAACCGAAGATCTCGGAGTAAACCCACGCAGGTCACGGGGAGAACGTACAAACTCCTTACAGTGCAGCACCCGTAGTCAGGATCGAACCTGAGTCTCCGGCGCTGCATTCGCTGTAAAGCAGCAACTCTACCGCTGCGCTACCATGCAGATGATCAACTGTTTTCAGTAAATACTGCAGATTCAGTTTTATGCAAATACTAGTCTGTCATAAACTTTGATAAATCAATCAATGTTGTCAGCATATAAAATGACTATGCAACTAGTCCTAAAACAATTCTGATTTAGTTATATGTAAGAAGTCTTGCTACGTTACCTCAATCATGAGGACTAAAGAATACATTGCATGAATCACCATTTATATATTTACTTTAACTGTTTCCTAAACCTATATTACGAAAAATAGATCTAGAATTCATTAGCAGGTGCATAATGTCAATTTTGACACTTACCAGGTGCAAAAGTGAAAATAGCGAAACACTCCCCTGTGGAGGCCACCGCCATAACAAGAGAACGATATTTTTCAAAATAGAGGGAGAGGACTATGACACTGGGTAGAAAGCTGAGACAGAAACCTATTCCTGTTTTGAAAAGGAGATAAAACTTTATTGACAAAATAACCAAGAAAAACCTTAAATGCATATAAAATTTTGAAACTTAATTTTAATCTAAGTGGTAATTGTAACTATTCTTGCCAATTCACGGTGCTGAGCAGTGCTACATTGCCAAAATTAAAGTCATCAGGTAATAAGGAAATCTTATTCCATCATGTAAATCAGTTGTAGGATATTTCCATAAATTTTTATTTTTGGCCACAGCCTACCTCAATAGGACAAAACACCATAGGATTATGGTGTATAAAATCATGAGAGGAATAGATCGGGTAGATGCCCAGGTTAGGTGAATCGAGGACCAGAGGACATAGGTTTAAGGTGAAGGGGAAAAGATTTAATAGGAATCCGAGGGGTAACTTTTTCACACATGGGTGTATGGAACAAGCTTCAAGAGGAGGTAGTTGAGGCTGGGACTATCCCAATGTTTAAGAAACATTTAGACAAGACATGGATAGGAGAGGTTTGGAGGACATGGACCAAACGTGGGCAGATGGGACTAGTGTAGTTGGGACATGCTGGCCGGTGTGGGCAAGTTGGGCCGAAGGACCTGTTTCTCTGCTGTATCACCATGACAAATCCTAATGATTAGCATTGAATTCATTATTGTATTATAGCTCCTGATTGGGGGTAAAGTTAAGTTAGGTTTCTTATTGTCACATGTACCGAAGTACAGTGAACAGCTTTGTTTTGCATCCTATTCAAACATACAGATGTACCATACACAGATACAATCAGTTCAAACTCAATTACAATATAGCCTAAGGGAAGATAAAGCGTGCAGAACAAAGTTATCAGCATTGTTGCACGTCATCTTTTGCTGAATAGATCAAAACTATTTCCCGTTTCCACTAGCTTGCGGAAAAGGCTTATTTGGTAACAAGGAAAATTTATTGTGATTAATCATCGGCTTTGTTAAAATAGTTAGTGTTAAAACAGGTAAGTGTCACAGGAACTGTAACTTATGATTTTATATATATATGTATATATATATGGTAGCATCATCTTTTATAGGTTTCTAGGAATAAAAACAAGTATTTTCAGTAACAATTTTTTTCAGATTAAGAATTAGAACATCATGCCAACTGAGAAGCTGCACCATTTGAGCACATAGCAACTGCTCTGCTGTTGGCTACCTGAACCTACAAAGTGTGATGAACGTATTGCAGTCCATTGTAGGCTCGTTACTTCCTTTTTATGGTGTTGCATCAGGAAGGCTGGAAGTATTGTCAGGGATGTCTGCCATCCTGACCATTCCCTTTTCTCTTGTCTACTCTCTGAGAAGATACAGGAGCTTGAAAGCCCAGATGTCCAAATTTAAGTACAGCTTCTTCTCCCTTCCCCTCTGCTGTAAGATACCTGAATCAATCACCTCTCTCACATTCCCTTCACTGAGTTGCTGCTATGTATACTTTTAACTCTACCTCATTCGGTTATTCCTTTGAGGTACTTTAACATTTTTTTGCACTACTTCAAATTGAACTGCAATCTTGCACCAATCTGCTGTTTTGCACTTGCATTTATCATTATGTCCTATGGTTTACTCTGATCTTCATGTGAACAAGGAATTTCATTGCATCTTGGTGTATATGATGATAAACTAATTTGAACCTGGACAATAGCACTAGCACACCACATAATTCTAGGAATAATCTGCTATTCCTTCATTGTAAACAAATGTTCACATTAGCAAACTCGGAGCAGATCTTCAATTTGGCTCATCCAGTGAGCATGTGCTTTGCCAGTGTTCAGCAGCGTTCTCACAATGGAAAAGCTTGTTACATTCTCTGCAACCACTTATCTCCCAGAACAAATCAAGACTGCTTTGAGACATCGTGTAATAGATTAATGGCAGCAACTTTAAAAAGTTGCTTAGCTGTTTGGCCTCTAAATTTCCTTGTCTTTTTCATTCGGGAGGATATAGGCTCATACAAGTTCATTTGTTCATTTTCTCATAGTCATTTCAAAATGGCTAAGCAAGGAAGCTGGACTGAGACCAAAGACGAAGGATGAAATCAGATGTTAAGAAATGATAGCTGTTGGATGAATTTACAAGAAGTATGAATAAACTATATCTTTGAGAAAGCAACAAAAAAACAAGGATCGCTTTGTCCTGTTGAAGGGCATTATGGAAAATAATGATAAATTGATTTAACCATGACATTGAATGGGAGAATGTGCAAACAAGCAAGTTTTAAATAGAAGAATCGTAAGCAAAATAATCAACTGGATTGAATGATTGGTAGAACTTATTGATATGAAGAAGTAAGGGGTGAAGAATGATACGAGTATGTTTCTAGCCAGGAAGCAGAGCAGCAGTGAGAACGATTAAAAGATCCCTGTAAGAACCGCTTGAGGTAATAGGGCAGAGCAGCAGAAGAAAGGTTTAAAAGCAATACTCGATTGGTCATTGAGGGGCACAGCAGCTAATAATAAGTGAAGGTAGAGCTGATCAGCCAATTTGGAGCAGCTGTTTTGGGAGAGATTGTTTTGAGATCCAAGTGCTCTGTTTTGAGGCTAAGTGGCTTTGGTTTGAGAGGCATCGGCCAGGAGGCTGAGCAGAGGATAGTGGCAAGATGCAAGGTTTTTTTGTAACTTTAGTTTAAGTGATGGCTATGGTATTCTCCTCTTGGAAAATGGGGGGAAATCGAGGAAACATCCAGTGTCCCTGAGGACTAAACCTGTGGGAAGTTAGACCAACTGCAGCTCCCGACTGAGCAAGAGGGAACTGGAGCTGCCGCTAAGAGATAGAGGACTTCATGGATACGAGCTTTAGAGAGGTAGTCACAACTGAAGTGCAGGCAGATAGTAGCTGGGCAAACTCAAGAAAGTGTAAAGGGAGTAGGCCTTGTGGCCATTCTTTTCAAAAAACCTCATAATTTGCTTGCGCAACTTGGGAGGATTTAACCAAGTTTGGCAGAAGAGCAGAAAAGATAAAAGGTTGTGGCAAATGCTGTAGCGAAGAGAACAAAGAGGTGCATGTGAAAGGGAGAGGAAACACCTATGGTTTCAGCTGCATATATGTTACAAGTAAGGCAGTTGATCTCAGGGCATGGATTGGATCGGGGGACTGGAATATTGTAGCCATAACAGAAACACGGCTGAGAGAAAAGCAGCTCAGTATTCCAGGGTATGGATGCTGCAGGCGTGATACAGATGCAGAAAAGAGAAGAGGGGACAAAATGTGTAGGAAAGAACTATAGATGCTGGTTTAAATCGAAGGTAGACGCAAAATGCTGGAGTAACTCAGGGACAGGCAGCATCTCTGGAGAGAGGGAATGGGTGACATTTCCCATTCCTTCTTTCCAGAGATTCCTGTCCCGCTGAGTTACTCCAGCATTTTGTGTCTACTTTCAAAGAGAAGAGGGGGTTGCCTAATTGATCAGAAAGGACATGGATGCTTAGAGAGGATATTCTTGGGGGATAGTCCAGTGAAGTTATATAGGGAGAATTTAGAAAGAAAAATCGCTGATGGGATGGCATGATAGCCTCTCTCCCTCCCAAATAGCCAATGTGAATTAGTGGAGCAGATATGTTGGGAGATCGGTAAAAATAGAGTAATATCAGTGGGGGATTTCAACTTCTCTATTATTGACTGGATCTCCCATGGTGTAAAAGGCCAGGACAGGATGGAAATTGTTAAATTTATCCAAAAAAGCTTCCTTAATAGAGACGCTTTACAAAATAGGGCACATACTTTCTTTTAGGGAACGAAGGTGCGCAAGTGTTGAAATGTCAGTGGGGAACCTTTTCACTTAGTGTAATCCGTGTCTCAGATCTCTTTGTTCTGCGAAATTTTGCCAGAGGAATCTCTGGAAGCGGATACAATTACGAATTTCAAAAGACATTTGAAATTTTCTCGTATTTAAGAACGATATGTGGCAAATGGGACTAGTCCAGAATACCAACTTGGTCGGCATGGGCCAAAGAGCCTGTTTTCATAGCTTATGACTCTATGAATAGAAAGAATACAAAGCCCCAGGATTTTTTAAATGATAGTGGGCTTCCAATTGCACGGTAACAGAGATTAGGTAATTTTGAACATGGGCAAGTAGATTCAAGGGTAGGGATTTGCTTGCTGAGAGATGGAGTTAGCTGGAAAAAGATTCCATCTTTTATTTATTGGCTGTTTCCAAAATACAATTCATACATTTGTTGATTTGTAATTTTAAATATTAGAATATATTGCATTAATGACGATTAATACTATGAAAGCAGAATTAGCGACCTGCAGTATGGGACAACGGTATCCTTAACCATAGTTGTTTGTTTTAAAATGTGCACTATTCACTTTACCCAACCCATTCCCTGAAAGCAGAAACAAGATCAGGAATACCCCTAAAACAAATTGTTCGGTGATAGGAAGTATATGCCACATTGATGTCTTCTACCAACTTTCTACAACTTAAGATTGACCAAAACAAGCAAGTTAAAAATGTAGTATAACAATCATTTCACATTTATGGTATTTTCAATATTTTTTAAAATGTACACCATTCACTACCAAAAAGTTGCAATTATCACTGGAGTTGTAATGGGAGTAAATAGACATTTTGAAATTAAATGTGTATTGAATGTAGGAAAGGTTTACTTGGTTTAGGTCAATGAAATATCTTTGTGGAATGAAAAGTTGGAATTGGTAATTACCTGATACTAATCCAATGGCAATGTACATATCTACAATTGTCCGTGCAAACGATGCAGCCATCATTCCCAAACTAACAAGAAGTCCACCCAGCATTACTACTGGGCGATAACCAAAGTGATTACTTAGTACTGAGGAAAGTGGTGCTGTAAAGAAAGAAAAACATTGTCAATTCAACTTTCTGTTTAATTTCAGTATAGATAATTATTTTACAGTTCAAACTCCCAAGTTTCTACAATTATATAGAATGTACACATGGATTTCTATTCCATGTTTGTGTGTATAAATATGTTGATATTCTGGCAAATGTCTGAATTATTTACATGAACCTTCCTTGCTCTGAGACATTATCGTGATGCGTTCCTGCAGCTTTGTTTGTGCTACGTTGTAAATATGCCCAATGCAAAATTCAAGCTTTTAAAAGACGATCAACATCTTTTAGTCATAAATTTCAAAGATTCACAAGGGACAGCAATAAGTAAATGGGAAAAGAAAATGGATGTCAGCAAAAATCTAGATACAATACAGAGCATAGACTCATGGCAAAAGCATGAAAATTTTAATTGAAAATTTATAAAAATATCCAATTGAAATGGGAAAACATGTATTGATGTAATTAAATTGCAAGTTTTTGTCTCATTAAATTAGGTTTGTTTGAAATGAGTGCTAAATTGGATGGCATTAGTGTAAGATATAGGCCTCTCATGGATGGATTGTAGCAATCGGAACAGTTTGTGATGAAGTATAAGAAGTGCCATTCAATATTTAAAATAATTTTGTCTCCATTAAAGTAATGGTATAAATTGTGACCTACCACTAACTATTTTTGTTTGGAAATGGCGTGTTGCTTCTGGTTGGAAGCATTGGGTCTACAAATGAATTATTTGCACTGACAAAAAGATACAATAAAGTACGAAAAGGATGTACAGGCAAAATAATGTATAGAAATTCAGTAGCAGATTAGAGTGAAATGCTATTTCATGAGGGGTTAAATGATTATTCCAAAATAATTTGATTATTTTACCTTGGAATCCCTGTAACAATTTAGTTTCACATTTGACAGTTTATATGAGGGAAAACATTAATATGAATAAGAAACAGATACAGTTAAAAAAAAACTAAGCATGTGCCCATTCCCACTGTTCCAATCACAGTTATGAAAGACATTTTTTGTCTAATGTAGTTACTTTTTAGTATGCATTCTGACCGACATGATTCCCATCTCCAACAATAACCATTGCACTCTGATGTATTACAGACAGGTTGAAACTATAAAATAAGTAACTTTTCTCGTACACTGTAGATGGCCTCATTGTAATCATGTAAAGTCTTTCCACTAACTGGATAGCACGTGACAAAAGCTTTATGCTGTACCTCGATACACAAGATAAACAAACTAACTAAAAGATGGGGAACACTGTCAGTCATGCCATTGGTTTAAAACTGAACTGTCTGCATTCAAATAAATTGGTTAAATGCCCTTCATCACTATCGTCCTATTTCATGAAACCTGTGTTCACTACAGTTGGTGATTACCAAGTTGTTGACACATCTGCGGGACAGATTATTACAGATACTTGAACCCAGGTAATCTGACAGAACATTTTAGGAATACTTTTAAGACATATTCAGTGTTGCCTAATTTCAGTTACAAATAATCAAATTATTATTACAAAGCCTGGGGTGATCTGAATTTTTGAGCTTGATTACAGAATTTAGAGAACAACATTTTACAAAGAGCGGTGAAATGTAGTTTCTATTTACCACAAAATTGTATTGATGATTTAATTCCATTGTGGGAAGTGCTCACATCTTTTATGTGACTGGAGCATAACACAATGAAATAATGTTGTAGTTACTTATTAAAACTAAACAGAAGTTATGCATACTATGGAATGTCCTATGTCTGCACCAGTAAATAAGTTTTTATTATTAGTATGTTTTGTATAAAATGTGATCTTATTTTTCCTTTATGTTTAATTTTATGATGTTAATCATAATACTCCATATATAAAATAACATTGGGGAGTCCAATATGAAATGAATTGGGGGAGTTTTTCATCTCTCTATAACCTTTGAACAAAACTACTTATTGAGATTTTGATTGTTATTATGTGAAAGAGGATGTATTGTTGCACTGAGATTCTCCAAGACCAGACGACCACATTGTGAATTCTAACAAGTCTTGGACTATTAATATTATACTTCGGTCGAGAAATTTGGGTATGGCAATTTTATGGTGTGGATGATCCAAGAAATTACTCCCATGTCAAAATTGAGAAGTCATGGCACATCAAAGGCAGTCACAGGATTGAAGATTGGACTGACAGGGGGGGGCGATAATAAACTGGGAAGATGACCAGGAATTGCAAGAAATCTTGGGTGGGATGGAAGCTGCTGGACCAACTCTTGCAATTCTCCTATCATTGGCACTGTTTACCTTAACAAATTTCTTACCCGAACTAAAACAAAAGTGCAGCATTATAGGTTGTGGACTTTAAATGACCTACTTGTCTCTGCCAATTACTGGAAAACCTCCACTTAAATGGACCTGCACACGTTATTGCAATGCAGTGAAGTATAATCAACCAATAGGTTTCTGACCATGTGGTTTGATAAATGTAGTTAATACTTATACACCTAAATCTATATTTTCATGCCCCACATATTAATTTTCCTCCATTACAAAAATTCAGTGTCTATGTCCTTTGTGGCTACAACTTGAAAATAGCCACCAGTTAATGTCAAGGTGACCCTCGATTTTCATGTCTTATAATAACAAGCACAAAAGTAAAATTGGGTATAAGACAAAAACAATTAGAGCCCAAAGGAAATAAGTATTTGTTACTTGTTTAACCAACATTCTTGCCCATTACACACATGGTCAACAGCCAGTAGTTGGGTGAATTTCAATTAAAAAATCAAAATGCAATGCAGTTCACATGGAGAATAATTTATAACATTCATAATTACAATAAAATCATTTTCTGGGTGTGTCTGAAAATTTAGCTATAATTTTGCTAAAAATAGCTATGATTGAAGATAATTTCTCAGCAAGTTTAATTACAGGGAATTAGCATACAATAATCCATGGACCAGTACTTTTATGCAGGGAGATTAGTTGAGGTAGCAAGTTTCTGACTGGAATGCATGTTTCTCACCATGGATGAGCAACAAATTTCAACTATACCAACTTTAAAAATGATAAATGTCAATGTAAATGACACCAGATCAGCAAGGGTGCCATAGCATTTGTGTTTAGCTTGTGGTGTCTTTCAGTTGTTCAGGTATTTCTTTGTTTTACACAACAGGTTCTTATTATTTGTACATCTTGCAGTTTAGTAAGGCTGCAAATTTTGAAATTTAAAGGTACAAGTTATATTAAATGATGGATTATTTAATTAGGTAACTTTAAAATTATATCAACATGCCTTTAGCAAGTGATCTCCAGATTTTTAATCAACATCATCTGAAGCATATTATGACAGTGGTGACAGGGTTACCACTAAACTCAGCAATAAGGACCTGAGGACTGACAGAGTGGACACCCTGTAATGCCTTCCTTGCTCTCCAACTCAATAGCAGACCCACTCCTCCCTGAGCAGAGTTGTTTATAGGACCTCTCCATGCTGACGATGTGATGAGGTCCCTGCCATCCGCTTTGTCAAACTTGATCTCTACGTTTCGGTAGACACGACGATGCCATCTCGGTAGACCTCGACTCTTTGCAATTGTTAAAGCGTTGAAAGTTGAAAACATCAATAACTTCTTGCACTTAAGAAGGGGTGCAGGTGCCTTAGTCCTGAAGTTGGACTGATCCCTCCACGGGGTATGCCCAGGGTTTAAAGAACCATCGTCATGGTGCCCAAATAGGCCAGGACCTCGACCAACTGGAGTGAGTACTTGCGCACAATATTCTGGCTGCGCTTGGGGACTTCAATGCCTGCCTTGAACCGGAGGATGTCTGTTATACCTATCGCACTGGTGACACTAACGGGAATGGTCAACACCTAGCCAGCTTTCTCCAGGAGTATAGTCTCCTAGCAGTCAACACCATGTTCAAGAAGCGACAGGGAAAGCTGTGGACACATCAGGACCGGTGCACAGAAGAAAAGCGCCAGCTAGATTACATCATGGTGCAACACAAATGGCGCAACAGTGTCATGGATGCTGAGGCGTACAACACTTGAGACCGTGAGCTCGGATCACGGAGTGGTAACAATATGAGTGATGCTTAGTCTGAGGCAGCCTAAATCTACAGGCCCCAAGGAAAAAGTGGACTGGAAGTTGTTTTCCTTTCAACCAGATCTACAGGCCCAATACACAGTTGAGGCAGTGAACCGCTTCCAGATGCTGGAGGAGGAGAAACGAGAAGGGGAGGCGGAAGAGGAGAGTGGAGGAACTGAGGCGAGGGAAAATGCTACTGCTCGCTACGAACGATTCATAGAGGCCAACTCTGAAGCAATGAAGAGTCTACCCAAAGTGAAGCGAGTGAAGAAAAGTCGCAACTCTGAGCACCCGGAAGTTGTTGCAGCACGGAAAGTAGTTGTTGAATGCCAAGACGCCTACTCTAGGAGCAGGAATGAGCAGCTCAAGGAGGACCTGAAGGCAGCCAAATCCCAACTCTTTGAGGTGTACGACAAACTGAAGGAGGAGGAGGTTGCGAGAATGACAGAGCCTGCCAACAATAGCAAGCGGTATAGCAAGGCATAGAGGGTCGTGAACGAGATCAGTAGCAGGAGGAAGGCTAAGTCAGGTCAAGTCAACGGGAATTCTCCAGAGGACCGAATCAACATGTGGTTCACCCTACGAGAACCTACTTGGATCACCTCTAACTGTCACTGAGGAAGATGAGGAGATTGAGACTGTCCTCATGGATGTACAGATTCACGTTGGCGCCTTTACTTTAGAGGAGCTGTGAAAAGTGAAGACCTTGTTGAAGCAAGGGAAGAGTCCAGGCCCTGATAACATCCCTCCAGAGGTGTTGAAAAACTGTGAGCTCGATGACATCATACTCAAGTTCTGCAACACAGCGCTAATGACGAATGACAAGCCAACCCAATGGTCACAATCCAACATCACTCCGTCCCCAAATCTGGGAGCCTGACAAGACTGACAACTATCGTGGCATCAGCCTGACACGTGTCTTGGCGATGGTCTACAACCACTTGATTCTCAACCGGATTTGGGCTGCTATCGACTGGAAGCTACGTTGCAATCAGAATGGCTTCAGAGAAAAGAGGAACACGGTCACACAGATCTTTGCCCCCCGAAGAATCATTGAGGAGGTGAAGAATAACAACCTGCCGGCTGTCCTAACCTTCATTGATTTCAAGAAGGCGTTTGACTCGATTCATCGATGCAAAATGATGAGGATTTAGGCGGCTTATGGTATCCCTCCTAGGCTCCTGAGAGCCATGGAGGATATGCACTTGGGCACCAAGGCCAAGGTTGTCACCCCGGATGGCGAGAGCAAAGTGTTCGAAATCCTCGCAGGGGTCTTACAGGGAGACACGCTGGCACCCTTTCTCGTTGTTAATGTCCTTGATTATGCAATGAGGCAGGCACTCAAGGAACATGAGGACTTCGGCTTCACAATCATCCCAAGGCGTTCAAAAAGAATTGGGTCAGTCAACTTGTCAGACCTCGACTCCGCTGATGGCATCGTCCTGCTGTCAGACCAAATTGGGGAGGCACAAGAGCTGCTCGGCAGGGTCGAGACGGAGTGCGAGAAAGTGGGCCTCCACCTCAATGCCAAGAAGACATGGCGTTCAACGGTGGTGACCATGAGCCTCTTAAAACCAGTGGCAGTGCATCTATCAAGAAAGTGGAGGACTTCAAGTAACTGGGAGCGAGGATGCAGAGCTCAGAGAATCACATCAAAGTCGGAAAGCGCTTGCATGGAAAGCCCTCAATAACATGGGGAAAATCTGGACGTCTCGGATGTCTAAGGGCCTCAAACTTAGATTCTTCCATGCAACTGTAGAGACAATATTATTGTACGGGTGTGAGGCATGGACTCTCACTCGAGCACTGCCCAAGACTCTCGATGGTATCTACACCCGAATGCGCAAAGGTTTAAAATGTCAGTTGGAGGGACCACACCACCAACTCCCAGCTCTATGAGGAGATTCCACCTCTGACCAAGAAGATCAGGTCAAGAAGGATGAGGCTCACTGGTCATTGCCACCGCTATCCAGAAATACCAGCAAACAAGGTTGTGCTGTGGGAACCCACTCACGGAAGACGGAACCCGGGACGACCAAACAAGACGATGCTGAGGACGTTGATGGAAAACGCATATGTGGAGACAAAAGAGGAGCTTGCCAGCTGTATGGAGGACAGAGATGTGTGGTGCGTCCGTCACCGTGCCCGTCGGAAACCAGCATCACTGTGTCGCTCATGTTTTCAACGATTTAATAATAATAATAATAATCATCTGAAGAATTAATACTAATTCCTGTCTCAGCAATTTCGTTGTAAAAACCATGTTCTTGGATTCAGCTAAGGGTGCAGGATTGGAATGTGAGGTTCACCAGTCCGTCTTTAATTCCATGCAGCCAGTACACCAATTTAGTGGTCTACATGCTCCATTCCAAGAATTTAATTACCCAATGGTACTAACTAGGCGGTTCACCAGCTGGCTCCATCAGCAGGGGCCCAATATTTTGAGTAGCTACTTCTAGTTAAAACCAGGTCTGCACTGCTATAAGGAAACTGCAGGAGGTAGATCTAACATAAGATTCAGTGTATGCAGGGAGAAATCTCACAATGTTAGACTCCTAGAATTTATGATGCTGCTCCAGAGATTTTGTTGCAGGAGGTGCAAGATCAGAGAGAAGTTCTGAATCAACAAAGCACCCAGAAAGGTCTCCAGATACACATTTAGTAGGCAATAGGAATGAAAATCTAAAACTTGTAAATCTTGGAAAGCTAAATAGGCAGTTGGCATTGGTGGTCTTTGATAGAATTATAACCCAAGGATTTGGATGTTTGAAACCAACCTGGTACCAATGATCGATTAGTTGGAATTCCCAGCCAACTCATTTTCACATCAGTGAGCTGAAGATAACATCGGGCTGATGCTGTGGCTTCTGTTGCTGTTGTGCTATAAACTGAAAACACCCAATATCTGCTACACAGAAGATTAGCATGCTATCTTTAAAGGTCATTGTTGCTGTGCAAACTTAGACTTGCTATTGTGGCAATGGGATACTGTGTAAAGATAATTCTGGGTGTCACTGGCACCCAGTGGGTGACTAGGATGCTGAAGCAGTCGTTCAGTGGAGCCCTTTGCTGTCAGGAAGATAACATTTGTCCTCTTACGCACTACTTTACTAGTACCGCTCAGCTTGCCAAATCCAGATTGCCAGTGCACGTTCTGTTGTCGGGCTATCTATTTGCAGAGTTTCAAGGTTATTTTCCAAGTCTATCACCTAGCTTCTTCAACCAAAGATTAGCAGTCATTCAATAGTTGCTTGATTAGTAGATCACCACGATGTAAGTGCACTAAGACAAGCAAATTCACATGAAAGACAAGCATCAAAAGAATACATATATACTAAAGTGATTTTGGTATTCAACTTGGATTAATTTCATTTGCAATTTTTTTTTTCTAACATTTGTTTCGGAATGCCTTTTGTTTTGTCACCGACTGGCACTTCGTAACAATAATAATAATAATAATATTCATTTATTGTCATTGCAACGAGTACAACGAAATTAAAAAATAGCCAATCCTGACGGTGCGTACAAACATATATGCAATAAATGCAAAAACAAATAAATACATAAATACAATTAAATACAATTATATTAAGTACAAGATTTTTTAACGGTGTTGCCTAGTGCAAAGGTAGTGTTCAGTTCTCGTATGGCCCTGGGGTAAAAACTGTTTTTAAGTCTGTTTGTTCGGGATTTGATCGACCTGAAACGTCGACCAGAGGGCAGATGAACAAACAGACGGTGGCCGGGGTGGGATGGATCTTTTATTATTTTACCTGCTCTACTGAGGCAGCGTAGGCTGAACAGGTGCTCCAGGGAGGGCAGTGAGCAGCCGAAGTGAAGGAAGGTGAATTGTTAGTCTTAATAGAGAATTGGGCTTGTAGTTACTGTTAATGGTTTGGATGATCTTTTCAACAACAGATTGGGCTAACAGAATTTGCTAGATTGATTGCCTCCCTGCATCTTTCAGCCTCTTACCATTTAGCTGGTGTCAAGGGTTGACCTCTCATGGTGACAGGGCTGTGCAGACTGCCATTCAGCTTGATGTCTGCTCTGGCTGGAGCTTGAGGGCACCTCTGGAGCAGGGGACAGGGGAAGTGCTGTTTCTGCATTGCAACCACCTTTGCTCAGATTTTGTGTGGCAGCACAAGTTTCATTGAGTGTGTGGTGCACAATAGTTATCAGCAGTGTTATCAATGGATCAATTGGTAACAACTGACAGCAAAATGCTAAATGTTGCAAATATATCCATGACATTTGATGTCAGGGGAAAGTCCGATGACACATTCGACTGTCTCATCCATCTTGGGTTATGCAACTTTATGAGAAGGAACAGCAGCAAATAGTAACAGCAGCCAAAATCAATTAATTCACAACTAATCTGTAATTAATAAATCATTCCTTAAAGGAGTACTGGCCAGGTCTTTCATGGGGAGGGCCTTGGCTGGGTCTGTGATCACCAAAGTGGCAGCATGGCATCAAATCAGCATTGCACTCAGATTGACATCCTGATCTATCATGCTAATAAACTCACTAATAATAGCATCCAACAAGATTTACTCCATGAATCTGACTGTTATCCCACCTTTACTTCTGTTCAAAAAGCAGTATTAGTGTCCCTTCTTTCCTCTCAGTTGATCAGCAATGATTGAATAGCAGAGTAGACCTGAATGGCCTAATTCTGCTCCAATAACTTATGAAAATAAATGGTGTTTACAATGCTGTATATGTGCCAATTATATTTCAAAACTCACAAAATATCATCTTTAGTCTGATTAGTAACTATTACTTTCAGTTTAGCCAGAGAGAAAATCCACATTAGTTTTCCCCATTCAAATTTTGTTTTAATTAAAATCTTTTATGGATCGTAGACAATGAAGGAAGATTTGTGAACACAAATTTTGTTTTCTTGAAACATAAAAATAATATGTTGGTGTTCAGAATTTGCAAGCACCGTGGGTGTTCTCTGTACTCATCTATAGATGGATTTTGTTAACAGCTTGGAATTATCGTAAAAATTGTATTATTCGTTTTAATTGTAAAAATTAAAAACAATATTATAAAATACAAGTAAAATGTCTAATTTCAGACATGCAAAAAGGTGTTTTATGCGATAGGACAATGCATGTTTTTTCAACAGTCATAACTAATTGGCAGAACAGAATTCCAAATAGGGCAAGAATAATTATATTTGAGGATGGTATTTTGTCCTTTGATTTCTATTTCATTTTTTAAAAAGTCACATCTGTGCCCTTAAAAGATTTTATAGTTGCCTTCACTGTTCTTTGCATAAGTTTCCTTACAAATTTTGCAACACCAGATTTACCTTTCATAAGTGTAAATATATCCTGCTCTTTTATGTTCCTTAACAATTTAAAACAGTGACCTCTAGAGAGTCATATAGCACAAGACAGGCCCTTAAACCCTGCAAATCTGTGTTAATCATCAAGCACCCATTACATTAAACCCTTCTTTTCTGCATATATCCTCATTAATCACCCTTCAGATTCTACCATTTGCTAACACAACAGAGCAATTCACAGTGACCAATTAACCTAACAACCCACACATCTTTGGGATGTAGAAGGAAACTGGAACTCCCAGAGGAAACTCATGCACTTATGAGAAGAATATGCAAACTCCACACAGACAGCATCAGAGGTCAGGGTTAAACCTGGCTGCAACTGTGGGGCAGCGGCTCTACTAATTTTGCCACTAACAACATCTACCTTGCCTCCTTTACAATGCTGAAAGTTTCTCACTAAGGAGTGCCTTGTGTTTCACTGATCAGAATTGTATTAATTGTTTAAAATTTATCGTTTAAAAATCCTTACTCATTGTTTAGTACTACAGTATTGATTGGTTATGCTGAGCACTTAGGTTGTTAAAATTCATTTTATGCATTCTACAGAAAACATGGCCTGGGTCAAGTATCCATAACATACTGAATGAAATTCTATCTGCCAATGGTCCCTTTCTTTTGTGGGTAATTATGGTTGTTCAGTCTCAGCTCTTGAATACTGAAGAATTGGAAGAATCCTGCCTGTTAGATGTAGACCAACAAAGCACAATGTGTTTTGAATTATTCACTGTACTCATCTAACACTCCTCCAGGGCCCAGACACTTCAAGGAGCTGAACTTGTTTATTAACACAAAAGCTTCAAATCACCACCCATCTACTCCCTCTTTGATGTGTAGGAAGGAACTGTAGAATGCTGGTTAAAATTGAAGATAGACACAAAATGCTGGAGTTACTCAGCGGGACAGGCAGCATCTCTGGAGAGATGACCAATCTCTGGGTGACGTTCGGGTCGAGAGCCTTCTTCAAACTCTTGTTAGGGGAATGGGAGGTACATAGATAAGGAAGTGTATAGATAAGTAAGTGTAAGGTGTGAAAACATGACAAAGGGAATGAAGTTCAAGGAAAATGTAGAATAGATCATTGTTAGTTGGGAGAAGGTAACACAAAGCAAACGGATCACAAGTCTTACTGTCTCCGACTACATTTTATCACCAGTCTTATAGTCTCTGACTACATTTTATCTGTTTGCTTTGTTGTTACCTTTTCCCAACTAACAATGATCTGTTCTACATGTTCCTTGATGTCCATTTCTTTTGTCCTGTTTTCACACCTTGCAACTTCCTTATCCATGCACTTCCTGATCTATCTACCTCCAACTCTCCTGACATCAGTCTGAAGAAGGGTCTCGACCTGAAATGTCACCCATTCCTTCTTTCCAGAGATGTCGCCTGCCCCGCTGAGTTACTCCAGCATTTTGTGTCTACTCCCACTAAAATCCTTGGATAGCATAGACCAAAATTGGCATTTGTAGGAGCAACAGAAGAAGTCAGGAGAGAGAAATAAGAGTTAGGATAGTTCCAAACTGGACCATACCAGAAAGATAACTAGCTAACAAATGAAGAGTAAATACAGCTACAAATTCTCTTCTGGATGAGAGGCTTGGATTTTAAAAAAACATAAAAGGTTAGAGTAGTGAGAAAAATCTAATTCTCTCAATCACAATTACTACAATTTGAATTAGTAATGTATTACGAATTGTAAAATTTAAAAAAGCTAATTATTTACCCTGCCATTCTAAACCTTTATTAAAGAAAGCAGTATTATATCCATGTTATAGGAGCACCTTATTTTGGGTTCTTTTATTACTAAATACTCCATTTAGGAACTGGCCAATGACTTGTATTAAGATTTTAATGCTGTTTTAGACATACAATTATGAATTGGAATGTAATATTGAAAGATATATAGATAATAGGTCACTGAATTGTAAATTCTGCTGGCTGTGTTTCTGAGTATGCAGGTTTAGCAAAATCTGGCCCCAATCAGAGAGGTGTAAGAAGGAACTGCAGATGCTGCTTTACATTGAAGGTAGACACAAAATGCTGGAGTAACTTGGCGGGACAGGCAGCATCTCTGAACAGAAGGAAAAGGGAACGTTTAGGGTCGACACCCTTCTTCAAACCAATTCTTTCACAAGAAGAGAAAACAAACATATTTATGTTTGTGCGCACACAATCTCACACGCATACTCCGCCACCCAGCCACTCACGCACAACTCCTAGCAGCCAGTTGCACAGCAGCACTGTTAGGATTCTGGGACCAGATCAGCTCTCCACCCTCTCTTCTGGCGTAGAGTAAGTGGCATGGGGGACCTAGAGGGAAGGGGATGAAAATAAACTTTTGGCAAAGGGGGAAGAAAAGAATAAGAGAAAAACAAAACATTAGTTCGATAGTGCAGAAATGGTACACATTTCAATCTAGTTTATAGGGTGGACCGATTAAAACATAAACATGTGTAATAAGGACTTATGGAACAAGACTGATTAGAATTAAGACAAGGATCTCCTCTCCCCATTTGAATGGCACAACAGTCTTGAGGGCCTGAAAGACCTACTCATATGTTCTGTTCAATTTAATGTCATATATTACTAGGGTAAGTCAAAAGGGTCTTTCACTTCCCCAATCTTCAGCCAAATTATACTCCAAGAGGTAACACGGGACTGTAATTAAATTAAATTTAATAAAGGCTTATTCCAAAGTGCATTTAACTTTTCAACTATAAAATTATGTTATACAATAAAGAGTACTATCTTCACCCCCCCACCTACTCCCCCCTCCCTCACACAACAATCATTTCAATGGCTATGGATTTCGCTGCATGAAACCAAATTCCTTGAGGATGTAAAAACCCTCTAAAAATGTCATGTTTTATCAGGTAGCAATTACAGGTATTTTAAAAGTTTGAATGGGTTTGAGTCAATTATTTTTTTAAACCCCTGGAATTTCTGGAACAAAATTTATTAAAACCATGTGATGCAATTTAATAACATTAAATATTAACCAATTCCCAAATTTCTGATTTTCATTATTTCAGAGATTGCAAATCAAACGGCAATTTCTAATCATTGTGAAGGTCTCAGAGATCAATTTAATACTACCTGCCCCGATACAGAAATTGGGAGAAAGGCAAATGAATAGAGGTTACCTTTCCCCACTGCGCCTTAAGCACATTAACTACAGCATCACAGTTCCACCTTAGATGGTTAACATACATAGGTCTGGTTTCTTTTAGTGTAACTGACTCAGCAGTTTGTTAGTGCCTCTTAACAATAATACCAATTTGAATTGTGACTTCAAACTAATACTTGCCAAATTTGGCTAAGCAATTGCTGAAGTAAATATTTTGAGGGGGGAAGGAGGCTTGAGCAGAGGACTTTACAACATTGATGTAGTGAGCTCTTGGTAAGTTGGTTCTGAAACATTTCAAGCATAGGCTGAGATCCCGAACTTGACCACATCCTCTTCCTGAAATTGCCATTTCAGCAATGTAAATGATCTATGCTACTTATTTCTGCAAATATCCATTGATTCAACCAAAGTTACTTGTTTGATTTTTCCAACTGACTTTGCCCCCTCCTGCTCCCCAACACACATACGCACACACACTTTTTCATCAATCCTTTGCAAAAGAAAAAAATGAGCAAAACATGAAAGTCTGCTCTATACCAACTTGTTCTGGATGTTTGCAAACTGTACCCGCTGAATGGTAGCAAAGTAGAAAATTACACAGTATATCATGCAATACTTGGATCTGGCTTGCTGCACTGTATCCATCGATTAAAAAACATGAAGGATTAGAACTTACAATAATTCAACCCTGACTTCCATTTTATGAATTCAGCTCAGCCAGAATAATTGCATTGATTATTGTACTTTTCTTGACATTTTTCTAGTGGTTCATTGGGTACTGTACTGGTACACAGAAGTTTGTTCAGTCTTCTCTTTGTCTGGCAGTGTTGACGTTTGTTAACGTTTCACTTTAACAGGATTCAGCAGATGCTTTTGTGACCTAAATTCTTGAGCCGAAGCAGAGTAAGAGAATGTTTAGCAGGCACTAGCTGAAACCTGTTTTGCTGTGGGAAAGAGATTAAAAAAAAAAATCTTATGTTTGTAAATAGTCTTGGCAAAATGATTAAAATAAATCATTTTAATATCACTGGACTAAATTCATAAGGCATTTCATACGACACCATTCACATGACACACAGCCAAGTTAACCAATACAGATGAATGCAAAGGGGGAATTGCAAGCATTCATAACCATGTATCATCTTTTGTAATATTTTCCTCAGCCAAGCTAAACTTCAAGCTGCATTTCACCACAATGTTTTCATATGGAATCAACAATATATATTGAAATCTGAAAGCTCTTATCCGGTTTAACTCGGAACTAAGTAACTACGTTTTACTTCAACTTATTCTTGATAATGCATTGCATTATACATAAACCTGAATTAGCATGAGAATTGTACGTCTTGCTTGTGGAGATGGTAAATTATGCGTTAAGAGTGAACAGGAACATAGTGTTTGGTATTGGTACCTGAACTTTACAGCCTGGGAAATGTTTATGAATGAACTGACAAGAATCAACAAAATAGCAGAGTTTTGAAAACGTTAAAGAATGCACAAGTTTTAATGCAGAAAAAACAAACTGGTAGGTGAACTAGCTCTGTAGGTAGCTTGTCATAATAAAACTGCATGTAAAAGTTGAAATTTACATCATTATCTGTCAATTCCCATTATCTGTCTTCAAATTCAGTGTTATGAAAAGTAATATCTGAATTGCAAGATTAGATTTTTTTGTTGCATTCAACAATTTCTCTGTTGGGCTCCTGAATTTGATATAACAGGCATGTACTGACGAAAGTTACAGTTACCCGATTTTGAGAGATATTTTCACTTCTTTTAAAAGAAACCGGCCATCAGGTCAATAGGATTGGTTTTAACTTGTTACATATTTTTAATGAATTTGTCAGAAAAAGCTATATAGACTTATTGCAGCTAAGGAAATGATGGAGTAAAGAGAAACCACAGCAGACTGTACAGAGCAAATGCAAGAAAATAGTTTGGAGACAGTGAAACTCGCCAATCACTTATTTGTGCTGAATGATTTGTTTAAATGTCTTGGTCGGTAAAGTTAGCGGAGCACTGACCTTGGCTAGCAAAGCAACTTTCTAGCTGTGTTTTGAATACATTTTGTAATTACGCGAGGAAATGAAATCCTGCATCCCCAGTAGTATAAACTCAAGGTTATGTAAAAATGACTAGCTGACAAATAACATTTTCCTCTGTTGCAGCCTATGTATGGATTTTTGTCTTCAGGACAATTATCATTGTTTTTCTTAATTATATTTAAGAAGTGTATGGCTTCTGTTTTATAATTCTCCAAAGCTAGCTTAGTCAAGGTTAGCAACACAACAGCACAAGAAATAGTGCTGTTGCCTGATAATATCATATCAATAGACAATAGGTACAGGAGTAGGCCATTCGGCCCCTCGAGCCAGCACCACAATTCAATGTGATCATGGCTGATCATTCTCAATCAGTACCCCGTTCCTGCCTTCTCCCCATACCCCTGACTCCGCTATCCTTAAGAGCTCTATCCAGCTCTCTCTTGAATGCATTCAGAGAATTGGCCTCCACTGCCTTCTGAGGCAGTGAATTCCACAGATTTACAACCCTCTGACTGAAAAAGTTTTTCCACATTTCCATTCTAAATGGCCTACCCTTAAACTGTGGCACCTGGTTCCGGACTCCCCCAACATTGGGAACATGTTTCCTGCCTCTAACGTGTCCAACCCCTTAATAATCTTATATGTTTCGATAAGATCCCCTCTCATCCTTCTAAATTCCAGTGTATACAAGCCTAGTCGCTCCAGTCTTTCAACATATGACAGTCCCGCCATTCCGGGAATTAATCTAGTAAACCTACGCTGCACACCCTCAATAGCAAGAATATCCTTCCTCAAATTTGGAGACTAAAACTGCACACAGTACTCCAGGTGCAGTCTCACTAGGACCTTATACAACTGCAGAAGGACCTCTTTGCTCCTATACTCAACTCCTCTTGTCATGAAGGCCAACATTCCATTGGCTTTTTTCACTGCCTGTTGTACCTGCATGCTTCCTTTCAGTGACTGATGAACTAGGACACCCAAATCTCGTTGTATAAAAACGTTATATCAAAACATTTTTTTCTCATTTTCTATGTCTTTCAAATATCTAATTGGAAATTTATTAATGAATCCACACTTCTTGCTCTCTTCTTAATATACCTTGTATCAGTGTCCAGAATTGAATAAAGTATATGTCAATAAATATTTTATTTTCTTAAATGGATCTACAAGAAAAAAATCTATTAACAGTAATTAATCTCACTAGTGTAAACCTGGTGATTGTTCAAAAAAGCAAATTTATGGGAAATGCAAAATCTTCAGATCATCTGTTTCAGCTCTGGTATACGAAAAAGCAACTTACTGCAAACTTTTATATACAAGATGAAATGTTCAAAAAATAACAATATCTGCAAGCAGATTGCAAGCAGAAAAAAAAGCACTTCAAAACTTTGGTGCTTTTTAAAAAAAAATGTAGTGGTGGAAAATTCAGATTCAGCTGTAAGTTCCTGGTAATATCTACAGAGAAAACAGTGCCCTCCATAATGTTTTGGACAAAGACCCATCATTTATTTATTTGCCTCTGTACTCCACAATTTGAGATTTGTAATAGAAAAAAATCACATGCGGTTAAAGTGCACATTGTCAGATTTTATTAAATGGTGTTTTTATGCATTTTGGTTTCACCATGTAGAAATTTACAGCTGTGTTTATACATAATCCCCCCATTTCAGAGCACCATAATGTTTGGGACACATGGCTTCACAGATGTTTGTAATTGCTCAGGTGTGTTTTAATGCCTCTTTAATGCAGGTATAAGAGAGCTCTCAGCACCTGGTCTTTCCTCCAGTCTTTCCATCACCTTTGGAAACTTTTATTGCAGTTTATGAACATGAGGACTGAAGTTGTGCCAATGAAAGTCAAAAAAGCCATTGTGAGACTGATTAACAAGAATAAAACTGTTAGAGACATCAGCCAAACCTTAGGCTTACCAAAATCAACTGGATGGAACATCATTAAGAAGATAGCACTGGTGAGCTTCTAATCGCAAAGGAACTGGCAGGCCAAGGAAGACCTCCACAGCTGATGACAGGAATTCTCTCTATAATAAAGAAAACACCTGTCCGACAGATCAGAAACACTCTTCAGGAGTCAGGTGTGGATTTGTCAATGACCACTTCATGAACAGAAATACGGAGGCTACACTGCAAGATGCAAACCACTGGTTAGACCAGAAAATAGGATGGCCAGGTTACAGTTTGCCAAGAAGTACTTAAAAGAGCAACCACAGTTCTGGAAAAAGGTCTTGTAGACGGATGAGACAAAGATTCACATATATCAGAGTGATGGCAAAAGCAAAGTATGAAGGAACTGTCCAAGATCCAAAGCATACCACCTCATCTGTGAAACACGGTGGTGGGGGTGTTATGGCCTGGGCATGTATGGCTGCTGAAGGTACTGGCTCACTTATCTTCATTGATGATACAACTGCTGATGGTAGTAGCATAATGAATTCTGAAGTGTATAGACACATCCTATCTGCTCAAGTTCAAACAAATGCCTCAAAATTCTGGCCAGCGGTTCATTCTACATCAAGACAATGATCCCAAACATACTGCTAAAGCAACAAAGGAGTTTTTCAAAGCTAAAAAATGGTCACTTCTTGAGTGGCCAAGTCAATCACCCGATCTGAACCCAATTGAGCATGACTTTTATATGCTGAAAACTAGCCCCCAAAACAAGCATAAGCTAAAGATGGCTGCAATACAGGCCTGGCAGAGCATCACCAGAGAAGACACCCAGCAACTGGTGATGTCCATGAATCGCAGACTTCAAGCAGTTATTGCATGCAAAGGAAATGCAACAAAATACTAAACATGACTGCTTTCATTTACATGACATTGCTGTGTCCCAAACATTATGGTGCCCTGAAATGGGAAGGGGGAAGGGAAGGTGTCTATGTATAAACACTGCTGTAATTTCTACATGGTGAAACCAAAATGTATAAAAATGGCCTTTATTAAAATCTGACAATGTGCACTTTAATCAGGTGATTTCTTTCTATTGCAAATCTCAAATTGTGGAGTACAGAGGCAAATAAATAAATGATGGGTCTTTGTCCCAAGCATTATGGAGGGCACTGTATATAGCACAGAAATAGACCATCTATCAACATAACCATCAATTAATTCCCTCACCTAGCTTTCCACTGAATACATACACACAACTTAATCTATTCTGTAACATGAGATTTCAGATCCTGAATAATTTCCGGATAAAACTATTTTCTTTTGTATTTGATTTCTTGCTGATAACCCCTCTGGTTACGTCTTTCCCACAAATGGAAACAACGTCTCTGCCGACTGATAAAGGATTCTAACAGTTTTCAAGGCCTCCACTGTAACATCCCTCGACCTTTCCCTTTCCAGAGGCATAGACAATTCATCTTTTCCCGATGTATTTTTGGCATAATTTTCTTTGCATCCACTCTAATGCCTTCATATGTTAAAATGCCAGACAGAACTGGACAAAGTTCTTCTAATGATTTAATCAAAGATGCCATGGAGTTAAATAATTTGAATTTTGCAATTGAAGCGAGTGTAGAATTGCCACAAAGGTTATGGTTAGACAACATTGTGGGCAAATTATTGACAGTTTCTCTAAATCAGTATTGGAGGACACACCAGTTGTTACTCATTTTCCAATTTTTTTTAACCTAACGTCATTCAATCACATCAAATGAAAGAAAAAAAATCTCTTCTCAATGGTGTCCATGAATTCACTAGTTAAGTGCAAGAACACTGCTGGGGAATGCAAACAAACACTTCCATAAAGAATTTTACCAATTCGGTTACATGTAAGAGGGTGGCACTTACATGTAAGAACACCATTATATTTGCCATTTCCAGTTTGATAGCATAAATGCAAGCAAGGAATGGGTTTACAATAATGCCAAAAGTGCCACGGAAATTTGTATTGAGCAATGAAAGTCATTATATCTTAGGCCCATGAAATTAATAACTTTCCATTGTCCTATTGGTTCTCCAGCCAAATTGCATTTGAGTAGCAAAATGGACAGCAGCTTTTTATTTACAAAAGTTGCACTATTTTCAGATGAATTATCACTGGCTGTAATTATAATCATCGGCCTCCCTGCTCTTGATCACTTTCTGTTAAATGACTCACAGGCACAAGATTTTATTTTTAAAGAATGTCTTTCCCTGAACTCCTGAATCTCCTCCTTAAATATCTCCTGTTGCTCCGATTGATTTACCATCAAGTATCTGTTTCCAGTCCATTGCTGCTAAATCACTTCACAGCCTAGTGAAATTAGGCTTACCAAAATTTAGAGGCTACCCTTGTCTTCTTCCATAACAATGCAAAATTCATTTTTCACTATTGAAAAATGCTCTTCCAGTCATACTCTTCCCATCTATCCAGCTTCATTCCCCTAATCTGAAACCAGAATGTCCTTTTGACTGTCTTGTTATAAACCTGGTTTATATGCACATCCCATTTTATATCTTCCTTGGACTGTCCAAAGATTTATAGTATATGGCAAATAATGTGATTATCCTTTTATGTTATTTAATCAAACCATTTAGCCAATTTAAAGATCATTCTAACATTACTTCTGGCTTGATTGTAATCATAAATAGTCTTCTTTGACTGGAAAGCACACAACAAAAAGTTTTTCTCTATACTTCGATACATGATACAATAATAAACTAACCTAAATCCACCTTGCCTTGGTTGCGGAAAAGATTCAATGGGCTGAATGGGCTATTCTGCTCATGTCTTGTGAAACAGATCATTCACTATCTTGGCATCCGATCAAGACTTAACTAGCCTTTAGTTCCATATCTTTTCTCCCACACATTGCCACTAGCCACTGTCATGTATTCACCAGTCTCGCTGTTTTGGCCTATCTCTCAGTAAAACACCACACCATCTCACTGTTACTTCCTGACTCAATTTATCCCAATGCTCTCTTGACCATCCTCCACTTTCTAATCTACAGTTCATCCAAGTCCTTGCTGCATGTCCTTTCCCGCAAAAGTCCAACTTGTCTACCGCCACTTTTTTCTGCATTCTTGCCGAGTCATTCACTTTCCCCACTTCCTTCCTGTGAGGCTGACTTGATGTTCATTTTCTCTTAACATCTCTGTCAAGGACCATGCAACATCATTTAGAGGTATATTATTGGAGCATACATTCTTGATATGGCTGAGATGCTGTACTTGAATTGTGTTTTAGTGTTTACCTGTCCTATCAAAATGTTCAATATCTCCATTTAATTGAAAACAATGCGAGAAAGAGATTGTCGTCAATACAATTAATTAATGAGAAATGTGGGATAAAAAAGGACAAAAAAAATCAATTCATTTGAAAACAAAAATAATACAAAATAAATGTATATAAGAAAATAAGATGGATGTAGCCAACTATTTGAACACAATCATTGCTGGGACAAATTTAAAAACAAAAAAAAATACATAAATGTGGAAGCATAGAAACAAATAAATACACTACAGGAATTCAATGTTCATATTAATTAGATATTTTTAGGGATATTACAAGTGTCATTTTTTTCTAGTGACAAAACTCACACATGCATCTTTACCTACTGGTTGTGAAGATGCTAAATATGAAGTAATTTTTAAATTAATTTGATATTCCATAAAGCACAAAGCTCATTGATAAGTCTGGTTTGTTGATCAATATATATACATCGATACTAATCAAATTAGGATATACCCACTCTTAATTTAAAGTCAATTACATTAAATTGTTGTATTATTTGGATTTGTTGCTCAATTAAAATGACATTTTTTAATATGCTGAATGATTTAAATAACTTGATTAATCCATTCACCACTGTACATGAAATTATGTTGAATTATTTGGAATACTCTGCATTGAATGTCAATGATCTGGACAAAATCATCTTAGACCTTCATTTATTCAATATTTATATACATAATTCCTTACTACGTTTGCTTTTTGTTCTATTCAGTGCACATTTATTCCTCATCCAGCCTCGCCAACTATGGCTGGAAGAAGAATGTTCCATAAATGTTTCAGGCTAGTGTCATGAAGATGACTAGTAGTGGTCACACAAAACTCCAATATAAACTTCAAAAGATAGTGACTTTGGAAAAGAAATAGAAAACACTTTAGTATTCCTGGAACCTTTACCAGAACTACACTTTCAAAAACTTAAATTCTAACAAATGATATCAAGTGTGGGTTTGCAGCTTTTTAATTTTTCTGTACTATTTCTGTTGTATATGTCAAGCTCAATTACATAGATCGTTGGTGGTGAAAGTGGACACTTGTTGGCTACTGCTAGATTCTTAGCCAACATTTAATGAGTTCTAATTAAAATCAGAAAAACATACATCTCCAAAAACTGATCCACAGATAGTGAAAACCTTCCTTACCTGTAAACATCATTACAAACAGAGAGATAGATACTATCCAGGATACTCTGCTGTTGGACTCCTCGAAGTATGTCATTAAGTCGTAAAAAAAAACACCGAATGATTTAATTATGCCATATGTGAGGGCTTCAATGAAAAAGAAGGAAACGGCTGTGATCCAGCCCCAACCTCCATCTGGAGTCTTTGTGTAAACATTTCTAGTCCATCCTCCTGTCTTTCCCGCGAACACCGTCATTTCCACGATTTGTTCTCTGCATTTAGAAATAAATAATTGATTTCAGTTTTAAAATGCTATGATCTATAAATTTCACATTTAGTATTAAATACACATGACAGTGCTAACATCACACGATCGTACAAATTAAGGGCTGGTGCAAGCCCCTCAAGCCTATTGTCATCTAATAACATCATGGATGACCTAGTTATAATCTCAAATTCACATTCTCACCTACCCCTGTAACCTTCCATCTCCTGGTGTGACAAGTATCTATCGCTGCCTTAAAAATGTTTAAAGACTGCTTCCATTGCCTTTTGAGGAGAATCCCATTGGCTCTCAATCTCCAGAAAAATGTTTGCATCATCTTTGCCTTCAATGGGCAATCCCTAGTTCTAGATTCTTCACACAAAAAAAACCTGTCAAGATCCCTCAGAATCTTACATGTTTTAATTAAGTCTCCTTTGATTCTTCTGTACTCTGCTAAATACAAACTTAGCAGCTCCAAATTTTTCCTCATAAGACTACCTGCCCATCCTAGATATTAGAGCAGTAAATACGTTCTTTGAAATTACCCATCCTTAAATAAGTCCACCCATACTGTGCACACTACACTAAATGTGGTAGCACCAATTTCCTATAACTGAAGCAATACCTCCCTATTTTTATTCAGTTCCCTTCATAATAAACAATACCAACCAATTAGCTTTCTTAATTACACTGCATCTACTGACCAGCCCTTTGAATCATGCCCCAAATCCAATTTACCCCCACAGGAGCTGCCTGCCCCACTGAGGTCTTCTGTATTTGGTTTTATGCTGTTTTCAGCAGAACCACTCAATTGGTACCTGTGTTGTCAGCCCTTTACAAACTTTTGAAAATCAGTTCCCAATAAGGCCAACTCAGTTTTAACGTCACCCATTCCTTCTCACCAGAGATAATGCCTGTCCTCAGCATTTTGTGTCTATCGTCAGGTTAATGACCACAAAGTTTCAGATCGTACAACAATGTTTAAGTTTGCAAGAAATTAAAGAAGGTGCTGAATTTCCCTTTGGGAAAATAAAGTGAAGATAAAGATGCTGAAGGGGGACCTTTATTGTTGCCTCTTAATGTAAAGTAGTCATTTTTATAGTCATTCAATTCTTTTAAAACTGACAGCTTTTTTAAGCAGTCAGATTCTTTTTTTGTGTGTACTTTCCACAGGAATTCTTGACATCATGGTCCTTTAGATTTTGAAGCCTGTAGTAATTTTTTTTACTCTTAAATTGTAATCCATTTTGACTTCAAGGATGTCTGTCTAGCAAATCAGAAGCATTGCAAATTAAAATGTATTCCACGTTTGAAATGTTGGTGGATAAAACAGAGAAGCATAGTTGCTTATAAATGGTGAGTTGCTTATAAATCGATGTTCAAGTAAAAAGACACAAAGTGCTGGAGTAACTCAGCAGGTCAGACAGCAACTCTAGAGAGCATGGAGAGGCGACTTTCCGGGATCCTTCTTCAGATTCAAGCGGCAGTTTGAAGAAGGCTCCTGACCCAAAACATAACTTATCCATGCTTCCAGAGATGCTGCCAGAGTTACTTCAGTACTTTGTCTTTTTTTTAAACCAGCATCTGCAGTTGCTTGTATCCAAATTCAAATGGATCTAGGTGTCCATGTTACAAGCCATCAAAAAACAAGGACAGCAAGCATTTAGGAATGCAAATACACGATATGTTGATTTTATTACAAGAGATTTCAATACAGATGTTTTATTCCAGTTATATAAAGCTTTGTTGAGACCGCACATGGAGTAATGTATACAGTTTTCCCCACCGTACACAAATAACAATATATTACTTTGGAGGGAGTGCTGTTAAGTCTGGTTCTAGGGATGTTAGGTTTGCCTTATGAGGAGAGATTGAGCGAAGAGTTTAGCAGAATGAGAGGAGATTTCATTGAAACTTTAAATAAAACTTTACACGGCTCGTTAGGTTGGATGCAGGAAGATACTGTCCCTGGCTCAGGCATCTTAAATGAGGGGTCAAAGTCTCAGAATGAATTGCTAATCATATAGAACTGCATTGGGTAAAATGTCTTCATGTGAAGGATAGGGGATCTACGGAATTCCCCACCTTGGAGAACCGTGAAGTTTCAATAAGTGATTACATTCAAAACAGATTTATAACATATAACATATAACAACTACAGCACGGAAACAGGCCCGTTCGGCCCTTCCAGTCCACGCCGACCACTCTCCCTGACCTAGTCTCATCTACCTGCACTCAGACCATAACCCTCTAATCCCCTCTTATCCATATACCTATCCAATTTACTCTTAAATAATAAAATCGAGCCAGCCTCCACCACTTCCACCGGAAGCCCATTCCATACAGCCACCACCCTCTGAGTAAAGAAGTTACCCCTCATGTTACCCCTAAACTTTTGTCCCTCAATTCTGAAGCTATGTCCCCTTGTTGGAATCTTCCCCACTCTCAAAGGGAAAAGCCTACCCACGTCAACTCTGTCCGTCCCTCTCCTAATGTTAAAAACCTCTATCAAGTCCCCCCTCAACCTTCTACGCTCCAAAGAATAAAGACCCAACCTGTTCAACCTCTCTCTGTAGCTTAAGTGCTGAAACCCAGGCAACATTCTAGTAAATCTCCTCTGTACCCTCTCCATTTTGTCGACATCTTTCCTATAATTTGGCGACCAGAACTGCACACCATACTCCAGATTCGGCCTCACCAATGCCCTGTACAATTTTAACATTACATCCCAACTTCTATACTCGATGCTCTGATTTATAAAGGCAAGCATACCAAATGCCTTCTTCACCACCCTATCCACATGAGATTCCACCTTCAGGGAACAATGCACAGTTATTCCCAGATCCCTCTGTTCCACTGCATTCCTCAATTCCCTACCATTTACCCTGTACGTCCTATTTTGATTTGTCCTACCAAAATGCAGCACCTCACAGAACTTTGGCTATTATGTGAGTCAAAGAATATAGAAATAGAGCTGATAATTGTCGCTGAAGTTGATCGGCCACAACTTTGATGAAAGGAGCAGGCTCAAAAAATCTAATAGCTGCTCTTGTTCCTTTCTCTTACATTCTTATGTATTTTTTGCAGTTATAATACACATAATTTTGAAATCATTAAAAATTGTGTTGACATGATGGCAATCTATAAATCATAGACTGAGAATGTAGTTGGACAGAACATCCACCTACTTAGTGAAGTTACCATTAAGTTTGGAGAAATTCCCTAGGGTAGACAGTGCAAGCATATTCACTGGTGTAATGAAAAGTACAAAAAACAGTCCTCCAGGCTTGAACAAACTATCTCAGTTCTAAGTTTATGTAGGGTCAGAATGGGAACCAATTCATAGAACTGTCTGTGTACTAGATTTTTTACAAAATGGCCTCTGTCATTTATCGTGAGGTAGAATCTTCATATCTGCAAATACTAGTGCACATCCAGTGTTGCTTAGTAGTAATGTAATGCATTGCAGTAAATAATGTGGAAATCATAAAAACGTTACTTCATTCAGTCATTCCCACCATATTTAATACATTCAAAGACTGCTATAGATCAGATGCAAGTCCTTTCCCAAATTCAAACCTTTACCCACTGTGGATGGTGCAGTGATGCAGTAGTTAGTGTTGTTGTCATACAGCTTCAGCAACCCTGGTTTCACTCCTGACCTAGACTGCTGTCAGTGTGGAATTTGGATGTTCTCCCTGCGATCACTGGGGCTTCCCCAGCTAAAGCAGCTTCCTTCTGCAATCCAAAGAGGTGTAGGTAACTTATTTAACTGCTCTGGAGAGCTGGTACAGACTTGAGTGGCTAAATGGTCTCCTTCTAGTCGTAAAAAAGCTGAAATTAAGGAACTACCTTATCTACATCACTTCCTATTTTCAACCATAGCCCTTTTATTTCAGCTGCACTAACTAATTCAATGTAGAGCTGATAACCAAACATCTTGCTATTTGATACGCTACATATAGAAAATAATGTTAATCAGTGGATGCCAAATTTAAAATCTTGGTAATCAAGGGGAGGAGAACAAATATCCAAAAGGTTGGCTGGTAATTTGTTAGCAAATTCAAAGGAAACTAAAAAACACACTGGTTATCTATTTTGTAAATCATTCAAGCCCATAATCATCATAATAATCATAATCGTAATTATTTGTAATTTATTAGCCATGTTTTGCAACATGCGAGGAATTTGGTTTGCCATACAGTCATACCAAAAAAGCAACAAGACACAAAACTACATTCAGATTTGACATGAACATCCACCACAGCGGCTCCTCCACATTCCCCCTGTGATGGAAGGCAATAAAGATTTATCTTCTTTCCTCCTTTTCTCCTGCGGTCGAGGGAGTTGAACCATCCGCAGTCAGGGCGATCGAGGCTCCCGCAGCCGGCGATCAAAGCTCCCACATCGGAGTGATCGAAGCTCCCGTGATCGGGGCAGTCGAAGCTCCTGCGGTTGGAGCTCCCGAAGTCAGTCGCTCACCAGGAACCGCAAGCTCCACAATTGTTAAAGTCCGCAGGCTCCCGCGGCTGGAACTCCCAAGGTCCCAGCAGGGGGCCGCCAGCTCCACAATGTTAGGCCGCAGTGCAGACAGAGATACGACACAGAAAAAAGGCACATCTCCGTCGAGGAAAGACATAAAAAAAGTTTCTCCCCCCCCCCACCCCACCCCCACCACATAATACAAAACTAAAGATAAACTAAAACATATATTTTCCAACAAACTAAAAACACAAAGGAAAAAGACGAGACACACCGTTGGCGAGGCAGCCATCCTACGGCGCCCACTGAATTCTTGGCAGTTTACACAATACTTTTCCAAACTCATCATCCCAGTAACCAAGAATCAATTGCTAAATGAAGTTGAGCACGGAGTTGACCGAAACGTCACCCATTCCTTCTCTCCTAGATGCTGCGTGACCTGCTGAGTTACTCCAGCATTTTGTGATACGGAGACAGTTAGGATGAGTTTTGCACCATCTGCTGGCCAATTTGTACGTTTAAAAGACTGCACCGAGTGCGTTTCAACAGCTGGAGGAGCACCGAACACCTTTCTGTCAAAGCGTTCCTTTCCCCTGCACAGACACCGGCTGCAGTCTCCACTGCACCAACTTAACACAAACCCCATCGCGTATTTGCAGACATTCATTTTCCTTTCGCGAGATATTTACAGTAACAAACAGCGTAAAGAAGACAGGAGGATTTTCCAATAGGCTTGTAATTTAAAACACGAGAACTATAATTGCTCATAATTATCAAATTGCTCATTCGGCTCAAGGAAGTCCCGAGATCGCCACCGCAAAGGTAGACACAAAATGCTGGAGTAACTCACCGTGTCAGGCGGCATCTCTGGAGAGAAGGATTGGGTGACATTTCGGGTCGAGACCCTTCTTCAGACTAACAATATTGAGTTAAATTGCTCAGACACGTGGTCTTACAGTAAAGAGTATGAATAGCACCTTAAAAAGGGAACCGGTTCCAAATGCAATTCGGTGCTCTGAAATACTGCACTTTAAGACCGAGACACATACTTTCGAATTTTGTAAACGTGCTAAGTAAATATTGAATATCCACGAGGTCCAAATGATTTGATATCAGTCGGAATTTAACTTATGCCCGAGCCCTCAAACGTACAAATCTCGTCCAAAAGACTTGTTTTTTTTGGATGACAAAGGTAATTCTGATTCTGATACTCACCAGCCGAGTCCCCCAGCTCCGCTTAAATGTGTTCGGGATCCAGCAGCAGCGCGTCGCAATTTTTTTTTGTGCGAGGGGAGCTACGACGAAAAACAAAACAAAAAACTAAGCCTCCAAACAAACATCAACCAATGCATTTAAAATTTTTAAAACTTGCTGTTTACGTTTACATTTGAAGAAAACAAGATGGAGAAACGTTCTCCCCTAAAGATGACACCAGCTCACCCTTGTGGGACACAACGGGTAAGATCCCAAACACGGCAACAAACGCACCATCAAGAAGTTTAATTGGTCAGCACAGCCTTTAAGTTTTTTGTTTAAAATATGTACATGTATAAATATTGTACGTCAGACCCTCGCCACATATTAATCGGGTTTTCCGAGACTTCCACTGAAGGTATAGGATGCTCCAATTATATATTCAAGTGTGGTGTTGTCATATGTCCCAGATAGAACAATGAAAGTGACTAAGTAATATGTCACTTGTCAAACTTAGGAATTAGACTGCGGCAAATTAAAAAATAAAAGACTTACCTTTATCGTACCCCGGGAAATGTGTAGAGATTGTGCTGGTGTTTGTACAGAAGCATGCGTTACACCCGATCGTCAGCGGCAGGTTAACTATTTTAAAGCTGCTGCTGCTCTGGGGAAAGCGTTGAACAGCTGCTGATGCGCCGGGTTGCAAGGTCGCTTCCTCCTCGGCCCCGGGTCGCGTCTTTGCCGCAACTCTGTGCAGCACCAGATTCTCTTCTCTCTCTTCCCCCAAACACTTATTCGACCGGCTTCCCCTTCCGATGACTCGGCTGATATAGACCGCTCCAGCCGGTTTCCGCGTGTATGCGCTCTGCGTGCACGCTCTCCCCCCCCCCCCCCCCCCCCAGGCCCTCGGTGCGAGCGCAGCGCGGGTGCAAGAGAGGAGCGCGCTCCCAACTGTCACCCTATCGTGCACACGTGGTGCCGCCGCCGGTTTAAACAGGTCTATTCCAGTCACAAATCGAGAGAAAACCCGATGGTTATACATTGTTCTGACGTTAACAGGAAGTTCCACAGGAGGTAAATTGGAGTAGATTGCAATGGGGGAGAAATTAAACATCTTTATTGTCTGCCCCTGCCCACTCACTATTTAATATAGCTAGGCAGCATCCTTAGAGAATATATGAATAGGTGACGTTTCGGGTCGGGACTCTTCTTCAGACCATGTTTAATATAGTCGGTATATCCGAGAGAGTTTGTAGGAAGGAACTGCAGATACTGGTTTAAACCGAAGATAGACACAAAATTCTGGAGTAACTCAGCGGGTCCGGTAGCATCTCCGGAGAGAAGGAATTGGTGACGTTTCGGGTCGAGACTTCAGTTTTCAGTATTTTAAAAGCTGCAGTGGTTTTTGTTTACAACCCCTTCATGCTTTTAAATACACTGGTAGGAACAAAAGAAGCCAACATTGGATTTTAGTCCGAAGAAGTGTCCCGACCCGAAATGCCACCCATCCATGTTCTCCAGTGATGCTGTTTGGCCTGCTGAGTTACTCCAGCACTTTGTAACCTTTTTTTGTTGTAAATCAGCATCTGCAGTTCCTTGTCTCTATCCTTAGATTTGAGATTCAACGTCATTCTTTAACTTAAAGTCAAGGATCTTCAAATTAGGTTAAATTCAAATAAACTTAAATGTCACAGTAACTGATGAGACTGCCTGAGCTGCAACTTGGATTTATGTGGTCCCTTGAGCATGGTAAAACGTGCCATTTCCCTACAGATGAGAGCTACAAGATTTAGCACAAAAACGTGCCACTTCCCTACACATGAGAGCTACAAGATTTAGCACAGATCCACAAGGGGCTGAATGAACATATGAACAAATGCTTGGTCAAAGATGGACTTTAGGTATCACTCTCTACCCCTTAAGAGGGGTAGACACAAAATGTTGGAGTAACTCAGCAGAGCAGCCAGCATTTCTGGAGAAAAGTAATGGGTGACGTTTCGGGTCAAGACCCTTCTTCAGGCGATGCTGAACTTAGAGGCCTGGCAGCTGGTACAGTTGTTGATGGTTTAGCAATTAAAGTTCAGTGTGTTTGAGAAGTAGCGTTGCAAAATCATTTGTGTTTAATAATAATAATAATAATAATGCATTTTATTTATATAGCGCTTTTCATATACTCAAAGACGCTTTACAGAGATTTTGAGAACATAGGGAAATTAATAAATAGATAAATAAGTAAATAAATAAATGAACAGAGAAAGGAGACAGAAGGTGAGGTGACCTTCAGTGGTTGAAGGCAGTACTGAACAGGTGAGACTTCAGTGATGTTTTGAATGTGGTGAGTGTGGAGGAGTCTCTAACGGTTTGGGGTAGTGAGTTCCATAGGGTGGGAGCAGCGATGGAGAAAGCCCTGTCCCCCCAGGATCTGAGTTTGGTCCGGATGTGGGGGGATAGGAGATTGGCAGCGGCAGAGCGGAGGGTGCAGGTGGGAGTGTGCCTGTGGAGGAGGTCGGTCAGGTAGGATGGGGCCAGGTTATGGAGGGCTTTGTATGTTATGAGGAGGATTTTGTACTGGATTCTCTGGGGGATGGGGAGCCAGTGGAGTTTATAAAGGACGGGGGTGATATGGTCACGGATCGAGGTGTGTGTGAGTAGACGGGCAGCGGAGTTTTGAATGTATTGAAGTTTATTGATGATTTTTGAGGGTGCGCCATAGAGGAGGCTGTTGCAGTAGTCCAGACGGGAGGTGATGAAGGCGTGGATGAGGGTTTCTGCAGCTGTGGAGGAGAGGGATGGACGGAGACGGGCAATGTTTTTGAGGTGGAAGAAGGCTGTCTTTGTGATGTGTTTGATGTGTTTAAGATGAGAGAAAATAGAAGCCATGGAGGGGTTTGAATTTATGAGATTTATAAAATCATGGGAAGGTAGATTTGATAGTGAGAGAAACACTACTGAGAATGTGATGTAACAATGTCACCTAATATGAGGACTAGCGAGTAGTTCAGTAGTTGGCTTCCAGGGTACAGGAAGTGAATCTAACTGGAGATTGACATTTAAATTGGAATAGTTTGAGATGAGAGTGAAATTTGAGCTTGAGCTACGTCTCCTGGGAAAAAGCTGGGGTTTGAGAGATCCTTGTCCTTTGGACTGGTAAGATGGAAGAAAGGTGGAAATGATAGAATTTACAAAATACTCTCAGTTTTAACATTCAAGAGGTCTACAAGGCCCTCATGTTCATCGTTGATGTTGAGGCTGGAGGAGACACAAGAGACTGGAATCTTGAGCAGATGCTGAAATCTTGAGCAAAAATACAAAACGCTGGAGGAATTTAGCAGGCCAGGCAGCATCTTTGGAGGGAAATGGACAGATGACAGATGAATCCTTTCTCAGACCGTTGTTTAGTCTGAAGAAGGTTCTTGACCTGAAATGTCATCCTTCTGTCCATTTCCCTCCACAGCTGCTGTCTGATCTGGTTTCTCCAGCATTGTGTTTTTAGTTGCGAGTGGAGGAGATGAGAATGGGTTTAAGAAAGATGGTTTGTAGGTGTGAAAAGGGGCCAGAGATTATCTTTGCATTCCAGGATAAATTATTCTTTGGATAATGATCAGTCTTGATAGAAGAGAGAAAGACTTGATAGTGTTTTATGTAATCAAGATAGTACTGATTACACTAGTTGATCACCATATTTATTCAAGTGTGCATTCTTAGGCATATGTAGGCAAAGGTGGGGGCCTGAGGGCTATAAATAAAAATAAGTACAGCAATTGGCAGATGCTCAGCTAGCACTTGAGGAATTATAAACTGTGGCCAACAAACAACAGATGGCACACCTGATGTCTTCTCTATCATTGCTAGGAATTTCAACAAGGCTAGCTTGAAGAAGTCACTTAGAAATTACTATCAGCATGTCTCCTGCAACACCAGAGGATCAAACACTCAGTAATTACAATTCCATCATCAAATACATTTATCACTCCATTCATCACCCACACTGTGGGAAATTGGACCACCTGGCGGTACTGCTTGGATAGACACAAAATGCTAGAGGTACTCAGTGGGTCAGGCAGCATCTCTGGAGAAAAGGGTTGGGTGACGTTTCCAGTCGGGACCCTTCTGCAGACTGAAAGTAGGGTGTTGGGAGGGGGGGGGGGGGGGGTTGAAGAACTGGAGGTTAGAAAAGATCAGGGCCGGTTACAAATGACCTCAGGCAGGATGATGCCCTGGTAGGCCCATTGTTGGCAAGGGACCGAATGCAAAGCATCCTCAAGGGTGAAGGTGAGCAACCGGAAGTGGTAGTGCATGTCGGCACAAACGACATCGGGAAGAAGAGGAAAGATATTCTGCAGCTTGACTTTAGAGAGCTCGGAAGAAGGCTGAAAAGCAGGACCTCCAGGGTAGTTATCTGGTGGTTTGCTTCCAGTTCCTCGTACTGGTGAGGGCAGGAACAGGGAGATACGGGACCTGAATGTGTGGCTGAGGAGCTGGTGCAGGGGGCAGGGATTTAGATTCTTAGACCACTGGGATCTGTTTTGGGGTAAGGGTGGATTGTACAAAAGGGACGGGTTGCACCTCAACAGACGGGGGACCAGCATTCTGGCAGGCAGGTTTGCCACTGATACACGGGTGGTTTTAAACTAAATGTTTCAAATTGGATAGACAAGGATGGAGGTAAAGGGAAGGAGAGTATAGGAAAAATTAACACCCCAGAATTAACGGGACAGAAAGCTCACGAAGGAACAGGAGAGAATGGCCAATTGTAATAGGAATCGATGTGGAAGCTGAGATGAGCAAAGGATTAAAAGTACTATATATGAATGCGCGAAATATAAGAAGTAAAGTGGATGAGCTTGAGGCTCAGTTAGAGATTGGTAGGTATGACATTGTGGGGATTACAGAGACATGGCTGCAGAAGGATCAAGACTGGGAACTGAATATTCAGGGTTATACGTCCTATAGAAAGGACAGGCAGGTGGGCAGAGGAGGCGGGGTAGCTCTGTTGGTGAGGGATAGAATTCAGTCCCTTGTGAGGGGTGACATAGGGACTGACAATGTAGAGTCACAATGGATAGAGTTGAGAAATTGTAAAGGTAAGAAGACACTAATGGGAGTTATCGATAGACCTCCAAACAGTAGCCTGGAAATAGGGTGTAAGTTGCAGCAGGAGTTAGAATTGGCATCCAACAAAGGTAATGCCACTGTGGTTATGGGGGATTTCAATATGCAAGTAGGCTGGGGAAATCAGGTTGGTTCTGGACCCCAAGAAAGGGAGTTTGTAGAGTGCCTCCGAGATGGATTCTTAGAGCAGCTTGAACCTATTTTCTATGTTTCTATGGAAGGTGTGATCTCAAGAAGGATACCATGTGGTGAACTGTATAACTGGTTAATGACTAGGGTGGAGGAAGGGGCAAGAGGGGAGGGGGAAAATTGAGGGGAGTGAGGTTGGAAGTTACTTATCATTAGAGAATTCAATGTTCATCAACTGTGACTGGGCTGAGATGCAAGGTTCCAAGGTGAAACCAAGTAGCTCAAATGACAGTGTCACTCCTGAGTAAGTGCAATGCCTTCTATGTTTGCTTGAAAAGAGAGAACAATTATATACCTTTACAGGCCCCACAGCCCCAGAAGACCCTGTGATCTCAGTCTCTGAGGCTGATGGCAGCAGATCTTTGGAGAGGATCCGACCCTGATGTGTACCTGGCCACATTCTCAAAACCTGCGCAAGCCAACTGGCCAGAGTTTTAGCGAACTTTTCCTCCTAAGAATTCTGCACCTTTTACAGAACCTCATATTCCACGTGGATAGCTTACAACCCAATGGTATGAACATTGAATTTTCCAATTTTAAGTAATACCCCCCAAACCGTTCTCCCTTTCCTGTGCCCTCCCAGCATGACGACGGGTCTTGGTCAGAAATATTGCCTACCCATTCCCTCCACAGATATTGCTTAACCCGCTGATTACTCCAGCACTTCGTGTTTTGCTCAAGATTCCAGCATCTGCAGTTCCTTGTCTCTCCATTTTACTCAGCTGGTGTCAGTTTACATTAAGGTAATTGAAAGCCTCTGTTATTACAGATTTTATTTTTACTTCCCAGATGCTGCTTAGGCCTTGGCTGCAATACGTTACTCTGACTGTTTCAGGGCCTGTGATACACTCCCAGAAATGTGATTGCCCTTTTAATTGTTCTCCAGTTCAATCATATAATGTCATCTTTTTGAAATGTCTAGCACATTTTCTTTTCTCACAGCTGTAATTGTTTCCTGGACCATTTTTACAACCCCTCCCTTATCATTCTCATCTTGATTCCATTGGAAAATATTGTAATGAGCAATGTTAAGTTACCATTTCTACCTATGTTTAAGCTATGTTTCAATCATACTCCCTTCTGTCTATCTATGTCCTTGGCTCAATGCCTTTGTTTCCAAGATTTGTTGCATTACAGTACATAAATGAGTACTATCAAACCTCTTTCTATCCTTTCCCTCCAGTCTTAGTTTCTTCTGCCGTCCAAACAATTTCTCATGTCTTTTAAGCTTGTTTTCTAAATGCCTGTTTTCCACAGCCAATATTGTCTCTTTCCCCTTTTGAAATAACTCTCAGGTTTCCATTCCCACCAAATTCATTTAAAACCTTGGATACACAAAAGACTGTAAATACTGGAATCTTTAGCTAAAAAACAAATTGCTATCTTGAGCAAAATATCAACTGCTGAGGTAGGTTCCCGACTTGAATTGCTGTCTGTGCAGAGTCTGTTGAAAGGTCCCAACCCAAAACGATTTATGTCCCTTTCCCTCCACAGATGCAGTCTGACCCACTGGGTTTCTCGAGCAGTTTGTTTCTTACTTTAAACCCTTGCAATTGATACCACTAGCCTCCCCATATGATCATTGGTTGAGACTCATTCCATCCGGTTTGTGCCTTGGAACTGGTACCAAGCAATCTGTACTTGGTCTTCAGACCTTGTTGACATTGGTTTTGGCATAATTTTCAGCACAGATGTTGAAGGGCTTATTCCCATCCTGCACTGTGCTATGTTCTATGACCTTCTTTCAAAATTTCATTAGCTCTGCAGTCATTTGCATCGACTCATATTCCTTATTTGTGGCACCAGTTTGTTTTAATCCAATGTCTAACACCTTGTTATCTTCCTCAACAAAGATCATTATCTTTATCTTTCTGCTCTCCACTTACGCCATTGGCACTGATATGAATCCTGACCTCTCACTGTACACCTTTCTTACTCAAAAGGTTCAGTAGACAATCAGTAACCCAGCACCAAACATACCATTCAGGTGTAGGAAGGAACTGCAGATGTTGGTTTACACCAAAGAAAGACACAAAAAGCTGGAGGAACTCAGCGGGTCAGGCAGCATCTTTAGTGAAAATAAATAGGCGACGTTTCGGGTCGAGACCCCTCTTCAGACTCATTCAGGTGCCATGTATGCGATCACAAAATTTCCCATTCACTTAATTACTGAATTCCTTGTAAGTGTTGTTCTCCTGTTCTTTCTATTCTCCATCCACCCGAATTACGCTATGGCTGCATTGTCCTGTGGAGCCACTACCACCTTCTCCAGTATTCAGAGGTGCTTCCAGTGGATCCCAGCACCATTGCCTGACTGTCAATCTAACTAGTCACATAATGCTGTCTCATGGATTTATTGTAGCCTTGATAGCTGCTTTTTATAATCTCAATCCCACATCTGAGCTCTTCTTGTTGACAATCCTTTAGTAGATGTACAGGACACAATGCTGAATTACCCAAGGCATACATTCAACAGTTTGACTAGCCTTGCCATGCCTTGATTTGCAAGAATAGCTAAAATTGCAAAGATTCTCTGAGGTCAGTACTTAAACCTAGAGCCATATAACTTTTTTAAAATTCTTAGCTATTTATTAATGTTTATTTTTAATAACAAGAAACACTTCTCTACTGACAAATCAAAAACTACAATCAGTCTGGTCTCGACCCAAAACTCATCCATTTTCTCCAGTGATGCTGCCTGACCTGCTGATTTACTCCAGAATTTTGTGTCTATCTTTGGTATAAACCAGCAGTTCCCTTTGATTATATCACTTCTTTACCCCTCTGTGCAAATTTCTGTGTTTCAAATTTCAGATCTTCACATTACAGAAAAAACATTTTAAATAACTGCTCTGTAAATCAACAAATCTTTTCAATTATATGCATATTTAAGCCACACCCTAATTCCCCAATACTGACAGACTGCTAATAGAATTGCCTCACATAGATAATCAATTATAGCTGTCTGAAGAAAGGTCCCGACCCCAAACATTGTCTGTTCATTCCCTCCACAGATGCTGCCTGACCTGCTGAGTTCCTCCAGCACTTTGTGCTTTGCACTTGATAAGAGCTGACAACTTAATTAATTGTTAACTATGGAGAGAAGTGGCAAAAGGTTTGACTGAATGGTCTGAATTTTAATGACCAAGAATTCCATCAGGCCCTGTCAATTTATTTCTTTATTTGTCACTTGCAGCGGATATGAAGCAAAACAAAGAAATTCTTACTACACCTTTATAGGCACATTCAACGCAACAACAACCAAAAAATAAATTTAACAATATTAATTATTCTAAATAAACTGATCATAAAAGTGCAAAAACCAACATAAATCTGGATGGCACAGTGACACAGCAGTAGTATTGCTGCCTTACAGCGCCTGAGACCCAGGTTTGATTCTGACTACGGGCGCTATTTGTACCGAATTTGTATATTCTCCCTGTGACTACGTGGGTTTCCTCCCACGCACAGGTTTGTAGATTAAGTGGCTTCAGTAAAAATTGTAAATTGTCCCGAGTGAGTAGAATAGTGTTAGTGTATGGTGTGATCGATGGTTGGCATGGACTCTGTGAGTCGAAAGACCTGTTCCTGTGCTGTATCTCTAAAGTCCAAATCTAGCAAAATCTGGTAGTGCAAAATCTGTAGTGGTTCAGTGCTGAGGTAGTTCGTAGTTATTGTTGTGCAGGGCAGTTCATGAATGATAGTTGATGAGGGCGAATGTGTTCTTAAACCTGGAAGTCATGGTTCTCAGGCTCCTGTATGTTCTTCCTGATGGTTGCAGCAATAAGAGAGCATGACCAGGGAGTTGTGGGTCTTTGATGATATCAGCTGCCTTCTAGAGATGTTTATTTTATTCCTGGAGTAATGAGTAGCATCAACAAAAGAGAGAGGACTTGAAAGAGCTTTACATAGTTAAGCCAAAGCTACATGTGAATGGTTGAACTAGTTATTTACCCATATCTATTCAAATATGCCTCCTCAGACTTAAGGGAGTGGAGATGATGGCGACATTATTTGAATGCAAAATAATCACAGGACATGTATAATTCACTAATTGATTGTATACTCATGTTTTGTGCCGCTCTGACAATTCCTATTCATCCAGAACACGATTAATGTATTTTAAAGTATGAGTATAAAGTCCATTTTTTTCTGCTTGTTAATATCATTAATTAACCTACTGCTTGTAATCTTATTGTAAGGGATTTCAACAGTTCATCACGAAATTGACACAAATGAAAAACAATGTACGTTCCTCAGCAAGGAATTAGGTCAAACAACATTCCTAGATTCCTGAATTTGAAAGGTTAGTTAGCTACAAAACAACAGCTTGCATGAGTAAACATCTCACAATACTTCTTTGGAACATTATCAGCAGAATTTAACATTGGTCTACCAAAGAGATGGAAAGGTTCAGAGTAGCAATTACAGAAGACATTGCTGGTTTGAAGGGGTGAGGAGATTACAAAAGTAGAGAAGAAGGTTGATCATTTTTAAATTGTAGTGTAGCTAGTGTTGTCAGTTAATGAGCAAAATGTTATGATGAGTTAAGATCCAAGCAGCAGAAATTCAGCGCAGGTTTATGGAATAGTCTATGATGGAAGAACAGCTGGGAATGTATTAGAATGGTAGATTTAGAAGTCACAAAGTTATGGATGAGTGTTTTAAAAGCTGAGCCAACGCCAGAGTCAAGGTGCCTCACTGCTAATGGAATCTGATCAACATGAATTGTCCACCAGATTGATTTGGAGAGAGACATTTAATTGTAATTTATTTCCTTATTAGAACTTTGTTCCCCTCTGTGGAAAAAAAGATCTGACACTGATTTATGTTCAGAAACTCATCTCAGGGTCAAGGTGTAAAGAGCAATGTGGTTCAATGGCAATGATACGGGAGTTGAGCGTACAGAGGAGGGGAAAGGAGCAGGGTGGCTGGAGTACGAGGGTGGGAGAAATATGTCCGCACCGTGGGGAGGATGGTCATGGGGGGGGGGTGGGGTTGATGGTTAGGGAAAGGGTGATGTTTAGGGGCTATGACTTGAAATAAGAGAATTCAATGTTCATATCATTGAGAATTCAATGTTCATATCAATAGTCAATAGTCAATAGTCGTTTATTTGTCACATACACATAAATGTGTAGTGAAATGAAACATTACCCGCAGTTAAACAATAAGACCAATAAGAATAATCAATAAAAATGCAATAACACATACAATCACAACTAACACCAAACAAAAAGAAACATCCATCACAGTGAGTCTCCTCCAGTCCCTCCTCACTGTGATGGAAGGCCAAAAATGTATTTTTCTCTTCCCTGCCGTTTTGTCCCGCGGTCAGGCTGTTGGATTTGCCACGTCGGGGCGGTCGGGGCTCCCGATATTGAAGCCCCCGCTGGGCGGTGAAAGGTCAACGGCCTATTCCAGGCCGCGCCGGATGGTGAAAGGTCCGTGGCGGGCCGACCCAAGCCCCGCGATTCGGGGCGGGCGAACACGTTGCCTCTGCCGCTGCCGGAGCTCCCGATGTCGGCCCCCACCCAGGGGCCTGCGGGCTTCCGACGTCCACGCGGCCCGCGCTGGAGCCTCCGGAGACGAATCGCAGCCGCTCCCGTAGCATCCGCAGGCAGCCAGCGCCGCAGGTGGTGAGTCCGGGCCGCGGGCTCTGCGAACCAGAGCCCCAGGTGGTCCCAGGTGAATGGCTGATATCATTGTGTTGTAGGATATCCAGGCAGAATATGAGGTGCTGAGCTGTTCTTCAAGTTGGTCTCGCGCTGGAAATGGTGGTGGTTAAGGACAGAAATATTGGAATGGAATGAGAAGAGGAGTTAGAATAGTTCCAACCAGAAAATCTGGAAGGTCTTAAAGGATAGAGCACGTGTTTGCTGAAACAATACCTTGTCCACGCTTGGTTTTGCTGATGTAAAGAAGGCCACATCAGTTGTACCGAATGTAGTAGACAAGGTTTGAAGAAACCTGTCTCACCTGGAAGGACTACTAAGGTCCATGGATAAAAGTGAGGGAGAAGGTGTACGGACAGATATTACATCTCTGGTTGCACAGGAAAGCACCTGGGGAAGGGCAGTTTGGGTGGGAAGGGATGAGTAAACCATGGAATAGTGGAAGTGGTCTCTATGAAAAGCCGAAAATGGTGCAGAAGGAAGATGTGACTGGTGGTGGGATCACGTTGAAGGTGGCGGAAATGTCAGAGAATGATGTGTTGGATGCACAGGCTGATGGGGTGAAAGGCAAGGACCAGGGGAGTTCTATCTGTGTTCTGTCTGAGGGGAAGGTAGCAAGAGCAGAACTGCAGAACCCAGAAAAAACACAGATGAGGGCTCCATCCACAACAACAGGGGGGAGGGACCATGTTTACAGATAAAAGTGAACATCTTGGATGGCTTAGAATGGAAAGCCTCATCTTTAGAGCAGTTGCGGCGGAGACAGAGAAATTGGATGGTGTCCTTGCAGTAAACAGGGGTGGGAGAGAGTATAGTCAAGATAACTGAGAGTCAGTGGGTTTATAGTAAACATTGGGGCTGTAAGTGCAAAAATTATTAAGTATTATAGAGATCACTATTTGATTGCTAGCTGAGCCATTGGGACTGATCAATATGTGTAGGAAGGAACTGCAGATGTTGGTTTACACCGAAGATGGGCACAAAATGCTGGAGTAACTCAGCGGAACAGGCAGCATTCCTTCTATCCAGAGATGCTGCCTGTTCCATTGAGTTACTCCAGCACTTTGTGTCTATCTCGGTACTGATCAATAGGTCAGTTTGGCCCATTAGTTAAAACTAGATCACTCAAGAAAAGATCTTTCCTCATGAAGAACCCTGGAAATGTGGAATTCTTTACCTAATAGACTGGATCAGTTGAAATTTGAAAATTTCCTCTGATATCTACAAAATTGTATTAGAAAAGGATATCAAAAGAGTATGGAGCTAAATATTATTGGTCAATTTGCTATTTTGTATCAAGGAAAGAAAGGTTCAGACAGAACATCATCTATTCCTTTTCTCCAGAGATGCTGCCTGACCCACTGAGTTTCTCCGCATTTTGTTTCTATTTTGCGTCTGAGTTTGCCAAATGATATACCAGAGCCAAGCAGCAGATTGCTTTCTTTTTTTGACTTTCATTGATAACCAATTTGTTTACTGCTCCCTGGTCCCCCCTGCCTACCCATACAATACAATACAATACAATACAATACAATATATCTTTATTGTCATTGTACAGGGGTACAACGAGATTGGGAATGCGCCTCCCATACGATGCAATAATTGAATTATCTAGTCAGTATTAATTTAAACAACCCAATGAAACAAATTGTAACAGTTTTAAAACAGAATAAAGTGCAAGTAGATCTGTGCCGGATCACTGTGCGTTGTGACCATCCGGCTCAGCAGGACCGGTTCATAGCAGCTATAGCCCTGGGGATGAAGCTGTTCCTGAGTCTGGAGGTGCGGGCGTAGAAGGCCTTGTATCGTCTGCCCGATGGAAGGAGTTCGAACAGACTGTTGCAGGGGTGTGAAGAGTCTTTGTGGATGCTGGTGGCTTTTCTGGGGCATCATGTGTTGTAGATGCCCTCCAAGGCTGGTAGCTGTGTTCCGATGGTCCTCTGAGCTCTATGGACTACCCGCTGAAGAGATTTCCTCTCTGCCTCCGTGCAGCTGAGGTACCACACAGGGATGCCATGTGTTAGAATGCTCTCTATGGTGCAGCGGTAGAATGTCGTCAGCAGCTGTTGGGGTAGACCAGACGTCTTCAGTGTTCTTAGGTAGAACAGTCGTTGCTGTGCCTTCTTGACCAGCGCAGCAGTGTTATTGGACCATGTTAGGTCCTCCGAAATGTAAGTGCCCAGAAACTTGAAGCTGGACACTCTCTCCACACTGTCCCCGTTGGGATTGGGATATACCCAATCTTGTGCCTTTGCCTCATTTTGATACTCTGTTTCTGGTGAAGATGTTTTCCTCTCAATGACTGTTCCACCAACTTTAGTTTAGCGATGCAGCGTGGAAACAGGCCCTTCGGTTCACCGAGTCCACGCCAACAATTGATCACCTATACCTTCTCCTATACTTTTGCGGTTGATCCTCTTTCTGGTAGATAGTCAACCCTGAACCCTCATGTTTGTCAATTCCTCTTGCGGGTGTTCCATCTATCCATCTTTATCCAGCAAATATCAGTCATAAATGAAAGGAGCAGAATTAGGCCATTCGGCCCATCGTCTACTCCACCATAGTCACAGCCATCAGTCATAGCACAACATTGACAATGGCAGTACATATTCACTGGACCCTGTCACCAAACTCTTTGATATCGTGCTTCCTCTTTGTAGTACAATTTTCCTTATCATCATATCATCATATCATATATCTACAGCCGGAAACAGGCCTTTTCGGCCCTCCAAGTCCGTGCCGCCCAGTGATCCCCGTACATTAACACTATCCTACACCCACTAGGGACAATTTTTACATTTACCCAGCCAATTAACCTACATACCTGTACGTCTTTGGAGTGTGGGAGGAAACCGAAGATCTCGGAGAAAACCCACGCAGGTCACGGGGAGAACGTACAAACTCCTTACAGTGCAGCACCCGTAGTCAGGATCGAACCTGTGTCTCCGGCGCTGCATTCGCTGTAAAGCAGCAACTCTACCGCTGCGCTACCGTGCCGTGTGGAGGATTCTCATGGTTATTTAGTTATGAAGTCAGTACAAGATCTATTTCTGAGAGCAGTAATGAGTGAACAATTCTGAGTCTATTATGTAACTGAAAGAATATGCTGATGTGATGTCAATGACCCCAATATGGAAAAATGTGAAATTGTCTATTTTGGGAAGAAAAATGTAAAACTTAGCATATCATCCAAATTGTGAGAGGTGTCCGATCTCAATGTACAGAAGGTTCTGTACAACAGAGTACATGATTTACAAAAGTCCTGTCTGCAGTTGCAGCAAGTAATTAGGAAAGCTAATAGTGTTATTGTTGATCGGTAGCAGAATATAATAGTAGAACAGTTGTACTTCATTTCTATGTTTTCAGTTTAGTTTATTGTCACGTGTACCGAAGTACAGTGAAAAGCTTTTGTTGCGTGCCAACCAGTCAGCAGAATGTCAATACATGATTACAATCAATCCATTTACAGTGTATAGATACATGATAAGGGAATGATAAGAGATGCTGCTTGTCCCACTGAGCTACGCCAGCATTTTGTGTCTACCTGCAATTTAAACCAGTATCTGCAGTTCTTTCCTACACATAATAAGGGAATAACGTTTCTTGCAAGGTAAATCCAGCAAAGTTCGATCAAGGATAGTCCGCGGGTCATCAAAGAGGTAGATAGTAGTTCAACACTGCTTTCTGGTTGTGGTAGGATGATTTAGTTGCCTGATAACAGCTGGGAAGAAACTGTCCCCAAATCTGGCGGTGTGCGTTTTCACACTTCTATACCTTTTGCCTGATGGGAGAGGGGGAAAGAGGGAGTGGCCAGGGTACGACGTCACGTGGAGTAGTGTATACAGTATTGCTCTTCACATTTAAGAAAATAGGGTAATGAGTTGCAAGTGATTCAGAGAAGTTTAAGTGGAATAATACCTGGAATGAACAATGTGTCTTTGGAAGAAAGGTTAGACCGGCTGAGCTAGTATGATTACAAATGAGATGAATGAGAAGTAGCTTGACTGAGAGGTCATGACAGGGTGTATGTGGAGCAGATGTTTTCTCTTTTGAAGAATCTGGAACAAGTGATTGTCGATTAAAAAAAGAGAGAGAGAGAGAGAGAGAGAGAGAGAGAGAGAGAGAGAGAGAGAGAGAGAGAGAGAGAGAGAGAGAGAGAGAGAGATCTCTGCCCATCTGATCCATGCTGACACCGATTTCAATCATCACAATACGAATCCCATTTTTATTGACCCTGTATTTCCACAAGGCCCCTCCGAATTCTACCATTCCCTTGTTTGGACCAACTTACAGCTGTCAGTTTTCCTATCACTCAACAGTCTCCAGGATATGGGAGAAAATTGGAACACATGGTCATTGACAGAACATGCCCAGATCTACACAGTCTTTTTTTATTATTTTTTTTATTTTTTTTATCAAAAAATACTTTATTCAAGTTATAAATATCATTTACAAAACATCATTTTTAAAACAAACCCATCCGACATTCCCGGAGGTTACATATTCAATACAGGCATTTACTTAGACCTTTACATACATTTACATACATATCCCTTATTTGGAGGGGCGTCTCTCTCCACCACACCCTGCCCCCCATGTCCAGCAGCGGAAGGACCCTAGACTGTGGTCCTCCCCCACAGGGCCTTGGCGTTGGCTGCACCGAGCTTCAGAGCGTCCCTCAGCACGTACTCCTGCAGTCTGCAGTGGGCCAGTCGGCAACATTCCTTGACGGACAGCTCGCTCCGCTGGGAGGTCAACAAGGATCGGGCAGACCAAAGGGCGTCTTTCACCGAGTTGATGACCTTCCAGCAGCACTCGATGTCAGTCTCGGAATGCGTCCCTGGGAACAGTCCGTAGAGCACAGAGTCCTCTGTGACGGAGCTGCTCGGAATGAATCGTGACAGGGACCCCTGCAGACCTCTCCAGACTCTCCTGGCAAATCCACACTCTTTGAAGAGGTGGGCCACCGTTTCCTCTCCGTAGCAGCCGTCCCGAGGGCAGCGTGCGCTGGTAGTGAGGTTCCGGCGGTGCAGGAAGGATCTGACTGGGAGGGCTCCCCTCACCGCCAGCCAAGCCAGGTCTTGGTGCTTGTTGGTGAGTACTGGCGATGAGGCATTTTGCCAGACAAGCTGGGCAGTCTGTTCTGGGAACCACGCCACAGGATCCATGGAGTCATTCCCCTGCAGTGCCTGCAGGACGTTCCGTGCTGACCACTGCCCGATGGACTTGTGGTCAAAGGTGTTGGTCCGGAAGAACCTGTCCACAAACGACAGATGGTTCGGCAATGTCCAGCTGACTGGCACATTGCGTGGCATCTCAGCAACAGAGGTCAATATGGACCCTTTATCACTGGAGCTGTGAGGCATCAGCTCTCCTAGGTGTGCTGTCATTGTACTATCATTTGAAATGAGACGAGGTTTTATTCTCAGAGGTTTTTAAACTCTTTTTCTAAAGACAATGGAAGCAGACATTTTGCAGACTTATAGATAGCAAGTTGATAAACAAGGGGCTGCAAAGAGTGTAAAATATGCAATTGAATATGCATTCTGATCAACCATGATCCTACTAAATGGTGGAACAGGCTTGAAGGACCAGATAGGTTACTCCTGCTCCAAAAACATATGTTGCAATGTTAATCTAGGGGTTGCCTCCTGGAGCAAAATATCAGACCATTTTCACCTGAGATGTAGAAACTCACTGCAAATTTTATCTCCATGGTTTCACAAATCCCCACAAATTGATAGCTGTTACTCATCACCTGCACTGCCATGCTTGTCTTAAAATACTATTTAATCATTTAACTTAATTCTTTCAAACGTCACCACATGACATCCCACACTCAAAGTTCACTGTGCTTTTAGCAAGGACCACAGATTTTGTTTCCGCAACAGATAAAGTTTCTCCTGCAGATTTAGTTCTCAACACCAGACATTTTTTGTGCTGAATAAGAAGATTTTCAAAAGCAGTTTAAAAATGAGCAAAAAAAGCAATTAAGTAGATTAGCATAATTAGCAAATCCACATACCTCAGCAAATAATTCATCAGTTTCTGATGAGGTAATGGAAAGGGGTCCTTGCTAAAGGGCAGAGCAGTCGACTTTTAAAATTTATGGCAGTACTGTATAATGCGTTTATTGAGAGGGACAGATTTTCCGTAGTCAGTTCAGTAACGTGACAGACGCTAGACTGATCACTGTCTAATCTTGTCTGTCATCTCCTCCAACCTAGCTTCTAAATGGTGACAGTAAAATAAATGGTGCCACAGTAAATTCAATGTCGACGGGGTCAAGGACATCTCAAAACAGAAACTCTGCTTAATCTATTTGTACCTCACACCTTATGAGCCTCAGAATTCCCACGGTTTGCTCTGCTTTTGAGGTTCATTATAATAAACAACTTTGAAGTGACTCTAGACTTCTATGGTATAAAAGATACTAAAACTGGTTTGATAAGAATAGCCAAGATCAGATGCATTGTGTTCTCAGAGGCACATGGCACAAAGGAGCAGGTCCGCAAGCATATGGAACTTCTGAATTACAAGTCAGTAGGTGAGTGAATAGAAGGCAGGATACCAGCCAACCAATCACAAATGCAATGTGTTTCCAGAGGAAAAGGACTGTTATGGCAAATGGAGCAAAAAAAAGCAGGCCTGCAGACATTTGAAACCTAAAACTCAGATTGTAGGTGAATACAAATCAGGATATCAAGCAACCAGCCAATGACCATAACAATGCAAGAATGTGTCTTTAGTAACCAAGACCATTTACAGCCAAAACACAAATACCCTACCAAGAGCCAGGAATAAAGTACAGAGTGGCAGTCACTGTCTGCTGGAAGGTGATTGTTGAATATAATATTTATTCGTATCAATATTCATTTGATATGAATGACTTTGATCCCATCCCGCAGCACGCTATCCATTACAATCTTGGAATTCCCCAAATCTAGCAAAAGCCATCCATTAGAAGAAAAACAATAAGGGCTCTGAAGGAGATGAAACCCTGCATGAGGCATTAAATAATGGCAGTAAAGAAATTCTCATGCAAATTCATGATCTCATCACAAAAAAGAAGAGTAGGTCAGGAGGGGATGTCTGATACACCATAACTGTGACTGCATTTAGGAGAGAAGGGCCTCCATGCAGTCTATTATTGCCAGCTTTCTCCCCTCTTCCTTCTAGCCGCAGAGACAAGAGTCACAATGCATATTCCATCCATCAGGGGTTATAGTATACTTGATCTTCACTGCCCAGCAAACCCACTGAATTCACAATACAGCTTTTTTGATTTCATTAATTTGATTTGTCTCTCCTTTAAGACTCTTATTGAGAAGACAAAAGCTAAAATCTGTGCAAGAAACAACATTGCCAGCAAACTTACTGGAACAAGATGGGGCACAATTCCTGACACTCTACGATCAACTGCCTTGGCCCTTTGCTACTCAACAGCAGAGTATGCATGCCCAGTATGGGAAAGATCAGCCCATGCTAAGATTGATCCAGCCATCAATACAACCAGCCGCCTTATCACTGGATGTCTTATACCAACATCAACTGACAGCCTACACATACTATCTGGTATAGCGCCACCCGGGATTTGTCACAGTGCAGCAAGCAGTAGAGAACGCCATCGCCAGACCACAGATGTACGACATCCCCTATTCTGCCATGAACTCGCTTGGAGTCGGCTAAAGTCCAGGAAAAGTTTCCTCTACGAAGTTGAACCAAATGCTGAAGCTGAAGGTACTAGAGTTGCATTGTGGGAAGAGAGACTAGCCAATCTCCCATCAACAACATCCATGTCCATAAGTGCCAAAGAAGAACTTCCTCCTGGTGCCGATTCAAGCTGGGTTGAATGGAAATGCCTCAACAGACTGAGAGCTGGTACTGGTCATTATAAAGCGACTCTCAAGAAGTGGGGTTATATAGACACTGAAGACGTCATCTGCAGATGTGGCACTGAACCGCAAACTATGGAGCACCTATTGAGATGTCCTCTATTGGAGCACGAATGCATAGCTGAGGACCTCACAGAAAACAATGATATTGCTAAGTTCAGTTTTGGCTGAAACACAATATCTAGCATGTTGTGGACATGATAAGAAGAAGAAGAAGATTTCATGAAAGGCTCTGTCACCGAGAAGAAATATGAAAATCCTTCTCAAATTAGACCGTCCTCGGAAATTTGTTTGCATTCCACATTTGCCACACAATGACGTGCAAAAGATTAAAGATGCTAGAAATCTGGACTATAAACAGAACATGTATTGGTTATTTTTGTTATGTGTACTGAGGTGTTGTGAGAAATTCTGTTTTGTGCGCTATCTGGGCAAATTATGTTGTACATGAGTGCATCGGGTTATGCTATAGAAAAAATAAACATTGTGTAGAATATAGTGTAGGAATGAACTGCTGATGCTGGTTGAAATCGAAAGTAGACACAAAATGTAAATTGAAGGTAGACACAAAAGGGTCAGAATATAGTATTGCACAGGGTCTCTTGCCCAGAGTAGGGGAATCGAGAACCAGAGGACATAGGTTTATGGTGATGAGGTAAAGATTTAATAGGAATCTGAGGGGTGACCTTTTTACAAAAAGGGCGGTGTGTGTATGAAAGGAGCTGCCGGAGGAGGTGTTGAGGCAGGTACTATCGCAATATTTAAGAAACATTTAGACAGGTACATGGATAGGACAGGTTTACAGGGATATGGGCCAAACACAGGCAGGTGGGACTAGTGTAGATGGGATATGTTCGTCGGTGTGAGCAAGTTGGGCTGATGGGTCTGTTTCCATGTTGTATGACTTTATGAATGTGACCAACCAAGTCAGCAATGAAGGTCATGCACAACCACCTCTGGTAGGTGGATCACATTTTTTTTGCATGAAAATGTACCTTAGACAGGTACATGGATAGGAAAGGTTTAGAGGGATATGGGCCAAACATAGGCAGGTGGGACCAACGTAGATGGGCACATGGGTGGTTTGGGTAAATTGGACTGAAGGGCCTGTTTCCGTGTTGTGTGACAGCAGACTCCTGGAACAAGCACTCTTCTCTGAGCTCTGTTATGGTAGGAATCTTCAAAGAGGAATGAAAATGTTTCAAGGACATTTTCAAAATCTCCTTGAAAACATGTCCATGTCTCATAGGAAACACCAGGACATGACCGGCCAGAAGAAGCATCTAGGCAGATGCTGAATACCTTCTGTTTTTCTACAGCATTTCCACAAGTCTCGGTTTCTGCAGAGATCTTTTCAACCATCTCATAACTTGACTGGAAGCAAGAATTCCTTGACTCCGGGCAACTATCCAAGAAGGAAAAGATCACGACCGTTGCTCTTCTTGATACCTATTAAAGACGTGGAGCTGGATGTAGGGGATGTAGGATATAGGATGTAATTTAAAGGCACTGAAGAATATTTGTAAAAGAAAAGAAGCAATAATGACTCAGTAAGGAGTTTATTTGGACCACTGAGACCATACCAGTTGTACATCTATGCCCTCTTCCCAAAAGCAACTTCTTTATTTTCAGATTCTTATCTAGCTCCCCTTGAAACACTACAATTGAATCTGCTTCTGTGGCAGTGCGTTTCAGGTAGCCTTCTGTGTAATTTCGAACAGTTTTGAAGAAATTTTTAATTGTGGTTTCAGTCAGGCATTGGAATGTCTGAGCTGAACTTCAACACTCGTTACTGTTTTTCTAGAACTTTTGGCTCCTTCAGTGATAGAGAATACATTACTAGCAAATAGTTTGAGTAAGAGGCATTCCAAAAGAATGACATGCAAGGAGAATGTTAAATTTGCAGAAAATAGTGTTGGAGATGTCATTGGAAGCATATGTCTGTAACCCCCATGGAAAGAGTGAAGGAAAGACATAAATGGATGTGGATAGCCTTGCATATTCATTTCCTGGAGCAATTAACTTACTAAGATCAACTGTGGACCAAACTCCCGACCAGTGTTAGATGGATGAGAGGATATTTTCTAGGAAAATAACTGCAGATGCTGGGTACAAATCGAAGGTATCACAAAATGCTGGAGTAACTCAGCGGGTCAGGCAACATCTCCGGAGAGAAGGAATGGGTGACGTTTCGGGTCGAGACCCTTCTTCAGACTGATGTCAGGGGAAGGGGCAGGACAAAGATAGGATGTAGTTGGAGACAGGATGACAGTGGGAGAACTGGGAAGGGGGAGGGGAAAGAGAGGGACAGAGGAACTATCTGAAGATAGAGAAATCAATGTTCATGCCGCTGGAGTGTAAGCTGCCCAAGCGAAATATGAGATGTTGTTCCTCCAATTTGCGGTGGGCCTCACCATGACAGAAAGGTCAGACTGGGAGTGGGAGGGGGAGTTGAAGTGCTGAGCCACCGGGAGATCAGGTTGGTTAAGGCGGACTGAGCGAAGGTGTTAGATCAGGTTGGATCAGGTTGATATTTACTGTTCAGCTGCTTAATAAGGACTGGAATGCCCAAACATTTGTGCTCTGAGGGCCTTTCTTTCATGGTTGGAGAAAACTGTACACCAGAATTGTTGGTATCTCCAAGGGTTTGACATGCTAGAGCACAGCAGAGTGTGCACAGTGACAACATATGGTGTACAATGTGGAATTAACATTGCTTGAAGAAAATTCAGTTACATAAATGAAGCCCATGAGAGCTTCAATATAAGCTTTTTAAAAAATCCACCCTGCTCAGAGGGTTCTGGGCATTTCCCTTGTCCTAGATGGTTCATTGATTGTCCTCCTACCTCACCTCCTCAAACATTTCTTCAGATTTTTTCTGGCATCCCTTTCATCATCTTTCTGGTTCTGTTCTCACCATCGCCCTGCCACATCGAAACAATTTCCCTCCCAAGAGATCATAAAGTAAGAGCCCAACACAACTCAACATTCATGTAACTGATAGATTTTTTGGTCCTCCAGCAGGCGAATCCGAGGAGCCAGTCATAGGGTCAAATAGCACAGAAACAGGCCCTTCAATCCAATTCATCCTTGCTGACCGAGATTGGTCATTTTTTAAAACTAAAGAGAATGGTGTGAAGCCTTTCCCTCCTAGTCCAGAGATTTATATCTTTTGGAATGCAAGTTTCAATTCTCCATTTGTTCACACATCCAAAACCTGCAACCCCAATAAATTGCTAATGTCATCACGGGTGCTCTTTTTTAAAAGTTGGGCTAAGCATGTCAAATATTTTTATATTTGTTTTTACTTTATCGATGAACAATTTAACTCCAATTAATTGGGTGCCACTGTGGCACAGCTGATACAGCTGCTGGCTCACAATCCCAGAGGCCTGGGTTCAATCCTGACCACAGGTGCAGTATGGAGTTTGCATGTTCTCCCGGTGAGTTTGTGTGTTTCTCCTGGTTGCTCCAGTCTCCTCCTACGTCCCAAAGTCGAGCGGGTTTGTTAGTTAATTGGCCTCTGAAAAATTGCCCTTTATGTGTAGGGAGTGGATGCGAAAGTGGGATAACATGAAACTAGTATGAACAAATAATATTAAATGTGTACTCAGTAGTATTGAATTGGATTGAATTGAATACATTTTATTAGCCAAGTATGTATACATACGAGGTATTTGCTTTGGTGCTTTGCTCGCAAGTGTCAACACAACATACAGTAGACATTTAAGAATAAAACATAAAACATTAAAATACCAGAGCAAAAGGAGGCTACAGACTTTTGGTTGTTGAGTAGAGCTACTGCTCGTGGAGAAAAGCTGTTTTTATGTCTGGCTGTGGCGGCTTTGACAGTCCAGAATCGTCTTCCAGAGGGAAATGCTTCAAAGAGTTTGTGGCCAGGGTGAGAGGGGTTAGAGATGATCTTACCAGCTTGTTTCCTGGCCCTTGCAGTGTACAGTTCATCAATGGGGGGAAGGTTGCAGCCAACAACCTTCTCGGCTGATCGAACGATGCGCTCCGGATGTCATGCTTGGTGGCTGAGCCAAACCAGACCATGATGGAGAAGGTGAGGACAGATTCTATGATGGCAGTATAAACCTGAGGCAGATTGTGTTTTCTCAGCAGCTGCAGGAAGTACATCCTCTGTTGGGCCTTTTTGACCTTGGAGTCGATGGTGGCTTCCCATTTAAGGTCCAGAGCCTATTTCAGTGCTGTATCTTTCAATTAGTTAATTCAACCAATCAATCAATTTAGTTTAATGTAAGAAAATAACTGCAGATGCTGGTACAAATCGAAGGTATTTATTCACAAAATCCTGGAGTAATTCAGCAGGTCAGGCAGCATCTCCGGAGAGAAGGAATGGGCGACATTTTGGGTCGAGACCCTTCTTCAGATAATATATAACCTTCAGTTACTTGAAGATCCCTTTAAAAACACCACGCAATGCACAGTAGAAATGAGTAGTAATATCACGATTAGGTTTTCCACTCTAAGATATTCGAGATGTCATCCTCTTTAGTAAAAGTGGTTTTCCTCCTGGTTTTGTGGATGGGGCCATGACCCCTATGTCACGCAGTTCTGCTTTCGTACCCCTTTCCACCGGACGGAACAAGGGCAGAGTTCCCCTGGTCCACACCTTTCACCCCACCAACCACCGAATCCAACAGATCATTCTCCGACATTTCTCCCACCTTCAATGTGATTCTACCTACCGTCACATCTTCCCATCCCCTCTCCTTTCCGGTCTCCACATGTAGAGCTTTCTTTGCAACTCCTTGGTTCACTCATCCCTTTGCACCCAACCTGCTCCCTCCCCAGCCGCTTTCCACCGCAAGCCCAGGAGATGTAACATCTGTCCCTATTCCTCCTTTCCATCCAGGGGTCCCAGTGGCCCTTCTAGTGAGATAGAGGTTCATATTCCCCTCTTCCACCATTGTCTATTGCATTCGATGTTCCTGATGCATCTCCCTTCTCCAGCTTTCTGGTTAACAACCACTATTCCATTAAAATGCAGTATAGGGAAAAAAGGGGGGAAAGGTTTGAAATGTTTAGCTGGGAAAAGAATGTAAAAAAGAAAAAAGAGAGAACTGACTTTAGTTTAGAGATATAGTGTGGAAAAAGGCCCTTCGGCCCACCGAGTCCACGCCAACCAACACTAGGGACAATTTACAATTTTACCAAGCCAATTTAGCCTACAAACCTGTAGGTCTTCGGAGTGTGGAATGAAACCGAAGCACCCAGAGAAAACCCTCGCAGGTCATGGGGAGAATGTACAAACTCCATACAGACAGACTCCGTAGTCAGGATCAAACCCGGGTATCTGGCGCTGTAAGGCAGCAACTCTACCGCTATGTCACTGTGCCGCCCTGTTGGAAGATCACTTAAGCCAAATAGACATATGCAAACATGTCAGTGACATATATTGTGGGTTAGTGTTGTAGAGATTGTGATCCTTAAGCAGGACGCAAGGAATCATGATTATGCATGATTTAGCGCTGTAATGTGGCAGGTCTTGCGTATTAGGAAGAAGTACAAACACTGTTACCAAATGGGTCAATGCCAATATTGAATTATGTCATATTTACCATTAAAAGAGTTAACAGGTTTAAAATCCATCTTACCCTTTACAAGGGAGAATCTAATCACTTCCTCTTGACATTCAATACGCGCAGCAGCACTATCAAACATATGAGAGTTACCATTGAACAGAAATGTACTGGTCCAGCTACACAAGTACTGTGAATGCAAAAAGGCCAGATCTGTACTTCCTGTAAATTAATTAATAGCATGAGAAAAAAAGGCATTAAACAGAAATGAGGCCATAAATAAATTGTTGCATTTTTTCCACAGTAGCCACACCATTTCTACATTTGTTTGAAATCCCTTTACCTAGCATATACTGTACAACAAAATGACTTTTTTACCTTTATTTAAACATCATAGATATTTTAGCATTACTTGACTAATATATTACTTAATTTCTCTCAAAAATACAGTAATATTACAAACAGTATCTAGTGTGTATATTGTAGTTGTATTTAAGTTACTAATGGAGGTTAGATATCTGTAAGGATTGCCCCAATCATCTGTCAAAGCTTTGGTGAGAAAGTTGCAGCAATCCCAGAAAGATGATGTAAATAGAATTATGTTTTTATGATTTTTAAACCATGAAATGAAATGTAGAGAGAGGAAGAGAAACATAGCAAAGTCGTACATGGGTGATATTTTTGCTATTTTCTTAAAATCTGTTTTTCTATATTGATACAGGTATAAATATATCTTATCAAAATGGGCTGGAAGAATTAAATTAGAAAGCATGACAGTTTATCAAAGAAAACATTTTGCTAAAGGGCAGAGACATGGAGTGAGCTGACATGTGCTGAATGTATTTATGTGAGATAAAAATAGTGGTAATTCTGGAAATAGGAGAATTGAAAACAGTAAAGTGAAAATAATAAAATCCTCAAATAGATTCAAACATTACACTTAGAAAAAGGACAAACAGAATTTTGCACCTGGAGAGATTAAATAGAAAAACAAGTGGGCTATCATTAGTTGGTGCAAGTCATTGTTAAACAAGAGTTGAAATATATATATAACCTTTGAGCATGAAACTTAAAAGAATGTTGAAGCCATGGAATTTTTGGAATGCTGATTAACTAGGATATTAGCAGGCATTAGAGGATTTACTTATGATCAAAAACTTGAACATGCACATGGCTATAATCACTAGAGCAGAGTAGGCTGAGAGGGAATGTTGAAAATATTGCAGAGATTTGAGATATTAAATAGTAAATTGTTATTCAATGATTAGCAAATTGACATTGAGGGTATAAATGTAGGATTAATTCTGAAAGCTTAAATAAAGTGTGTTTTATACTTGCTGCAGAAGGTTGTCACAATATTGAATGCATTGTACATCTGTTACCCCAAATCCACTTCAGAATTTTACCATCTGAAGCCTTTTTAAATTTCAATTGTATTTCAAGTTCTTTTCTCGTCAATGAATGACGTTAGTTCCACTGATGTGCATTTGCCATATATCAGCAAACTCTTCATCTCTGTTCTCTTACAGTTTGCTTTCATCTCGTTAATGTGCCATGCCCAACAATTTGATACTCTCAGCACATTTTAATATGAAGTATTCCATTTTGTAACTGAGTCAGTCATAGGTTTAAGACATATGCCGGCCTTTGAAAGGCTTCGGAAATTGGGCTTTGGAGTATCATAATGTCATAAGGAGTTTCAGCACAGAAATAGGTTCTGTAGCCCACCATGTCCACATTGACCATTTACACAAATCACACATTAATTACATTTTTCATTCTCCCCATATTCTTATCACCCCTCCCCGACAAGATAGGGGCAATTTACCATGGCCAAGTAACACACAAACTGGCAGATCTTTGGAGGTTGGAGGAAATTAGAGCACCCAGATGAAACCCAGGCAATCACAGGGAGAACATGCAAAGTTCGCACAAAAAGCATCTGAGGTCAAGATTAAGCCTATTTCTCCGGAGCTATGAAGCTGCAGCTCTACTAGCCCTGTCATTATACTGTCTGGAAATAGCTAGCTTCAGTTTTTGTCCAATGTTGACACAATGCACTGAATGGGCTCCCTGATCCAAAATACTCTTTATTTTAAAAATAATAATTTTGACATGTGAAATCTAACATCAGAATTTTTTTGTTATTGCAGTAAAAGCAACATGACTCTGGCTTAATGGCTGAGAAGCTTTGGCAATATCAGGAAAAACATTGACCAAAGGAAATGGAAGCTTTCTTCTTCATGATCATCATCACGGCGGCACTCATCAGTGGATTCATTTATTGCAACATTGGCTTCAATGAGGCTCAAGTTGACAGCCATGTGGGAAAGCCCAACTTCATCATAATTTTAGCTGATGACATCGGATGGGGAGATCTTGGTGCAAACTGGCTACTGACTAAAGAAACACCAAATCTGGACAAGATGGTTAAGGGTGGAATGAGGTATGATTATTGGGAAAGGGAAGATGGAAGGGGGGAAGGAAAGGATCTGAGAGTTGAGAAGATGATGGAAGGAGGGTGTTGAGTTGCCACCAATCCCGTATTGTAAAGGATACCTGAAGTGAGAAATTCAGCTTAAATCATTCTGTTCCTCATATAAATTTTCCAATCCAATACTATACTTAATAGCATTGAATTTCAGTCCCAAATAGTTGGGTGACTATAGGACAAATAACATCCAGGTATAACCCAACAATTGATAGTTCTGAATTTTGTGATCAATGAAAAATGCTGTCAGCTCATGGCTGAATTCAGCATTGAAAAAAACCTCTCCTTGAGCAACCATCCCAGGTCTACTTCTGGGTTTCAGAGAAACCCAATGTCAATCAAGCCCCATTCAAATGAGCAGTGCGGGAGCCCAATCCTACTGTACCCTTTTCAAAACATCATTCGATAGTAGGCTCTGCCCACAATAACCACTTTACAGTGGCCGAACAATTTTCTACTCATGGCAAACAACACCCTCAAATGCACTGCCCACAATTCATCCCTGAAGTACGGTGCTAACAAATCTAGGGTTAAACATTGAAACAGAAAATAGGTGCAGGTGGAGGTCATTTGGCCCTTCGAGCCAGCACCACCATTCATTGTGATCATGGCCGATCATCCACAATCAGTAACCCGTAGCTGCCTTCTCCCCATATCCCTTGATTCAGCTAGCCCCCAAGAGCTCTATCTAACTATTTTTTAAATTCATCCATCGAATTGGCCTCTACTGCTTTCTGTGGCAGAGAATTCCACAAATTCACAACTCCCTGGGTGACAATGTTTTTTCTCATCTCAGTTTTAAATGGCCTCCCCTTTACTGTGGTCCCTAGTTCTGGACTCCCCCAACATTGGGAACATTTTTCCTGCATCTAGCTTGTCCAGTCCTTTTATAATTTTATGCGTTTCTATAAGATCCCCTCTCATCCTTCTAAATTCCAGTTAATACAAGCCCAGTCTTTCCAATCTTTCCTCATATGACAGTCCCGCCATCCCGGGGATTAACCTCGTGAACTTATGCTGCACTGCCTCAATAGCAAGGGTGTCCTTCCTCAAATTGGGAGACCAAAACTGCACACAATACTCCAGATGTGGTCTCACAAGGGCACTATACAACTGTAGAAGGACCTCTTTACTCCTAAACTCAAATCCTCTCGTTACGAAATCCTCTTGTAATGAAGGTTCTCCCACCTTACTGTTAGTCAAGGAGTCAGGTAAGGAGTTGAAGGATTTAAACTTCGTGATGATGAATAAATGGTGACATTTTTCAAATTTGAGTGGTCTCAAACAGTGGTCGTCTTTCAACTTATCTGCTGTCCTGTCCTCATAAAAATAAATAAAATAATGAAAGGCATTGTCGGGGTATACAGTCAGATCCTTTTCCCATGATAGCAATATTAAGACTAGAGGGCACAGTTTTAAGATGAGAGGGGAAAAGTTTGTGCCAGGCAAGTGTTTCACATAGAGGGCGGTAGGTGCATGGAACACACTGTCAGAGATGGTGGTGGATATATTTGGGCTGGAGAGAGTGCAATGGACGTTCACCAGGAGACATAAAAGACAGATGATGCTGGAATCTTGAGGACAAAACTAACTGCTAGGGGAACTTAGCAGGTCATGCAGCCTTTGTGCAGGGAATTGGACAGATAATGCTTTGTGTCGTTCACCTTCTTCGTGTAGATTGAGTAGAGGAAAGATAGCTGGTAAAAAGAGATAAGTGAAAGGGGAGGGACAAGAGCTGGAAAGATTCACCATGATGTGGTGGAGTCAGATCTAATCACTACTTTTTAGACAGCCACTAAAATAGGTAAAGCATAAAAGTAAATAAACCTAATACAGGCAAATGGGATTAGTGTAGGTGGGCAAAAAGATCCGGATGGATATGATACGACTGTGACTGCATATGATGCAGCCAAGAATAACTCCTTGGGGGATAACAGAGATATAAAGCAAGCACAGGAAAAGGACCTCTTACAAGTGACTCTGGCTATGACGAAAATGAAACTAGTGTCTAACCTCACCCAGCTGGATGCAAGTACAATGCCTGAAATTTTAGAAACGTTTGTGCTTCCACAATAATTACTGAATAAGCAAATAGATGAATCCTTCAAATTGTGTACTCCCCTACTTTGCCTTGGCGCCATAGAGAAACACAGAAACATTGAAAATAGGTGCTGGTATAGGCCATTTGGTCCTTTGAGCCAGCACCGCCATTCATTATGATCATGGCTGATCATCCAAAATCAGTACCCCGTTCCTGTTTTCTCCCCATATTCCTTGATTCCGTTAGCCCTAAGAGCTAAATCTAACTCTCTCTTGAAAACATCCTGTGAAACGGCCTGCACTGACTTCTGTGGCAGAGAATTACATAGATTCACAACTTTCTAGGTGAAAAAGTTTTTCCTCATCTCAGTCCTAAATAGCCTACCCCTTATTCTTAAACTGTGACCCCTGGTTTTGGACTCCCCCAACATGGGGAACATTTTTCCTGCATCTAACCTGTCCAATCCCTCAAGAATTTAATATGTTTCTATGTTCAGATAGGATTTCTTAAAACCCATTCTTGCGATTGATTGACATCGATTGAATGGCAAGTGATGGAGGCTGTTGTATTCCTACAGGAGTTGCCTATTTTTGAAGAGACACGCATCTGCTCACAGTTCAGTCACAAAATGATTTGCATTTGTCTCCTTTTATGTTCAGCCACTTGGGGAATTGGCAGGATGACTACAAAGAATAACACTGGCTTTCAGGAACTACAACAAAGACTTGCAGCTGTGGAAATAGAGCAAAAATGTGGTCGGGTTATTCTTTGCAACCAACATAATGTAACGAATCTGAACCATGCTTCTATGTCTGATGGAAGGCAGTGGGTGAGGTGTGAATGAGAATCTCACACCACAATGATTATCGTATGTAGGAATGAATTGCAGATGCTGGTTTATACCGAAGATAGACACAAAGTGCTGGAGTAACTCAGCAGGTCAGGCAGCATCCCAGGAGAAAAAGGATCGGTGACGTTTTGTGTCGAAACCCTTCTTCAGACCCTTCTTTAGATAGATTGACTATCTACAATGATTACAGCTTTGGATAACAAGTACAATTACCGCTACTTTGAATGGAAAGTAAGGGAAGTAGTAATTCCAGTACTTTGTGTGGGCTGTTCTTTTACTTTCCATCTGAAGGAGCCACCAGGTATTAAGAAGAAAAACATTTCCGCCTTGCTTTATGAGAGGATATTTGTAATAATATTCTAATTTTGCTTTTCAATTCTATTTCAGATTTGAGGACTTCCATGCAGCTGCCTCTACTTGTTCCCCGTCTCGTGCTTCACTGTTAACCGGGCGTCTGGGTTTACGGAATGGCGTCACCCACAACTTTGCTGTAACCTCAGTTGCTGGCTTACCGCTAAATGAAACTACATTGGCAGACGTTCTGAAGGAAGCCAATTATTCTACAGCACTCATTGGTATTTATAGTTTTGTTCTTGTTTCTCCAATTGTGCTGTTTCTTGGTCCATTTGTGAACGGCATTATTTTAGGATATAACATTTTGTGCACAATTAGAAGCACAGATAAAAAGAAACATGTGCATTCATGTAAAGCATATTCATTTTCACCTTAGATTTGGAATGTTACTCTGATTTTTATGAAATCGCAGGTAAATGAAGAACCAATTGGCTTGCTGCATTTATGTTTCATACAAAAAAATCTTAGTTCATTAGTTCAACATTTGAGGCTTAAGAATTGGTCGGTTTAATAACAGGCTAATTACTATGTTATGTAATTGCTACTCCTCACAATTAATAATTGTATCCACATTTTCCTCCCCCAGGGTGTACGAAGGATTAATTGCAAATACGTCTTGACTCTTAGTGCCATTTTTTGCTTATGCAACTGCAAACATTTTGCTATAATGAATGAGAAAATACCCATCACCTATGTACATTATAAAGTGCCATCCCACACCATCTTTCAGTTCCTAATGATATACTCCTTACTTCTTTTCGCAAAAGTCAACTAAATGCAGTTTCATGTCTACTATAATATTATTTTATCAATAGCAACATTGATTTTAATTCTGTTTTTAGTTTGGAAATTTGCCTAAATATCTAGCACTGGACTTTGGTGAATAAAGAATGGCACAGTTATATATCATATTAAATCCAGCAGTGTTTCAGAATGATACAAGAAGGTGCAGTTAGGACTGCAACATGGACCCACTACAGTTCGCATACCGTCCGAACAGGTCCACCGCTCTCTCTCATCTGGACAGCCAGGGGGGCTATGTGAGGATGCTGTTCATTGACTTTAGTTCAGCATTCAACACAATAGTCCCCAGCACACTGGTTGAGAAGCTGATGGAACTGGGGCTTAGCACCCCTCTGTGTGCCTGGGTCCTGGACTTTCTCACTGCCAGGCCCCAAGTGGTCAGGATGGGGGAACACACATCTAGCTCCCTCACCCTGAAGGGCTGCGTCCTTAGCCCCCTACTGTACTCCCTGTACACACATGACTGTGGGGCCAGGTTCAGCTCAAACTCCATCATCAAGTTTGCTGATGACACTGTGGTGGTGGGCCGGATCTCCAACAACGATGAGAAGGCCTACCGGGAGGAGGTGACTGATCTGGCACTCTGGTGTCAGGACAATAGCCTCCTCTTGAATGTCACTAAAACAAAGGAGCTGATTGTGGACTTCAGAAGGGCTAAACATCCAGGGACGTACACGCCACTGGAGATAGATGGGTCTACTGTGGATAGGGTGAGCAGTTTTAAATACTTGGGAGTCCGCATCACAGAGGATCTGACGTGGGCAACGCACATTGCCGCACTGGTGGGTAAGGCTAAGCAGCGCCTTTACCACCTTAGACAATTGAGGAAATTCAGAGTGTCTCTGAGGATCCTTCATTGCTTCTACTCTGGGGCTGTAGAGAGCATCCTGTCCGGCAACATTACAGTCTGGTTGGGAACAGCTCTGCCCAGGACAGGATGGCCCTGCAGAGAGTAGTGCGTTCGGCAGAACGCACCATGGGAATTACACTCATCCCCCTGCAGGACCTATACATCAGGAGGTGCAGATCCAGAGCAAGCAAGATCATGAGGGACCCCTGCCACCCCAGTAACGGACTGTTCCAGATGCTACGATCAGGCAAACGCCTCCGCTGTCACGCTGTGAAAACGGAGAGGATGAGACGGAGCTTCTTCCCACAGGCCATCAGGACTGTCAACTTTTATAACCCCAGAGACTAAATTTTTGTCGACACTAATAGTAACTTATTAACTTTATTTATATGCTGTAACTGTAATTCTTTTTGTGCACAACCCGCAGGCATTGCCACTTTCATTTCACTGCACATCGTGTATGTGTATGTGACAAATAAATTTGACTTGACTTGACTTGACTTGATTGCCTTCCACGCCTTCTCACAAGTGCCAAATGAGTAGCACTTTAAATTTACTCCATTCATTTTATCAGGAATATTGACAGTGTAACTTGATATAGATTGGGTAATCTCCAGAACTAGGCACAGAAATTGTATTCTGGCAATAACCCACACCTGGTACATGCAATTTAGTTTTAAGTATATTGTTGTCATGTGTACCGAGGTAAAATTAAAAGATTTATTTTGCAAGCTATCCAAACATGTCAGATCATACCATTCATAAACATAATCAAGTTGGAATCAATTTGTGTTAGATAGAGCACAGGAGAAGATAGCACAAAATGCTGGAATAACTCAGCAGGTCAGGCAGCATCTCAGAAGAGAAGGAATGGGTGATGTTTCGGGTCCAGACCCTTCTTCAGACTGAAGATAGAGAGCGCAGAATACACCGATCAGCCAAAACATTATGACCACCTGCCTAATATGCTGTTGGTCCTCCGTGTGCCGCCAAAACAGTGCCGACCCGCCGAGGCATGGACTCTACAAGACCTCTGAAGGTTTCCTGTGGTATCTGGCACCAAAACATGAGCTGCAGATCCTTCAAGTCCTGTAAGTTGCGAGGTGGAGCCACCGTGGATCGGAATTGTCGATCCAGCACATCCCACAGATGCTCAGTCGGATTGAGATCTGGGGAATTTGGAGGCCATGGCAACACCGTGAACACTTCATGTTGCTCAAACCATTCCCGAACAATGTGTGCAGTGTGGCGGGGCGCATTATCCTGCTGAAAGAGGTTACTGCCATCAGGGAATACCATTGCCTTGAAGGGGTGTACCTGGTCTGCAACGATGTTTAGGTATGTGACACGTGTCAAATTGACGTCCACATTAATGGCCGGACCCAGGGTTTCCCAGCAGAACATTGCCCGGAGCATCACACTACCTCCACCGGCTTGTCGTCTTCCCACAGTCGGTTCAGACCAGATGGGATAGCCTTCGTTGCCCTCGCACATCGATGAGCCTTGGGCGCCCAACACCCTGTCGCCGGTTTGTGGTTTGTCCCTCCTTGGACCACTATCGGCAGGTACTCACCACTGCTGACCGGGAGCACCCCACAAGCCTTGCCGTTCAGAGGTGCTCTGATCCAGTCATCTGGCCATAACAATTTGGCCCTTGTCAAAGTCGCTCAGGTCTACTCCTGCCCATTTCTCCTGCATCCAACACATCAACTTTAAGAACTGACTGTTCGCTTGCTGCTTAATACTGTATATCCCACCCCTTGACAGATGCCATTGTAACAAGATAACCAATGTTATTCACTTCACCTGTCAGTGGTCATAATGTTTTGGCTCATTGGTGTATACTCTCAGCATTGTAGCACATGAGTACCATAGACAAAGTCAATGTCCACAATGAGGTGGAGGTGAATCAGACAGTACCCTAGTTTATGTAAGAACCGTTCAGAAGCCTGATAAGAGAAGGGGCGATTCTGTCTGTAATTTATGTGACCTAGCTTTAACAATACTATTGAGTTACAAGGGGTCAATATTGTGAGTGACCAGCTTACAACACTCAAAATTAGTCTGTGATAATTCAAACTAGATTGGATATTTAAAGAGGAGAGATAATGTGGCTTTAGTAAAAGATGAAACTCATCTTGAAGTCAACTAATCTGAAAAATAATGCACATCTAACAATTTCTAACAATGAAGAGAAAATCTTGGCAGAAAAGAACAGCAGACATGTGCACCATTCAAAGGAGCCAGGAAGTCATTCCGAGGCTCCAAATTAGATAACCATAGTAGTCAACATCTGCATTGAATCTCAAGCATCTGGATCCTTTTCTTCAAGAAGACTAGTGGATGGGTCTATCACATGCCCGATCCTACCCTCATTAACTGCTCAGAAAACCACATGTTAATGCACAATTGAAAAGTTACAATTGAAAGCTAACATTCATTGCTTCACTACATACATTTAACATGCTGTACATCTTGAACCTGCAGTTCAGAGCTTGCAATATTGCCACCTTGTGTATTAGGACTTAGAAGAGCGAAGACAACTAACTTTATTCTAATCCTCCTTGACACAATTCTTTTTCCTTCTTACCTCACCATCTTTTCTGATTTTGAAGGTGCAGATGTTATAAGTTTGCTCCTCTTCCTTCCCTTCCTCAAACTTCCTTTTGCTGAATGATTGCTCACATACACATCTCTTTTTGGATATCCTTGATCCATAGCATGGTCAGCAATGGTGGAAGAACAATATGACATTTTCATTGAGGAAACACTATCATTCAGTTTCAATCTCATATTACTTTACAGTCTGGTAGAGAGTTGGGATCCGCATGCAGTGAGGCACTTGAGCTCGGCACCAGCTCATCACAATATGAAGTTGTACGCTAAGCACTTCAATGGGTTATGGTACCGAAACAGGCTTTACCCCCTCACCGAACATAGGAACATAGAAAATAGGGGCAGGAGTAGGCCATTCGGCCCTTCGAGCAGCACCGCCATTCAATGTGATCATGGCTGATCATCCACAATCAGTACCCCGTCCCTGCCTTCTCCCCATATCCCTCGATTCCACTAGCCCTAAGAGCTCTATCTAACTCTCTTTTGAACGCATCCACTGACTCGGCCTCCACTGCCTTTTGAGGCAGAGAATTCCACAAATTCACAACTCTGGATGAAAAGTGTTTTTCCTCATGTCTGTTCTAAATGGTCTACCCCTTATTCTATAACTGTGGCCTCTGGTTCTGCACTCCCCCCCCCCGCATGATGATTCCCGCATCTAGCTTGTCCAATCCCTTAATAATTTAATATGTTTCTATAGGATCCCCTCTCAACCTTCTAAATTTCAATGAATACAACCCAGTCGACCCATTCTTTCACCATTAGTCAGTTCTGCCATTCCGGGAATTAACCTGGTGAACTTACGCTGCACTCCCTCAATAGCAAGAATGTCCTTCCTCAAATTAGGAGACCAAAACTGCACACAATACTCCAGGTGTGGTCTCACCAGGGCCCTGTACAACTGCAGAGAAAGGTTGCATGCAATAACAAAAAGGAAAGGGGTCTGACACCAATTTTGCATAGGACTTTTTATAAAAGGTCCTCTTTAGTATGGAACTGGAGAAATGGAAGGCATATCACAGATCCAAAAATGATGCTGGTGTCCATTTCTAGTTCAGAGAAGCAGAAACCATCCAAAGTCTGGGTAGTGTAATGGAAACACAGACTTCCTGGCATGCAATTTTAGTTTGCTGACAAGCAATCTCAGCTTGCTACCATGCAAACAGGTCAGGATTGCCATCACGTGTATGATAATCATGTTCAAAGCTTGGAGGTTTCACAACAGCTAAGGATTCTATCCTCCAACAGCATTTGCCCAGGCACCTTTGGCAGGGAGGTCTCCATTAAGGATGTAATTACAGTGTGTGAATGGTCTGACATAAGGACAGAGATGCGGCGGCACAGTGGCGCAGCAGTAGAGTTACTCCCATTACAGTGCCAGAGACCTGGGTTCGATCCTGACTTTGGGTGCTGTCTGTACAGAGTTTGACCACGTGGGTATTCACCGGGAGTTCACCCTTTGACCACGTGGGTATTCTCCGGGTGCTCCAGTTTCCTCTCACACTCCAAAAGGTGTACAGGTTTGTAGGTTAATGGGCTTCTGTAAAGTGTAAATTGTCCCAAATGTGTAGGATAGTGCAAATGTACGAGGTGATCACTGCTCGGCGCGGACTCGGTGGGCCGAAGGGTTGTATCTCTAAAGTCTAAAGTCTAAAGATGCACTTTGGGGAAGCCTGGAATGCAGACAAATGCCCTTGTCTATTCGCCTTGCTGCCACATGTTATGAGAAAAGTGAACAAAGTCTTCTGTTCTCATCAATGGAACTTTGGCGACCTTCCTGCTGCAGCACTAAACAGCAGGCTGTTCAGTAGGGCCGAGATCAGCTGCAGCAGTGTGGAATGGTCTTACGGCTATAAAACCAAGAGTGAGCACTGACTGCATGCAACGCAGTCAAGCCACCTGTGTGAGATGATATTTGAGGTCAGAGAATGGAGCACGAGGAATGCAGTTTGAGTACTGACCCTTTAACGGGAAATGGGGGGAGTACAAATCTGGTTGTTTTGAGAGTAATTGCTTTTGGGAGCTGAGTTTGGAAGTGTCGTTGCAAATGAATTCTGTGTGTAACAATATTGTGGACATTATTTGAGGAAGTTTTACACTGAAAAAACCTGCTGCAGCAACAAAAGGGAGTAGTTGCTAATCCTTTACATTGTTGTTAATTGGCTGGTTTCCTGCTAGTAACGTGTTCAGCCAAACAAGATTAAGACAGGAATTAACCGGAGCACTAGTCCAGATTAAATCTATAGGATGAAATCATCATTGCATTTTCATTAATGTCACAAACAGATTGAAATAGGTCTGGTGAATAAATGTAATTCCGGAACCAACTGTGCACCTATGCTGGCCAGAATGTTAATGTTAGGCTTGATGTGCTTTAACCTCCTTCATGCTACAAAGAAAATAATATTATCCCTGCACTGATTGCTTGTTGTTCCTTAGGGTATAGTGTATTTTTGACTCCACATGGAGCCTGAGGAACAAACGTCAGCCTTTTGTGGTCATGGAGATGAATTTCCCAACAGGTTCACAGACAATGAGAAATGTTATGAATTGAGCACATGTGCCTGACACTTGTGCAAAAATACTTCTACTTTCCATGAATGCCATAAACATTTATAATCCCCCTCAACCTACCTATGCTTTACCTTGACTCTGGTTTGTAATAGTATAAGGAGCAGTGTAATAACATCCAAAATCCACAGATTTGTTCTATTGGATCATAAATGATCCCGATTGAGCAAACTGCTTTAAGAACATGAAATTGGCTCTGAACAAATTTCTCCTCAAGTCTTTAGCAAAAATGTTGCTCTCAGATCTGAACAGTATTATGGCACTTTCTATTTGGCAGTAACTAAGAAGCCAATGTAAGTTTATCTTTGTCTGCAAGGGCATGGATTTCCAGTTATGTCCAGCGTTGTCTCATAATTTGATATTTAGTGAGGCCTGAATGATTTGAATACAGTGTAAAAATGATGATACTTTCCTTGCAAATTAAAGGAATAACCCATCTATTTAAAATGCAAGATGGAATAAACCACGAACTGTCTGAACCAGTTATCATACGAAGCAAATATGGAATGTTTGTCAGTTTGCTAGGTGAGAAAATATAAATATAACTTGCTTCAGAGGGTAAGAAATTATGCGATTTAATCATTTAATCACAATCATGAGTTCAAAGTACTCTAATAGTTTCAATTAAAAGAAATATATAAAGGGATAATTTTGCAATCTAAATGAGAAATAATATACATGTACCTTAAATAATCCTTGTACATTTACACTGCACACTGATAGAGTGAAATCTTTCAACTTCTCTAACCCAGAAACTCTGTAATTAATGGAAGTAGCCAGTCTGGGTTCAGTGGGGATCCGGTAATAGAATAAACCCAGATTGAATTTGGTTCCTTCTTGATCCACATGACTCCAGATGAGAACTTCTCAGTTGCTATTTTGACTAAACTACCATCCTTGCTCCACGATATGAATTTTAGGAATCCGGTCTCATGACTTTCAGAATAGAAACACCACAAAGCACATTATAGCACAGAACCAACACACAAAATGGTTAATTATTTATCAAGTTATTGTTTAAATAAGATAATAAAATAAAAGTTAATGCCTCCAAAGCACTAATTGTTTTCACTCTTTTGTTTGTAATGGACTGATATAAGAACTGAAATGTGGAGAAATGTCTTCACTCAGCAGATGATGAACCAATGGAATTCCCCAGATAGCTGCAGAGGCCAAAAGGCTGAAGGTTGAAAAAAAAAAGCTGAAAAAGAAGGTTGATAAATACCTAAGTACAAGAGGCATCAAGAGATACGGGAAGGGAACTGAAATATGGAATTGAGACGGATTATCATATTGAATGATGGATCATAGTTGAAAAGCTGCATAGCCCACTTTTGCTATTTTCTCTGCTTCCATGTCTTTGTTGCAGCTTGATAATGCATGGTACTAACATTCTGGTGATAACTTTACTGTCGACTGGAGTAGATAAGGGGTTAAACATTTTTTAAATTGCATCACACACTGTTGCCTTTTTTAGATTGCATGCATATCTCTGCCATTCATTAAAATATTCAGATGTGATTACCACCACAGGTTGGGAACCAAATTTGAAATTAGATATAGTCGGCCTGCCAGAGATAGCACAAACTTGGAAATTCAATAGCTAATAGTGATATCTAAACACAAGGAACTGCAGATGCTGGTTTACAAAAAATGACGCAAAGTGCTGCAGTAACTCAGCATGTTAAGCAGCATCTCTGGAGAATGTAGATAGGTGACATTGTGAGTCGGGACCCTACTTCAGACTGATTGTAGCAGGGGGGGAAAGCTGGAAGAAAGGTAGGGCAGAACAAAGCCTGGCAAGTAATAGGTGAACACAGATGAGAAGGACAGATGATTGGGCAAAGACCAGATATGGAAGGACAACGGCTATGAGATAAGGAGAAAAGAGGCGTGATATGTGAAGCCATAGGAAGGGATGTAGTTGGAAGGAGACGGAGAAGGGGAAAAGGGGCAGGATTATGGAAGAAATGATCGCGCATCCAGGTGGGGCACAGGGAAGAGAAGGGGAGTCTACATTTGGTCTCACTGATGTAAAGGAGGCCACATTGGGAACACCAAATGCAGTAGATGAGGTTAGAGGAGGTGCATGTGAACCTCTGGCTCACCTGGGAGGACTGGTGAGGTCTCTAGATAGATGTGAGGAAGGAGGTATAGAGACAGGTGTTACATCTGCGATTGCTGGAGAGGAGGTGGTTTGGGTGGGAAGGGATGAGTGAACCAAGGAGTTGCAGTGGGAGCGATTTTGCAGAAGCAGAAAAGGGTGGGGATGGGATGATGTGACTGGTGGTGGGATCACTAGTGGTGATGGTTGCAGTAGTATCAAATAGATATGTACTTTTTAACAACATTTTTACAAGGCTGCATCCAGACCAAGGATAAAGATCAGTGCCAGGACTATCTCCCTGGTGTCGTAGGTTGCAAATGATGCCTTCAGTAGATGATCCAGATGAACTCCTCAATGGGAATTCTACAAAAGGAGAAAGATGAATGTGTACCTTGAAACATTTGATGGGTTTGTTGGATTCTAGGAAACCTGAGAAAATTGTCAAGGGCTTCAACATAATTTTTAGTATTTTCTGAAGCTTGGCTGTCTCCATTCTAGGACTGAAGTGGTAGTAGTGGTATATCCTGTTGACATACTTTTGAATGCAGCATCAATGATTAAGATTGCCTGTTCCATTTCAGCGCAATCAAATGCCACCAACTGTGATTGTGTTCATTTGAGACTTAGGGTCACACAGCATTCGAAATGGGCCCTTCGGCCTAACTCTTCCATGCCAACCATTCTCGTGATCTAAGTGCTCCTCTTATTCCTTCTCCTCAGCAGGTCATTTGATAGCGAATGACCAGATCTGCACTCTTAAGAATATGACCTTGTGCAGCAAACACGAGTTCCATTAATCTTTTTTAACTTCTCAGCTGAATACAATGGAGCACCCTCTAGGGTAGATAAGGTAGACAAGAATCATTAATTCAGCATAATAGTGTTCTGCCTGCTTCCCCCTCCATGCAGTGCTGTCACGGGTCATGCCATCAAAAGAAAGCTAATGGCTGCCCCTTGATTGTCATTGTGGTAGCTTGCATGACTGAATTCATGATTGATGCACAGCATCATAGACCGGTTGTATGTTGCAGGAACTGCAGTGTATCTTAGAATTAATATGAGACAACTGCAAATTGACATGCAGGCTTGCACCATTACAAATCTGTGCAATCCTTGGGAAACTGTGTGCGTGCTCCATTTGCTGCTCTTTCTAAGAGGAAAAAAACTTTAACAACAATTTTTATGTAGGGAGGATCCGCGATCCTACTAATGCCACAGCAGGAGGCAAACTGCATGATTTTTCCACCCACGGAGTTCATACAAGTTTACACCCTCTTCTTGTCATCAGGAATCAAATGACCATCCCTCTGCTAACTATGCCAATGATTCCCGAATGGATTTCCACTGGTTGTTGGTGATTTCAGAAATTCATGTGATTTGTGGAAATCAGTAAGGAATTGCATGGCAGATGCTGAACAATTTTTTCTCAAGGCTTAGGCAAAAAAGTTGATCCCAGATCTGGAAGGTTTTATGATATTTCCTATTTAATCTTGGCTTTACCTAAGAGGCAAAAGTAAGTAAATCTTAATCTGGGAGGAGTAGATATTGATTCCAAGTTATGACCAGAGTTGTCTTTTTGTTTGTTATTTTGTGAGCCCTGCGTGATTTGAATACCATGTAAAAATGATGCAAGTCTCCTTGTAGATCAGTGCAGAACATAATCTCTCAGTGTAATCACACCTGACTGCCTGTGACTCTGGTCTAGGGACCAATAAGCAACACAAGATCATCACGATGCCAAATTAAAAGCTTCTGATGTATTCATTTTCAGTAAACCTGGCACCAGTCAGTAAAGCTGTGTATTACCTGGCTTCTTAATTTAGCAAACCTGGAAAGTTTATTTTGATGGCTCTGGTGAGTTTGTAAGATGTTGAAAAGAAAGTTGTTTGAGACTGCAGTCAAAATTCTCAAACCTTCTCGAATGCAGGCAAACTCAATGCATCGGATGATGTTTTGCTCCCCATCAATTTTGCACATCTGGAATTAACCTAATAACAGGAGTAATGCTGGTTTGTTGTGACTGATGAAAGCCTCTCTTTTCAATAACTGATTTTGTTTGGAAACTGCCCATTTCACACAGGGAAGTACTGTAATTTCTGTAACTGTAATCAGTTTAGGATATCAATTTCAAATTGTAATTATTTCTGTTTATAAATATGTCCTGGGTCCTTTTCTCAAAAGTACAATAAGGATCTGGAACCTGAATAATCTGCTTGTTGCAAAATCATTACTCCTGAGGATTATGTTTTAATTTTCCATAAATAAGGAATGGGATAGTGAAATCAGGCATTGAATGAAATGTATTTAGAATCTACAGTATTTTACCTTTTATGGATGATGAAAGTTGATCCTTAATAATAAAAAGTTATTTGATTCTTAGGGGCCCAGCTTATAGAGTTGCTGCCTCACAGACCCAGACCTCAAGTGCTGTCTGTGTGGAGTTTGCATGTTCACCCTGTGATCACATGGGTTTCCTCTGGATGCTCTGATTTCCTCTCATATCCGAATGACGTAAGGGTTTGTAGGTTAATTGGCCTCTGTATATTGCTCCAAGTGTGTAGGAAAGTACGTTGCCAAGGTAGATTAGAGTTGTGTAGGATGGTTCAAGAGCCTGATAGTTGGAGGAAAGTAGATGTTCCTGAACCCTAGTGGTGTGCAACAGTATTAACAATTTCATAATTTAATTTTTTAATGTTTTGAGATACAGCATGGAAGCAGGCCCTTCAAGTCCACCAACTTTACGCTGACCAGCAAGCACCTTCATTGCAATATATAGCCCAATGACATATTAAATAAAACAAGCCTCAGTGTTTTATTTAATCTGTGATCGGGCTATATAAATAAAACTCCTTGGTGTATTCATCACCACATTAATGGAATATTTTATCTTACAAAATATGAAATCACTGGAATGATGATGCAAAACAAAAAAAGTCACTGATAACATCTTAGTAATGTTCACAGGGCATTGTACTTGGGGGTACAAATACAATCTTTTTAATCTTTAGCAGAGAAATATGACAATTTTATTCAGTGAAACCATTTCATAGGGGGTATAATGGCACAGCTGATGGAGCTACTGCCTCACGGCTTCAGAGACTTGGGTTCAATCCTGACCTCAGGTGCTGTCTGTATGGATTTTGCAAGTTCTCCCTGTGACCACATGGGTGTCCTTCAGGTGTTCTGGTGTCCTCCCACATCGCAAAGACCTGCAGGTTTGTAGGTAATTGGCCTCTGTAAAATTGCCCCTAGTATGTAAAGAATGGATGGGGAAGTGGGATAATGGAGAACTAGTGTGAACGATGGTCCCCCTTGGGCCGAATGGTCTGTTTCCATGCTGTACCTCTAAACTTTAAACTAAACTTCCCACATAACTGAATGGATTAGCAGCCTTTCTAGGAGACAAGGTATTCATGCTGCACAAATATACATGTTAAGCAATGGGGGGAGGTGGCAGGAATATGTATTTTAATTGCATCTGATATCTCCAATTACGCATGCTACTCTTTCATACAATAAATTAATCCTTCAACTAAAACTTAGTGAGATTAATTAGAGTGGGTAATATAGTCGGCTTTTCAGTCAAGTTTGCAATTCAAAGAACTCTTCACATCTCTTGAGATCAATATCAACAATTTCACAAGTTTAGGCTGAACAGCATGTTGCAACACAGCAGCAAGGTTATAGTTTTTCTCTGATGTTAGTAGTTAGAATTAATCAGTTCATGACCACTGTGGGAGAATAGTATGAAAAACAAAATCTCACTGTAATGTAGTTCCACTTTGTGTTAATTAACGTTCTTGTGCATGTTGGGATAAATATCGGAAATTGCTTTATAGCTCCTGGAGTCTGTCCCACCAATGTGTGAGATTATGACTGAACTCTGCAAACTTTGTCTTTACCGTGCATTCACCAATAGCTTTGGCTAACAAATATCAATGGTTGATAGACACAAAAACCTGGAGTAACACAGTGGGTCAGGCAGCATCTCTGGGGAAAAGGAACAGGTGGCTTTTCGGGTCGGATCCCTTCTTCAGAGTTATATCAATGGTTGAACTATCTTCAATTGTCGTTAGTAGATGAGTGCTCCAAACTTCCACTATCCTTCTTCTCGAAAAATGCTTCCTTAGTTCACTCCTAAAAGTCATGGCTCTAAACATTGGAGTCTACCCACTGATTCAAAACTGCACACCCAGCAGAAATAGTTTCATAACATATGAAGCAGAAGCTGAAGGAAGCCATTTGATCACTCATGCATTCTCTGCTAGTCATTAAGAATGTGGTTTTCTTTTTTACCTCAGCATCTTTTCCTGTACTAATTCAATCCAATGTCCTTTGATTCCTGAAATATCTAAAAATCTATTTCTCTCTGCTGCATCACAGAATTTCTAAAAGTCAAATACAGCTCATCGCCTGACCAACTCTGCTGGTCAGACATCATTTCTCCAGTCCTATTACAATGCAAATTTGATATATCCTGCCTTGTAATACAGTGGTTTTCAATATACCTGGGTATCTCTACGGAGGTAGAAATGGGGTAAACAATACTTATACTTATAATACTTATAATGCGCCTCAACGTTCCATTGATTTATTTTCTAAATGCTCTATTTAACTCTAGAAATTTGCCTTAATACCAACTTTGATCAAATTCTCCTGCAATCTTCTAATTTCAGGAAAATACAATTTTAATTTGTGTAATCTGTTATGTCATCTTGAGGGCAGCGCAGTGGTGCAGCTGGTTGAACTGCTGCCACACCGTGCCAGAGACTAGAGTTCGTACCTGACCTCGGGTGCCGTTTGATTACATAGATTACATAGAAAATAGGTGCAGGAGGAGGCCATTTGGCCCTTCCAGCCAGCACCGCATTCATTGTGTTTGTGTGGAATTTGGATGTTCTCCCTGTGGCCCCATGGGTTTCCTCCGTGTGCATTGGTTTCCTCCCACATTCCAAAGGCATGCGGGTTTGTGGATTAATTGGCCTCAGTAAACTTGCCCCTTAACATGTAGGGAGTGGATGAGGAAGTGGGATAACATAGAATTCTTGTGAATGGGTGTTCAATGGTTGGAGTAGACTTGGTGGTTTGAAGGCTATGTTTCCTTGCTGTATCTCTAAACTAACCTGTTGTCATCATCTAATCTGCCAAATACACACCTTATTGCCATCAGACCTAATATTTATTCCCTTTGGTGTAGTTCATAAAACTGCTTGTCGTGTTTCAGGTTAGGTATAGCCAGGGCATAGTGTTGTGATTGCATAACATCCCCACTTTAAAGGCAGGCATTCGAAAAGACTTGCATTTTTTATACCTGTCCATGACTTTTATCTATTTACGTGGCACTCTACGACTATTTTTTTATTTCCTGCTGTTCCTCAGCTATGTGCTTTGTTGTAACCTTCCCACGTCTAAAGAGGATGTGCTCACATTTCCCCACATTAAAATAGGTTTGTCGCAGTTTTTGCTCATTTGACTAATCTGTTCATTATTTTCTCTGCAGAACGATTTACCCACCCACATTGTTCATAACGAGATCTATTTTTGTGTCGTTGACAAACTTGGGTGTATGTTATTCAGTCATGTAATCTAAGTCCATTATAAACAGGAAACAGCAGAACAGATCCTTGAGAGGCACTGGTAGTCACATCCTTCCAGTTTGAGCACCTGGCCATTATCACCCTCTCTTTGCTGACTTTCAGGCAATTTTCTAGCCAGTCAATAACTTTCATTCAATTCCGTGAGCTTTAAGTTTAGTTTGCAATCTCTAATGAAGGACTATTAAATGGTTTCTCAAAGTCCATATAAATATCTGTTGGCATTTCCCTGTCCATTACTCCTGTCACCACTTTAATAATTCTACCAGTTTCATTAGGAATGAATTAAGTTATAAATCAATACTGTCTCTCCCTGTTAAGGTGGACTTTTTCATTGTGTTTAGTTTCCCTGACCTGCATATTTGATTCTAATAATTTCCTGAGAGAAGGCATTGGACTAACTAACACAGAATCCCCCACTTTCTCTCTCTTTAAACATTTGAGTGAGATGTGCAGTTTTCCTATTTGAAGGAGATAAACCTTGGAAGATAGACACAAGATGCTGGAGTAACTCAACGGGCCAGGCAGCATCTCTGGAGAAAAGGAATAGGTGACGATTCGAGTCGAGACCCCTCGTCAGACTCTTAAAGAAGATTATGGTTAGAGCAATGTGGCGTTCTCATTTATTTCCTTTAAAACCATCTGCTCTTGGTGATCTAGAACTCCTTGGTGCCATTATTTTCTTCATTATTGCTATTTTATGTACACAAAAAAATTGCCTATTTTGGGCCATTTTGGGAGGATGTTTGACATGTTACCCTTTTCCCTCTGTTACAAATTCTGCTGCAAACCAATTAATGCATCATGTCTGCCAAATCCTTATTTTATGATCATGTTAACCTTTGTCTAACAAATGAGGCCTAGGAATTCATCTATGCCAAGAAATAATTGCTAAACTGAGGGTGGGTGGGTAATGTGTATTTTGTCCAAGATTGTAGATTGTGTCAATCTAGTGTCTAGTCCAGAGATATAGCATGAAAACAAGGCCTTCAGCCCACCAAATCTACACCGACCTTCGATCACCCATTCACACTAGTTCTGTTATCGCACTTTCGCAGTAATGAAGAAAAATTATTGTGTGTGAATGCCAGGACCTGAAAAGTCAGAGCATTGGGTTGTAGGGGAGGGGTTTGGTGGCCAGTGAATGGACACAGGAAAGTCCATAATTATAATCATTCTTATTAGCCAAGTATGTTTTGCAACATACGAGGAATTTGATTTGTCATTCAGTCATACCAATAAAACAAACCAGAGAACATTGACATATACTTTTTAAAACATACTAAAAGTAATAAAAAAGACAATAAGAAAGACAGACCATTGGCGAGGCTTCCATCGCTGATGGTGCCACCTGGTGGAATCCAGGTGATAGTGAAGATGATGGGACGTGAGGGAGATTTGTAGATGTCGTGGTCAAATCAGGTACAAATCAGGTATGATGCTGGGGAAGCAAGAGGGGGCTAAGTCAAGGGATCCCCATGGTAAGGATCAGTATTTAACTTAAGGAAATCTTCCTGTGGGTTACAACAAATGTCAGACTCCATGCACTATGACTGAAAATTAGAAAAATTGCAGCTTCTGGAATGCTGATGCTTGGTCTAATGAGTTTCTCCAGAACTTTCTGTTTTATTCCATGTTCTGTGACCTGCAGAGGCCAATAACGTTTAAGTATCACTGAAGCAGGACTCAAATTTGTTTCTAGACGAGTGGTCTGCTATGTCTGATTGCTACAAGTGGATAGTTTAATTTCTAGAACTTTAATGGAAAGATACTGTGAGTGATGTTGGATATTACTGCACGCCTGCATATTAGTGAATAATACATACAGAGAACCCAAAAACAGCTTTATAACGAAGATCAGACAAAAGGCTGGAGTAACTCAGCGGGTCAGGCAGCATCTCTGGAGAAAGGGAATAGGTGACGTTTCGGGTCGAGACCCTTCTTCAGACTAGACAACATTATAACTTTGTTGAAGGTGCAGAGAGTATACAACTGCATTCAGAATTGGTTTTCCAATCAATTCTGGTGCATAGCACATGTAAAGTTGCACTGCATGATCGCACCTCTGACCCCCCACAATCTAACCTGTATTATACCTTCATGTCTAAATATGTGCAGAATTATTTCAAATTCTATGTCAAAGTAATCAGTAACAATGGTGGTAAAACATTTTTTCAATTAGTACAAGAATGTTTATCAGTAAAATTATAAGGCCACTTTGTCAAAATAACTTCATGTTTTTGTTTCATGCAGGGAAATGGCACCTAGGACATCACGGGCCTTATCACCCTAACTTCCGTGGTAAGAAAGATTTTTTCTGTTCGAAATTAAGTCCAAAGATGAGCTTCCTGGAATATTTAACATAATATTTGCACTCTATAAGTTTGAATAAGTTCAAAGAACAGAATTATTATGCCACAGTGATTTACTTAGTAAGCATTTATGATATTTAACAAGTGTGTAGGAAAGAACTGCAGATGCGGGTTCAAATCGAAGGTATAGACGCAAAATGCTGGAGTAACTCAGCGGAACAGGCAGCATCTCTGGAGAGAAGGAATGGCCTCGACCCAAAACGTCAGCCATTCCTTCTCTCCAGAGATGTTGCCTGTCCCGCTGAGTTACTCCAACATGATATTTAACAAACTAGTTTTACAGAAAATCTCTCATAATCTTATGTTTGAACAGCATACGGTTATTTTGTAATTGCACGTATCTCAAGGATAAATTGTCAATTACTGTGGGCGACCACGGCGGCGCAGTGGTAGAGTTGCTACCTTACAGCGCTTGCAGCGCCAGAGACCTGAATTCAATCCCGACTATGGGTGCTGTCTGTACGGAGTTTGTATGTTCTCCTCATGACCGCTTGGGTTTTCTCTGAGATCTTCGGTTTCCTCCCACACTCCAAAGACTACGGGTATGTAGGTTCATTGGCTTGGTGTATGTGTAAATTGTCCCTAGTGTGTGTAGGATAGTGTTAATGTGTGGGGATCGCTGGTCGGTGCGGACTCGGTGGGCCGAAGGGCCTGTTTCCGCACTGTATCTCTAAACAAAACTAAACTAAACTACCGTTCTACATAGTACATTGCAGAGCTCAGCATTTCCTAACTTTTAAGAGGATATGGGATAAGTAACAAGAAAACACAGACACTTGAGCCAACATAGTGCCTATTTGTTATAGCTACGAATAAAATATGTTTCGGTGTTACCTTGCATGGAACACAGAGGAAGAAGTTATTAATGGCAGCGCATGCATTAAAGTGATTAGGTATAATTTTTCCAGAAAGATGACTGAAAGATTGCCTTCGACAGAGCACAGGGAACATAAATCATGTTGGCTATTAAATGATCACATTCACCTTTTCTGCGCTGTAGGGAGCCATGTTCACAAATGAAGCAGTAGCAGAGAGTGGAGGAAATTTGGAGTTGCTAATTTAACTGCTGGAAGTACTTAGGTAACTAGCTAATGAGTTCTGGCAAGAAGCCTGAAACTTTTTTTATAATTAGTTTTCTGATTACTTCAACAGCTAAGTCCACAAATGCTGCTTACTCCAATTCACCTTGCATGCTGCCCAAACACCCTTGTTCTAGGTATTTCAAATGATAGAAAAAAATCACCAACCTAATATTAGCACTACTTTCCTAAACTAATGACAATGAACAAGTGTGAATTGGATAAGATCATAAGAGATCATGTGATAGAAGTAGAATTAGGCCATTCAGCCCATTAAGTCTACGCCATTTAATCATGGCTGATCTATCTCTCCATCCTAACCCCATCCTCCTGCCTTCTCCTCATAACCTCTGGCACCCGTAAATTAATCTATCGACTGGATTAATTGGCAACATTTTTATTTCACAAAATTTTCACTTTTGGTGGGTATGGTGGCAATTCAGCAAACAAAAATAATCGTGACAAAAGTGGCACCATGCCAAAGCTCTGCTTCAAAGGTGGATGCTAGAATCTTCCTGCCATCCTGTTATAACCTTCATCTATTTGCCAGTAGGTCAACACTCCATCACTTTGTATTTAAACAATGTGGGAAGACATTGGTAAATTTAATTGCCCCATCTTAAAAATGTCCACTGGTGCTACTGAGACTGCAATATGATCCTGAAATGGGAAACAGCTTGAAAGGTGACAAGTCACACAATAAAATGATTCCACAATATCCATCATCTTGTAATAGCAAGGAACTACAGATGCTGGTTTACCAAAGAAAAGCACAAAGTGCTGGAGGAACTCAGCGGGTCAGGCAGCATCTGTGCAATATGGTGACTGTGCATTTGTGGGTTGTACAAAAGAATTTTGCTATGCTGTGCATATGTGACAATAACAAAATAATTGAAACTTCTCTGGAGAACATGGTAGGTGAAGTATCAGGTCGGGACCCTTCTTCAGGCTGATTGAAGTGGGAGCGGGAAATAAAGCTGGAAGAGAAGAGGGGCAGGACAGAACATGGCTGGTAATAGATGAACAGTGGCGAGGGTATTTTTTTGATAGGCAGCTTGTTGGACAAAGGCCAGGGATGTAAAGACAGGTGTGAGCCCAAAAGGATAAGGATTTGTGAATTGTGAAGCTCAGGGATAGAAAAGTTGTGAATTGTGTAGCCGGTGGTTGGAGTGGAGGTGGGGGGGGGGGAGCTTGCTTTTTTCCTTAAAAACCTTGAAATCTGCCTCTTACAAAATTAGAGAGAAATAATGAAATGATTCTCTGAAAGTTACAGCTATGTGAAAATTAATGGATTAGCAAAAAAATAGATGTGGGCCGCATTGGTTACCTGGGAAACAAAGAAATAACGGCAGCTCTGGCGAATCTCTGGGGAAATGTGTTTTGCCAATGTGTTCACTGCATAATGCACAAACAAAACGAGGTAGAAATGCAATCTGATGTTCTAGGTGCAGTGAGCAATCTAAATAACTAATTTTACTAAAAAGAAATATCTAGAGATGTTAGGATGATTAAAATTTGACATATCCCAGAGACGTGATATTCTGCATCCTAGCATTCTAAAGAAGTGGCTATTCAGGTAGTGGACACATTTGTGATGATCGTCCAAAGTTCTCTTGATTCTGGAGTAGTCCCAGCAAGCTGGACAGTGTTAAATTTAACATCACTGTTCAATAAAGTGTTGCATGATAAATAAGAAACTATGAGCCAATTTGACTGACATCAGCTGTTAGCTTTCTGATTGCCTCTACAGTAAAGCAAGTAGCTGGAATCCATCATTAAGGCTCTGGCTACTGAGTTCTTAGAAACTCACAACACGATTCGAAAGAGTGAAAATATTTTACAAATGAAAATTGGTTTTGGCAAATCTAATGATAGGATTTAGTTTGGTTTAGTTTAGTTTACATATACTGCGCAGAAACAGGCCCTTCGGCCCACCAAGTCCGCACCTATCAGCGATCCCCCATACACTAACACGATCCCATATACACTAGGGACAATATACATTTATAACAAGCCAATTAACCTACCAACCCATATGTCTTTGGAGTGTGGGAGGAAACCGAAGATCTCAGAGAAAACCCACACATGTCAAGGGGAGAACGTACAAACTCCATACAGACAGCACCCGGAGTCAGGATCCAACCCAGATCTCTGGCGCTGTAAGGGCAGTAGCTCTACCGCTGCGCCACAGTGCTGCCCAGCAGAGTAGAACAGAGGAAGTTAATGGACATAAGAGACAAAATATCCAGATTTTTAAATACAGTAAATAAGGCCTCACAGCAACAGTGGCCCAGGTTTGATCTTGACCTCGAGTGCTGTTGAGTTTGCATGTTCTCCCTGTGACTGTGTGGGTTTCCTCTGGGTGTCTAGTTTCCACCCACACCCCAAAGATATGCGGGCTTGTAGGTTAATAGGCATCTGTAAATTGCCCCCTGTGTGTAGGGAGTGGATGTGATACAGAGATAACATAGAGCTAGTGTGAATCGGTGATTGATGGTCAAAACGTAGACTTAGTGGGCCAATGGGCCTGTTTCCATTCTGTATGTTTCAATCAATGAATCAAGGCTTTTAAGAGTCCATAGATCTGGGAGTGGTGAGAAGATGCTTGTTGATCCAGTCCATTTCCTATGAAATGGTGTTAGTTTATACGAGAAATAGAAACAGGAAATGGCTCCTTGAGTTTCCTCCAGCAGTTGGGAAGCCAGCATGGACATTACTGATAAACCATAGTCTTTTTGACCTTTTTGTTAATTCAAGTGCTAGTGTTCCTACTAGCAATCTTTACCATTGCTTAATTTCTGATAAAGTGTTTCAAGGGTTTCAAGGTCAGTTTATTGTCACATGTACCAATTAAGGTACAGTGAATAGGTGCAGTTTATGACTTAAAAGAGAACGGTAAACACTCCCAAATAATTAACTCAGTCATATATGGCAATCTAAGACTACACCTGATTAATATACATTCCATTGCAGACTTTCAATATAAATATAAAAGGAATGTGAGTGAAAGTATTCTCGACATGTAGACGCCACGGTTATGAAAGACACAAAGTGCTGGAATAACTCAGTCATGCAGCATCTCTGGTGAATCATGGATACCTGATGTTTACATACACAAGAAGGGTCAGATGAAGGGTTCTGACCTAAAACATTGCCAATCCATGTTCTCCAGAGATGCTGCCTGACCCATTGAGTTACTCCAGCACTTTATGTGTTTTTTTGTAAACCAGCATCTGCAGCTGCTTGTTTCTAATCCATGGCGAACAACATTAACCATTGTTTTGGTTTATTACAGGCTTTGATTACTATTTTGGAATCCCTTACAGTAATGACATGGGTTGCACAGATGATCCTGGGTACGATATTCCTCCTTGCCTACCATGCCCCAGGGATCCTGTAAAGGAAAGGTAATATTTTCTAATCTGTAAATCTGTCTGAGTAGCAATCAGATATGCAATTAACCATTGACAGTTAGCATTTTTGGAATCAAATGAGCTATTAAACATGAGTATACTGTTACACATAAGTATTACCTGAGATGCTTGACGTAACTGAAAATTGCTCTGGTTCTTAGAATCTAGAATCTGTGGCACGGAGGATGACTAATTAAGAGTGACCGGTGTGTCTGTGCCAACACCTGCCAGATCAACTCATTCGTTCCACATCCTTCTCCCTTTCTTTGAGGCCTTGCATGTTTTTCTTCACATATATTTTTCCAGTTCCCACTTGGAGGTCATGAAGGAATCTGCCTCCACCACATCCACGGGAAATGCATCTCAGATTCCATCTACATGCTGTGAAGAAAATATTTTTCTTATGTCACTCTTAATTCTTTCCACTTCGATTATATATCTCTGACTTCATTTTTGTGCCATCCACAAACTTACTGATCATACCTTGTGGTTTAGTTTATTAATTTATTGTCATAGACAATAGACAATAGACAATAGGTGCAGGAAGAGGCCATTCGGCCCTTTGAGCCAGCACCGCCATTCAATGTGATCATGGCTGATCATTCTCAATCAGTACCCCGTTCCTGCCTTCTCCCCATACCCCCTGACTCCACTATCCTTAAGAGCTCTATCCAGCTCTCTCTTGAATGCATTCAGAGAATTGGCACCCACTGCCTTCTGAGGCAGAGAATTCCACAGATTCACAACTCTGACTGAAAAAGTTTTTCCTCATCTCAGTTCTAAATGGCCTACCCCTTATTCTTAAACTGTGGCCCGTCTACCAAGGTACAGTGAAAAGCTTTTTGTTGCATGCTATCCAGTCAGTGGAAAGACTATACATGATTGTCCACAGTGTACAAATACAGTATAAAGGGAATAATGTTCAGTGCAAGATAATGTCAAGTAAAGTCCGATTTAAGGTAGTCCGAGGGTCTCCAATAAGATAGAAGGTAGCTCAGGATTGCTGTCTAGTTGTTGATAGGATGGTTTAGTTGCCTGATGACGGCTGAGAAGAAACTGTTCCTGAATCTTGAGGTGCGCATTTTCATACTTCTGTACCTCTTGCCTGATGGGAGAGGGGAGAAGAGGGTATGACCGCGGTGACACTCGTCCTTGATTATGCTGGTGGCCTTGCTGAGGCATCGTGAAGTGTAAGATGGAGTTAATGGAAGGGGGGGTTGGTTTGTGTGATAGACAATAGACAATAGGCAATAGGTGCAGGAGGAGGCCATTCGGCCCTTCGAGCCCGCACCGCCATTCAATGTGATTATGGCTGATCATTCTCAATCAGTACCCCGTTCCTGCCTTCTCCCCATACCCCCTGACTCCGCTATCCTTAAGAGCTCTATCAAGCTCTCTCTTGAATGCATTCAGAGAATTTGCCTCCATTGCCTTCTGAGGCAGAGAATTCCACAGATTTACAACTCTCTGACTGAAAAGATTTTTCCTCATCTCAGTTCTAAATGGCCTACCCCTTATTCTTAAACTGTGCCCCCTTGTTCTGGACTCCCCCAACATTGGGAACATGTTTCCTGCCTCTAACGTGTCCAACCCCTTAATAATCTTATACGTTTCGATAAGATCTCCTCTCATCCTTCTAAATTCCAGTGTATACAAGCCTAGTCGCTCCAGTCTTTCAACATATGATAGTCCTGCCATTCCGGGAATTAACCTAGTAAACCTAGGCTGCACGCCTTCAATAGCAAGAATATCCTTCCTCAAATTTGGAGACCAAATCTGCACACAGTACTCCAGGTGCGGTCTCACAAGGGCACTGTACAACTGCAGAAGGACCTCTTTGCTCCTATACTCAACTCCTCTTGTTATGAAGGCCAACATTCAATTGGCTTTCTTCACTGCCTGCTGTACCTGCATGCTTCCTTTCAGTGACTGATGCACTAGGACACCCAGATCTTGTTGTACGTCCCCTTTTCCTAACTTGACACCATTCAGATAATACTCTGCCTTCCTATTTTTACCACCAAAGTGGATAACCTCACACTTATCCACATTAAACTGCATCTGCCATGCATCCGCCCACTCACACAACCTGTCCAAGTCCATGATGTTCTGGGCTACATCCTCAAGTATGAATATAAACACACAAATATATAGTTCCCTGAAACTTACGACACAGGTGGACAGGGAGGTGAATAAGGCACATTGCCTTTATCGCTCAGGGTATTTATACAGGAATTAGGATGTCATGTAACAAATGTGAAAAGGGTTGGCAAGACCACATTTGTAGAATTGCATGCAGTTCTGATCACACTGCTGCAGAAAGGATGTCATCAAGCTGGAAAGAAGATACGAAAAAACACCAAGATGTCGTCAGGACATGAGGGCTTGAGTTATAAGGAGAGGCTGGGACTTTTTTGCCCTGGAGCTTAGGAAGCTGAGGAATAACCTTACAGAGGTATAAAACAACCGTGAGAGGCAAAAATAAGATGAAAAGTCACAGTCTTTTTCCCAGAATTTCCCGGAGGGGAAAATTTATTTGGACGGAGGGTGTGTATATAGAATGAGATGCTGGAGGAAGGTGTGGAAGTCAGTACAATGGCGACATTTAAAACACATTTTGGCATGGGTAGAAAAGATTTAGAGAGACATGGGCAACACACTGGCAAATGGGATTAGCTCTGTTATAAAATCTGGTCGGCATAGATGAGTTGGGACAAAAGGCCTGTTTCTGTGTTTTATGACTCTATGTCTATGACTTGTTCATCCGTTTGGAATTTCTGACTGAACAATGTTATGAATGTTTCAGTGCATTTAAAATGTAGTTAAAAGTTATTGACTGCCAAGAAAAGACTAAATTGAAGAGTCACACTGCCAATTTAGTTTCAGCCAGTTTCAGGGTAATCCAATGTAAATTTTAATTATTCAGAAACTAGTTAAGAAGGAGATGGGATCTTAACTGAGACACAAAAATTAAATTGAAACATTGTGTGCATATGGTCATTAGTATGGACCTACGCCCAAAGTATAGAAGCCTATCAGAGTGTTGGCTGCTGTACCAGAATAGTCATGTGCATACTTACTGGCTATCACTAATGAGACAGCATGTTCAACGTTATCACTGTAATCAAATCTATGTATACCTTGCATTTGTTGCGGTGATGAATACTTCTTTGTGTGGCATTTTAAAAGCTTTCCTTGAAACTGCTTCAAAGTTTATGTGGTAAATATTTTTAATTAAAGACTTACAAAATCTCTTAGTTTAATTTATTATTGTCATTTGCACTGGGGTACAGTGAAAAGCTTTAGTTTTTGTGCTATCCAGTCAATGAAAATACTACACAAGAATACAATCAAGCCGTCCACGGTGCACTGAGACATGGCTACAAGAGGACCAGGGCTGGGAACTGAATATTCAGGGGTACACAACATATAGAAAAGACAGACAGGTGGGCAGAGGGGTGGGGTCGCTCTGTTGGTGAGGAATGATATTCACTCCCTTGCAAGGGGTTACATAGAATCAGAAGATGTAGAATCAGTATGGATAAAAATGAGGAATTGTAAGGGTAAAAAGACCCTAATGGGAGTTATCTACAGGCCCCCAAACAGTAGCCTCGACATAGGGCGCAAGTTGAATCAGGAGCTAAAATTGGCATGTCGCAAATGTAATGCTACGGTGGTTATGGGAGATTTTAACATGCAGGTAGACTGGGAAAATCAGGTTGGTAATGGACCCCAGGAAAGAGAGTTTGTGGAGTGTCTCCGAGATGGATTCTTAGAACAGCTTGTACTGGAGCCTACTAAGGAGAAGGCAATTCTGGATTTAGTGTTGTGTAATGAACCTGATCTGATAAGGGGACTTAAGTGATCACAATATGATGTTTTACTCTACAAATTAAGAGGGAGAAGGGAAAATCGGAAGTGTCAGTATTACAGTATAGCAAAGGGGATTACAGAGGCATGAGGCAGGAGCTGGCCAGAATTGACTGGAAGGAGGCCCTAGCAGGGAAGACGGTGGAACAGCAATGGCAGGTATTCCTGGGAATAATGCAGAAGTTGCAGGATCAATTTATCCCAAAGAGGAGGAAAGATTCTAAGGGGAGTAAGAGGCACCCGTGGCTGACAAGGGAAGTCAAGGACACATAAATATAAAAGAGAAGAAGTACAGCAAAGCAAAGAAGAGTGGGAAGCCAGAGGATTGGGACTCTTTTAAAGAGCAACAGAAGATGGCTAAGAAGGCAATACGGGGAGAAAAGATGAGGTACGAGGGTAAACTAGCCAATAATATAAAGGAGGATAGTAAAAGCTTTTTTAGGTATGTAAAGAGGAAAAAAATAGTCAAGGCAAATGTAGGTCCCTTGAAGGCAGAAGCAGGGGAATTTATTATGGGGAACAAGGAAATGGCAGACGAGTTGAACCGGTACTTTGGATCTGTCTTCACTAAGGAAGATACAAGCAATCTCCCAGATGTTCTAGTGGCAAGAGATCCTAGGGTGATGGAGGAACTGAAGGAAACCCACATTAGGCAGGAAATGGTGTTGGGTAGACTGATGGGACTGAAGGCTGATAAATCCCCGGGGCCTGATGGTCTGCATCCCAGAGTACTTAAGGAGGTGGCGCTAGAAATTGTAGACACATTGGTGATCATTTTCCAAGGTTCTATAGATTCCGGATCAGTTCCTGTGGATTGGAGGGTAGCTAATGTTATCCCACTTTTTAAGAAAGGAGGGAGAGAGAAAACGGGAAATTATAGACCAGTTAGTCTTACATCAGTAGTGGGGAAGATGCTAGAGTCAATTATAAAAGACAAAATTGCGGAGCATTTGGATAGTAGTAACAGGATCGTTCCGAGTCAGCATGGATTTACGATGGGGAAATCATGCTTGACTAATCTTCTGGAATTCTTTGAGGATGTAACTAGGAAAATTGACAGGGGAGAGCCGGTGGATGTGGTGTACCTTGACTTTCAGAAAGCCTTTGACAAGGTTCCACATAGGAGATTAGTGGGCAAAATTAGAGCACATGGTATTGGAGGTAGGGTACTGACATGGATAGAAAATTGGTTGACAGACAGAAAGCAAAGAGTGGGGATAAATGGGTCCCTTTCGGAATGGCAGGCAGTAACTAATGGGGTACCGCAAGGTTCGGTGCTGGGACCGCAGCTATTTACAATATACATTAATGACTTAGATGAAGGGATTAAAAGTACCATTAGCAAATTTGCAGATGATACAAAGCTGGGTGGGTGGTAGTGTGAACTGTGAGGAAGATGCTATGAGGTTGCAGGGTGACTTGGACAGGTTGTGTAAGTGGGCGGATGCATGGCAGATGCAGTTTAATGTGGATAAGTGTGAGGTTATCCACTTTGATGGTATCCACTTTGATGCAGGTACTGCAGGCAGCCAAGAAAGCCAATGGAATGTTGGCCTTCATAACAAGGGGAGTTGAGTATAGGAGCAAAGAGGTCCTTCTGCAGTTGTACAGGGCCCTAGTGAGACCGCACCTGGAGTACTGTGTGCAGTTTTGGTCTCCAAATTTGAGGAAGGATATTCTTGCTATTGAGGGCATGCAGCGTAGGTTTACTAGGTTAATTCCCGGAATGGCGGGACTGTCATATGTTGAAAGACTGGAGCGACTAGGCTTGTATACACTGGAATTTAGAAGGATGAGAGGGGATCTTATCGAAACGTATAAGATTATTAAGGGGTTGGACACGTTAGAGGCAGGAAACATGTTCCCAATGTTGGGGGAGTCCAGAACAAGGGGCCACAGTTTAAGAATAAGGAGTAGGCCATTTAGAACTGAGATGAGGAAAAACGTTTTCAGTCAGAGAGTTGTGAATCTGTGGAATTCTCTGCCTCAGAAGGCAGTGGAGGCCAATTCTCTGAATGCATTCAAGAGAGAGCTAGATAGAGCTCTTAAGGATAGTGGAGTCAGGGGGGTATGGGGAGAAGGCAGGAACGGGGTACTGATTGAGAATGATCAGCCATGATCACATCGAAGGGCCGAATGGCCTCCTCCTGCACCTATTGTCTATTGTCTAGAACATTCAGCGCAAGGCATAACCTTTCTGTTTTAAACCCAAAATCAAATGAACTGTTCCCCTGTTTTTTCTGCTTTAGCTGGAAAGTCAACCCACATGCAAGAGGTGCAGCATTGCCACTCCTTGAAAATCAAAGGATTGTAGAACAACCGGTCAATCTCAGCAGCCTGACAGAGAGATATACAGAACAAGTCATACAATTCATCCAGAAAGCTAGGTGAGTGAAAGCCAATAAATCATTCAACAGAAATGACACGTTGAATTTACCAACTACAATGACACGTTGAATTTACCACTGCAATTTACCAAAAATAACCTTCACTGAAGTGTAATGACAACAGTCCTGGTTGTTATTACTTAATACAACGTTAAAATAAAAATCATAATGCTATCCAACACGTGACTATGTTCTGTCACTCAGAGCGTGACATTTCTAATACTGTGCCACTGGCACGGGTACTAGTGGAACTAGTGGAACTAGAATACAACTGTGGTTATTTGAAGGCATGCATTGCCATCCAAAGCAACCACTCCCTCAACAGAAATGGTGCATGGCACTAGTAACTATTGTAAAGAGAAAGTAAATGTCTGGGGAGAAGTGATAATTTGCCTACAAAATTGTACCTGCAGCACCAGATTGATTTTTGAGTTATATTTTGACCTGGTGTTTGAAAGGTGAAAAGGTTGATTTGACGATTGGTCAAACTTGCTGTTATCAAATTGCCTCTGTCACCAAGGCCTCGGTTGCAGTATTATCAGATTGCATATTTAAAAAAATCATTTTTATCTCATGATCCTGTTGACTTTCCTCTTCTGTTTTTCTTAGGAAGAGCATGCATCCGTTCTTCTTGTACTTTGCACCAGCCCATATGCATGTCCCTTTACAGCATGATTCTCAGTTTGCGAACACCTCCACACGTGGTCCTTATGGAGACAGCCTACGAGAGCTGGATCATGTGATCGGCCGGATCCTGGAAGAAGTTAATGCAGATTTTCAAAATAACACACTAGTGTGGTTTGCTGGTAGGGGATGTGTATTCATATTTTTTCATTCAGATACTTTTAAGATCTTATCTTCCACAGCTAATACAGTTAATAATACTCGTGCTTTTTACATACCATTATCATAATGTTTCTATGCATGGGGCGGCACGGTGGCGCTGTGGTCGAGTTGCCTTACAGCGCCAGCGACCAGGGTTCAATTCTGACTAAGGGTGCTGTCTGTACGGAGTTTAGAAACATAGAAACATAGAAAATTGGTGCAGGAGTAGGCCATTCGGCCCTTCGAGCCTGCACCGCCATTCAATATGATCATGGCTGATCATCCAGCTCAGTAACCTGTACCTGCCTTCTCTCCATACCCCTTGATCCCTTTAGCAAAAAGGGCCACATCTAACCCCCTCTTAAATATAGCCAATGAACTGCCTTCAACTACCTTCTGTGGCAGAGAATTCCACAGACTCACCACTCTCTGTGTGAAGAAATGTTTTCTCATCTCGGTCCTAAAAGACTTCCCCCTTATCCTTAAGCTGTGACCCCTGGTTCTGGACTCCCCCAACATCGGCAGCGTACGTCATGCAGTTACAAATTTTGTACCGGCATATTGACTGAGGGTGAATTTTTATGACCTTAAAATGAACTGAAATTTCAGGAGAGATTCCAAATGCCCAATTAGATACAGAGCCATTTCTTATGAATTGAGACCAGACACAATTCCACTAATAACTGGATTCGTCAAAATGTATGACTTCTGTGGCTATAATTTTCTCAAACACCCATCAAAGAAACTAGTGGTTTTGCTAGGTCATGCAAGTGTTAGATTAAACTGTCCGGCTTAAATGGAAAGAAACAATTTGTATGCTTATCTAGGAGAAACTAAAGTCCAATCTTGATAACTATAGAGCAATACTCTTATTGCCATTTAAATCAAAGCTCATAGACCTTTCCATGAACAAGAAGCTGTTGGGGCATCCTGATCACAATAACCTGCTGTCTGTTCATTTAAGTACCTGTTTTTCTTTTGTTGCAGATTCCCAGTCCAAAACCTGGTGACCTTCGTCATTATTCACCAACAAATTAGAGAAGTCGCACTTCCTACATTTCCCTTCTAATTACTTCAGTCTTGCTGGTAGCCAGCGTTAGGGGTGGCATAGTGGCGCAGCTGGCATGCCCTCAAGATGAGGAATATCTGTGTCCTCCTGCAGCTAATACATGCTCTCTTTCATTATTCATCACCTCGCATTGCAAACCTACATAAAATATTATAATTTTGTAGGTTTATGCAGCACCTACTGTACTCTAAACTAGCAGCTGTTGCACAGACAGCCCTCTGTGCAGCAGATTGTTTGCAGAAATGTTGTAACTTATGGAAATTGCACAAGAGCAAAATCTTTCTCATCCTGTACAGAAAGCAATGAGACAAGCATTTTGAGACAGAAGAAGGCAGAGCGTGTGAATAGAACGAAACGTCATTCTGCAATACTTTGGCAGCTCACAAATACAGCCTTAAAACACTCAAAACTGCACACTTTGTTCCCTCAATAAAACTCTCTCTCTTTCTCTCTCACTTGTTCTCACACACACACCTACACACATCACACATATACATGCACATTTTAGATGTAATGGCCAATGTTACGATACCTCTTCTTACAAACATTCACCTGTTGGGTGGGTGTATGTTTTTAACTTATGGGACATGCGTTAAGCTCTGTTATAGCCACAGAAGGGTGGAAGCTGAAATATGATGAACGTTTAAAATGCACAAGTTCATGACAGATTTCAAATAACATGTTTCATTAAGGTGCGAGCATCATTCATTACCTATGTTGCAATCTAACAATGATTTAGCATTATAATTTAAGGTATCACAAAATCCTTTGTCCCGCCCCCCCTGACATCAGTCTGAAGAAGGGTCTCGACCTGAAACGTCACCCATTCCTTCTCTCCTGAGATGCTGCCTGACCTGCTGAGTTACCCCAGCATTTTGTGAATAAATACCGTCGATTTGTACCAGCATCTGCAGTTATTTTCTTACACAAAATGCTGGAGTAACTCAGCAGGTCAGGCAGCATCTCAGGAGAAAAGGAATGGGTGACGTTTCTGGTCGACACCCTTCTTCAGACCTGTCTGAAGAAGGATCTCGACCCGAAACGTGAGTCTGAAGAAGGGTCTTGACCCGAAACGTCACCCATTCCTTTTCTCCTGAGATGCTGCCTGACCTGCTGAGTTACTCCAGCATTTTGTGATACCTTTGATTTGTACCAGCATCTGCAGTTATTTTCCTACACTAGCATTATAATTTAGATTAAACATCCAGAAATGAGTAAACGTTGGATATCCCTGTTCCGCTTATTTCAATCAGCTTCTCCATATGTGGTCATTTTTTTTAGGACTGGAGATATACTATTGTTAAAACAGCAGTGATGTTTTTACATTTCCACTACCTAAGCAATTCAATGATTGATGTCTGAAGAATTAAGTCATGTATGCCACCATTTCATACTGGCAGGTATCCAAATTCATACAACAATAAAGATGTTGCAATGGTTCTGATTTTCTAGTGTCCTTTGGTGTTTTCCATTGAAAGTTTGACTAAAATTAAAAGCTTACTGCATTAGAAATTACATAGAAGCTTGCAACTTAGATAGACACAGAATGCTGGAGTAACTCAGCAGGTCAGGCAGCATCTCTGGAGAAAAGGAATAAATGACATTTCGGGTGCAGACTGATGAAGGGTCTCGACCCGAAACGTCTCCTATTTCTTTTCTCCAGAGATGCTGGTTGACCCACTTAGATACTCCATCCTTTTGCGTCTATCTTTGGCGTAAATCAGCACCTGCAGTTCCTTTTTACACACAAAGCTTGCATCTTACCATGTTGTACAGTACGCCAGTGTACTGTCTCTGAACCACTTGGATTATTATAAATATCTTTTACTGACTGGCATTTTCAATTTGACCAGTTTCCTTGTGATCAGTTTTTAATTTTCTTTCCCATGCAGGTGACAACGGGCCTTGGTCTGAGAAATGCCAGTTCTCTGGAAGTGCTGGCCCATTTGTAGGCAAGTGGCAAACACAACAAGGTAATAAATAGATAAAAGGAGAAGTTGTTTTTCCAAAAAATGAAAAGTCTCATGATTTTAAATGTTGATACAGGGATACAGCTTCGATTTAAACCAGCATCTGCAGCTCTTTCCTAAACATACAGCTGTCCAACCAGATATTTGTGGGGTTTTTTGTATTTCAATGTTTTATACTTTGAAATGGCTAATTGGAAGGAGATGAAAAGCAGATATGGTTGAGAATGTGTGGGCCAGGGGAGTGGGTGTGGTGGGTTTTAACTTCCTGAAGTAATCAAAGTCGAGAACTTATCTCAGGTTACCAGACAATATTTGTTTTTGCTGTGTTGGCTCATATTCATGTTATAGAGGCAGAATTAGGCCCTTCGGCCCATCAAGTCTACTCCGCCATTCAATCATGGCTGATCTATGTTTTCCTCTCAACCCCATTCTCCTGCCTTCACCCCATAACCCCTGACACCCTTACATATTAAGAATCTGTCAATCTCAGCCTTAAAAATGTCCATTGACAGCCTCCACAGCCTTCTGTGGCAATGAATTCCACAGATTCACTACCATCTGACTAAAGAAACCTCCTCATCTCCTTTCTAAAGGTACGTATTTTTAGTCTGAGGCTATGACCTCTGGTCCTAGACTCTCCCACTAGTGGAAACATCCTCTCAACATCCACTTTATCCAGGCCTTTCACTATTCGGTAAGTTTTGATGAGGTCCCCCCCTCATCCTTCTAAACTCCAGCAATTACAGGCCCAGTGCCGTCAAATGCTCATGATATGTTAACCCAATCATTCCTGGGATCATTCTCGTAAACCACCTCTGGACCCTCTCCAATGCCAGCATATCCTTCAGATTCCCTCTCAGATATGGGGCCCAAAACTGCTCATAATACTCCAAATGCGGTGTGACCAGTACTTGATAAAGCCAAAGCTTTACATCACTGTTTTTATATTCTAGTCCTCTCGAAATAAATGTTAGCATTGCATTTGCCTTCCTTCCCATCGATTCGATCCTGTACCAGCACTCCCAAGTCCCTTTGCACCTCTGATTTCTGAATTCTGTTCCTATTTAGAAAATAGTCTACACCTTTATTCCTACTACCAAAATACATGGCTGCACACTATTCTATGCTTTATTCTATCTGCCACTTCTTTGCTCATTCTCCCAACCTGTCAAGTTTTGATGAAGCACATTTAACTTTGCCATGACATCTTCATGTTTGTGTAAAAACCAAACTGCTGGAGGAACTCAGTGGATCAGGTAGCATCTGTAATGGGAAATGGACATGTGACCTTTTGAGTTGAGACCTCTCTTCAGTCTCCTCCAGCAGTTAGCTTTTTGATCAAGATTCCAGCATCTGCAATCTCTTATGTCTCCATTTGCACATTTGTTCTGGATGTTCTTCCTTATTGAGAAGGGTCAGTGAAATGTACACTTACAATTTCAGAGAGAGACACAAAATGCTGGAGTAACTCAGCAGGTCAGACAGCATCACTGGAGAACATGGATAGGTGACGTTTCAGGTGGGAGCAATTCTTCAGACTGATTGCAGGGGGGCTGGAAAAGAAAGCTGGAAAAGAAGAGGGGCAAGACAGAGCCTAGCCGGAAATAGGCGAACACAGGCGAGGGGGGTTTTGAGGGGGCAGATTGTTGGACAAAGGCTATAAAGCAAGCGATAGGTGTGAGCCTGAAGGATAAACAGTTGCAAATTGTGAAACTTGACGGTAGAAAAGTTGTGAACCGTGTAGGTGGTGGAAGGAATGCAGGTGGAAGGGGAGGGGGAGGAGAGAAACCAGTGCAAAGTCAGCCAGGGAGGAATTAAGTGGGGAGGGGGGTTTTCTTGGGGGAAAAAGAGGAGGGGGAAGGGGGCTGTTTGTAGGTTAGTTACTTAAAATTGGAGAATTCAATGTTCAAACCATTGGGTTGTAAGCTATCCAAGCGGATAATGGAATATAACAATTTCAGCACATTGTTTTAAAAGGCCTTTTAAATCAAGAGGTTTGCTGGCCATTGCAACTGCCAATACTCTAGCTGAGATAAGGAGGCTGGCCCCCAGAAGAATCTTGCTGGATGTCAAGGGCAGCCATGCAGGCCTACAGGGACATGTTCAATGCTGGTGATAGGAACGAAGAAGCCTGCAAATAACACCAAGAAACTATGGCAACGGAAGTGCAACACTGCCATTAATTCCTCCAATTCACTGTCATTGATTCCTTCAAAATGGTGCAGGTAGTTTGATGAACATGAAAGCTTAGCAAGATGGTGCCTCCACTTCAGCCTGATATGTATCTTACTCTATAACCTGCCATCTTAATTCTACTTCTAAACAATCATACTTCTTTCTCAGCAGCATGTTTCTTGATAATCCCACCAGTGTAACCACGAACAATCAACCTCATCTTTAAACAATGCCACGTATCCCATACTTGCCAACAGTAAATCCTCTGCTACCATACATCCACGCAATATGACATTATTCTCACTCAGGGTATTTATTCACCCCTTCCGATGGCAAAAGAGAGCACAGAACATTTAGGAGAGGCAAAGAAATGGAGATGTACCATATGCATAATTATGAACTTAAATGAAATGTTATGGTTTCTTTATTGTCACGTGTACCAGGTACAGTGAAATACATTTTTTGCATAAAGCTCAGCAAACCTATTCCCGTACATAAGTACAAACATCCCGGTCTGTATAGAGCAGCCCACTGCAAGAGCCACCATTTTGGGGCCATTTTACAGTCCCAGCTGCAGCTGGTAACAAAGGCCCGTTGCAGCTGTTGCCTCCATTTCGGCTGTCCCATGACCCGATGTCCCTCTCCACTCCTGACCTTCTTCAGCCCATGTTCCCCAGGGAACCACCTTCCGTGGTTAGTTTAAAATGTTTTAGTTTAACATAGCTTAAAAGTTCTGATACATGTCTTTAATGGAATCTTCACCCTTTCCACAAGTTGTGTACCAGAACGACTTTGATTCCTCAGGGGCCATCACTCTTTCTGAGAATATCCTGTCACACAACATATGTCTACCTTGCGTCACCTCAAACACTCACACCAGCGGTCTTGGCCTTGGTTGGGCACTGAGGTGGGGTTCTACCAGGTGCCTCACAACTCACAAATGAGCAGCTGGTGGGCACAAAGGTGAGACTGGACACAGATAAAGTCCACTTTAAGTGGCGTTGCTCAGCTCGGGGCAGATGCTGTGCCAGGAGCTCCATCAGACTGCATGGAGCAGCAACAAATAATGCTTGAGATGCTGGGATATGTCCCAACTACATTCCATTGTTCATGGCCACTGAGTCTTAAGTCCTGGAATTCCCTACCCAACAACACTATGACACTGTAAACAATTCCAAAAGGGTAACTAAGCACCACTAAGCACCACTTTTTCAAGGGCAATTAGGAATGAGTCATGATTTTGTTGGAATACACCCACGCAAAAATGGACTTAAAAAGAATCCACCCTGTTAATTGTTCAGAACATCGTGCAAACTGAGCTAAATTATTGAATTACCTTTGTACAGGGATTGCCATACTGGTTTGGGGAATATTTCCTTTTAATTTAACCCTTGGAATCTGCATATTGCCTTTTTATATCTACTCTGCAAAATCTTCTCAGTCAATTGTGTGGTTACACCATAAGACCGGGAACTGTAGTATGTTTAGCATCAGGTCTCCTGACAAAGATTTATTTTTTGTCACTTGGTGGCATCTAATTCAACATGATACGATATGATACGATAGAACTTTATTTACAGTATCTCAGGAGGGAAATTGGTCTGCCAACTGTCATAAAACACAACAAGATACATGAAACATGGAATTAAAGTGATGGGTGGAAAGTCCTGGATTGGGGATGTGCAAAGATTGGGGGAGGGGGAAGGGAGTCAGTCTACCCCACGACAGAAGGGGAGGGAGTTGTACAGTTTGATAGCCACAGGGAAAAAGGATCTCCTGTGGCATTCTGTGCTGCATCTTGGTGGAACCAGTCTATTGCTGAAGGTGCTCCTTAGGTTGACCGGTGTGTCATGGAGGTGGCGAGCTGTATTGTCCAAGATGCTCCGCAGTTTGAGGAGCATCCTCCCCTCCAACATTATCTCCAGTGAATCCAACTCCGCATCCAGGGTGGAGCAAGAAGCAAGAAAACCACCAGAAAACACGGGTTTAATTGATAACAAATTTCTTGAGCCTTCAAACTAATGCTGGATGTGCTTAAGTCTAAACTTTTCCATTGGTTATACCAAGTGAAATGTTACATTGTAACTTATTGCTTTCAGAGTGTTCACCCAATGGTAGACGTAGGTCTTATTATTACATGATGTGATAGGGTTTGCCTGAGGAACACTCCTTGTTAATAAGTTAATACAGCGATTAGTTATACAGTTACTTGGCAACTGAACTTTTCTGGTGGGGGAGGGAGAGAAAATAGTTGAGGTGAAATTGAAAATCTTCAGTTTTCAATGTACAGTCTGGGTAAATTTGCAAGTTAAGAAGTTTATTATTCATCTATAGGAACAAGGAACTGCAGATGCTGATTCACCAAGGAAAGACACAAAAAACTGGAGTAACTCAGCAAGTCAGGCAGCATCTCTGGGGAACATGGATAGCTGACGTTTCATGTCTGGACCCTACTTCAGACTATTAATCTGTTGACTGTGATATTGCTTCATTCAATTATAATGATTCAACAGGTGGCAGTTCAGCCAAAAGAACTACGTGGGAAGGTGGCCATCGAACTCCAGCCGTAGCGTATTGGCCAGGCAAAATCCCAGCCAACACCACAAGCAGCTTACTGCTAAGGTAGGAGAATGATTACATTATTCGAGTTTGCTGCACTGACATGCTACAGAATCAGGTTAGCCAAAATAATTTTCAAAACAAACGCCGTTCACTTTATTTAGGAAAGAAAACTGCTGATGCTGGTTTAAATCAAAGGTAGACACAAAATGCTGGAGTAACTCAGCGGGTCAGGCAGCATCTCTGGAGAGAAGGAATGGGTGACATTTCAGGTCGAGACCCTTCTTCAGACTGATATCAGGAGAGGGGGCGGGACAAAGATACAATGTAGTCGGAGACAGGAAGACTGGTGGGAGAACTGGGAAAGGGGAGGGGATAGAGAGGGAAAGCAGGGACTATCTGACTATAGAGGTCAATGTTGATGCTGCTAGGGTGTAAACTACCCAAGTGAAATATGAGATGCTGTTCCTCCAATTTGCGCTGGGCCTCACTCTGGCAATGGAGGAAGCCCAGGCCAGAGAGGTCAGATTGGGAATGAGGGGGGGGTGAAGTGCTGAGCCACCGGGAAATCAGAGTGGTTAAGATGGACTGAGCAGAGGTGTTCAACGAAACGATCGCCGAGCCTGCGCTTGTAGAGAAGCCTGCGGTCCCGCCGATGTAGAGAAGTTGACACCTGGAACAGCGGATACAGTAGATGAGTTTGGAGGAGGTGCAGGTGAACCTCTGCCTCAACTGGAAAGACTGTTTAGGTCCTTGGATGGAGCCCAGCGGCATCAACATTGACTTCTCTAACTTCAGATAGTCCCTGCTTTCCCTCTCTATCCCCTCCCCCTTCCCAGTTCTACCACCAGTCTTCCTGTCTCCAATTACATCCTATCTTTGTCCCACCCCCTCCCCTGACATCAGTCTGAAGAAGGGTCTCGACCCGAAACGTCACCCATTCCTTCTCTCCAGAGATGTTGCCTGTCCCGCTGAGTTACTCCAGCATTTTGTGTCTACCTTCCGTTCACTTTGTTGTTGTATTAGTGACCTTTATAGGGCATCTCTCTCCGAGAGCAATGATAACTGCGGACATAGTGTGGCAATTGAAGAAGGTTCCGAATTATTCTTAGATATGTATATAATATGTTAAGTGTCCACAGTTATTGTCAAGAGCAAGTGCGTGAACTTTGGCAAGCGCCAGTGGTTTCACAAGAGAGATGGAGAAAGCTGGCAAAGCTATCAAAACACATGGTTGTTTTGTAATTACTCCTGAATATCTGTTTAGTTTTTGGATTATTGACGTCAGAGTTCTCTGAAATCTGAACTCTCTTTTACATTTGTATTTGTCTACCAACTCACTGAAGTTTCATTCATGCTGTAGATATAAGGTAGCATGTCCTTTTATCTCTTGGATCATAGTTCAAATACTTTCTTGATTAAAGGTTCGGTTCAACGCAGAGACTTTACGAAACTCAAAATACATTACCTTCATCAAAGACATCACTGTCTTAGTAAAAATGTTTTTTCAAAATTATCATTGAAATTCTGTGGTCTATGATCTTATTCAAATCTATAGTTTCATTCGAAAATTATCTCATTTTTACAGCACGTTAGATATATTTTCTACCCTGATTTCACTAGCAGGAGCAAACCTGCCTCCAAACAGATGCTATGACAGTATGGATATAACAAAGGTGTTATTCGGCCAGTCCCACAGTGGACACAAGGTAACATTTATTATTTTAATATAAACCAGAAACAAGGCAAATGAATAGATCTTCATCACAACCAAAAACATTTCATGTTAAATAAATTACTTTTGCAGTTTCGTTCGGTATGCAAATAGAGCAATACATTTACATAAATGGTCACACTAAATTATGAATGTCCAATTGATCAGCTTTTTGGGGGGGGCATTTTGACCACCCTCCTGGTCTTACAAATAATGTGATGTAATCTTTTGCATCTGTATGCCATAGACAAGGCTCTCAAGCCACGAATTTACCACTCAAACTGTAAACTCTTTCAGTAACTTAACATTCCATACTTTTTCATTTAGTTCAGCAGTTTGAAAATCTAATTTTCCACACATGGCCTCGTTATTAGAATATTTAGATGGAAAAATTCTCTGGTTGCCAACATTTATCACTATAAGAGAACACCAACAACTTGTACTTAATTTTGTACATTTGATTCTAAAAGTCTGTAGCCTCCTTTTGCTCTGGTATTTTATTTCATTCTTCTCATGTTTAACTTATAACGTTTTATTCTTAATTGTTTACTGTATGTCGTGTTGTTACTTGCGAGCAAAGCACCAAGGCAAATTCCTTGTATGTTTCCATACTTGGCTAATACAATTTATTCAATTCAATTCAATTCAATTCACTCCCAGTCCAGATTGAGGGTCCCAACCCAAAACTGTTCATTTCTCTGCACAGATGCTGCTTGTTCCTCCAGCAGATTATTTGTGCCGTAGATTTCTTTCCCCTTTATGTTTACTTTTGTTGCATTACTTTACCGTTGCATTTCATGTTTGGGAGGCAGAGAGAAAATGTCAGTTGTCTGTAATGTGCAGTTAGACACAGTTGCTTGTTGTGAATTTCTTCTGATTTCCATTGGCAATGACCCGGGATCTCAGGCAGGAATGCATTGGAAAATTGACATTTGCAGCTTTGGTCTTGTTGCCAATTAGTAATGGCTGAATATCAGGCTTGTAGCAGCAACACAATTGATGGCAGCATGTCTTTACCAACGTGCAGATCAAACCTCAAAATTAAACCAAATTAGAATCAAGTTCTGGTTTTCTAATGTATTGAATCCACAGCTCATAACACTTCTTCTTTATGTAGCACATACCATGCTTTACTCATTTATGCAATTGTCCACGGGTTTTTATTTATGTCTCCCTTTTCCCTTTGCTGTCTTTTTCTTCTTTGGCATTCCCGAAGAGTCAATGGCAACTTGCTGTCACTCTGGTTTTATAGTTTCTGAAGTGGCTGACAAGGTCATTGTGGGAAGGGTAGACCCTTCCATAGATGGGGCAGGAGGTGCTTTATGGAGCATGTGGGATGTTAGTTTGTTTGGTGAGACCCTCGTTCTCCTACTTATGCAAAGATCTTGTGTGCTCCTGGTACACTGACTTGAATGTTCTCAATACCATCCCAAAGGCTCCTTCTCTACTTTGATCAGCCACAAGCCAGTTTCCTGAGAGTCAGTAGCAATGATGCATTTTTTTAAGGAATGCCTTGAATACATCCATGAATCTCCACCTCTGTGCAGCGGTAATACACTCCAGAGCTTGAAATGTAGAGCCCACTTTAGGAGTCTGGACCTTCCCGAGGTAACTGGCCACTTCCACTGCAGTATTTCCCTGAACATGACACTTCTGTTGTGATGGTAGATCTGTGGCTGGTAACAGCCCTCTCTAACCAAAGTGGCCAAACTTCACTTGTGGATTCCCAGTGCAATGCCGTAATGAATTTCCCAACCCAATAAGAAGGATAATTATCAGTTTGTTATTTCTTTAGACTTTAGTTTTACTTTAAATAAACCGCACGGAAACAGGCCCTTTGGTCCACCAAGTCCACGTCAATCATCGATCACTCGCTTACACTAATTCTACTATCTCACTTTCGCATCCGCTCCCTACACACTAGGGGCAATTGACAGAGGCCAATTACCCTGCAAACATGCATGACTTTGGGATGTGTAAGGCAACTGGAGCACCCAGAGTAAACCCATGCGGTCACAGGGAGAATGTGCCAACTGCACACAGCACCCGAGTTCAGGATCAACCCGGATCTCTTGCACTGTGAGGCAGCAGCTATGCCAGCTGTGCCACTGCGCCACTAAATATTTTGGTTTATTTCCTGAAGGTTTAGGTTTTTTGCTGTCACATGTACTGAGGTACAGTGAAAAGCTTTGTTTTGCATGCTAACCAATCAAATCAAATAATACTATACATAAATACAATCAAGTCAAACTCAAGTACAATAGCTACAGTGAAGGGAAAAATCCAGTGTGTAGAATATAGTTCTCAGCATTGCAGTGTAATAGTTCTCGAGTCAAAGTCCATTGTCCTCAGTGAGGTAGGTTGGAGAATCGGGCTGTCCCCTAGCTTATGGAAGAACTGTTCAGAAGCTTGATTATTGGGTGGAAGAAACTGTTCATGAGTCTTGAGGTGCGCGTTTTCAAGCTCTTGTATCCTCTGCTTAACAGGAAGGAATGACTGGGTTTGGACTTTGATAATAAGTCTTTGATAATATTGGCTGCTTTTCCGAGGCAGCGTGAAGTGTAGGTGGAGTCAATGGTGGGGAGTATTGTCTGTGTTATGAACTGGGCTATATCGACAACTCTGCAGTCTCTTATATTCTTGGGTAGAGCTGAACCCAAACCGAGCTGTGATGCAGCTTGACAGTTTAACCATTAAACTAACAGTCCCCTTTAAATGCATTTTAGCAGTAAGATATATTCCTCATGCTCCTTGCGGTCAGTGAACCACTCAGTAAACAGACCTTGTAGGTTAGTTAACTTTGCATCCAGAAATGATTACCATGCAAGATAGAATTGCTTGGGTCCTTATTACTGCTGCTTGGTGGTAGACCTATATACTAAAACTCTCGTTTGCTTGTTTGTTTGTTCCTGAACTACAGCCAAAATGGTACACTATAGCGCGACAATTTTAGGCCCACCTTATTCACCGTCGTCCCTTTGGTGCTAATGGAAGAAGTTTCATTGAAATCGGTGTTATATTTTTAAAGTTATTCACATTTTAAAGTTTAAATCTATCTCCTAGCGAGGATGGGGGGAGGAGGAAGGATAAGGGGGGTCGAGGGGGATGGAGTGGGGGGGAGGGGAGGGGAGGGGGAGGGAAGGGGGAGGAGGGAGGGGGAGGGATGGGAGGGGGGGAGGGGGGATGGGGGGGAGAAGGGAGGGGGCAGGGGAGGGTGCTGCACCAATGCAGGAGAGGTTTGGGCCCAACGCGTCCACTTGGTCTAGTCTGATCTAAAGCTTAGAGATCACAACAAGGACAACAGCAACTTCATATATAATTATATTTAGATTTATAATAATATGAACTGTGGACATTGCACACAGCTTGACAGCTATCAAAACTGTCAAAATTCTTCAACACTGGCACTCATAAGCATTGGCAAATTTTCATGAAATTATATTAATACTGATAAAATGTAAATTACATTTGGGTGGTGGGTATATGGAATGAGCTGTCAGAGGAGTTAGTTGTGGTATAATAACATTTAAAAGATATTTGGACAGGTACAGTGGTAGAGTTGCTGCCTTACAGTGCCAGAGACCCGGGTTCGATCCTGACTTCGGGTGCTGTCAGTACGGAGTTTGTACGTTCTCCCTGTGACCGCGTGGGATTTCTCCGGGTGCCCCAGTTTCCTCCCACACTCCACAAAGACTTACAGGTTTGTAGGTTAATTGGCTTCGGTAAAAATTGTAAATTGTTCCTAGTGTGTAGAATAGTGCCAGTGTACCGGGTGACCGCTGGTCGGCGCATACTTGGTGGACCAAAGAGCCTGCTTCCACACTGTATCTCTAAAACTAAAACTTAGAAATCTAGTCTTTGATTGTAATCCCTGCATTCCTCCATCTCTCCCCCTTCCAAACAAGAAGGAAAGTGACAGACAAGAGGTTAACGTCTTGAAATTAGACATCTGCTTTCAGCCTCTTCTATTCCTGGCTGCTCCAATCTTAACAGTGGTGCTATTGGCTCTGTACAAGACCAATTGAAAGGAGATAATCGTTACACTTAAGATGCAGAACGTGGTGTGATCAGCATCAACGCATAATGATATTGGAGTAGGATAGATGATCTCATCGCTCCCCCCTGCTGGAGGAACCCTTTGGCCAGAATTGGGCAGGATGAGTTTTAAAAAGCCAGGAGATACGATACCATACCTTATGATAAAACTTTATTTATCCCAGGAGGGAAATTGATCTGCCAACAGTAAAAAAAACACAAAATACATGAAATATTAAATTAAAGTGATGAGTGTAAAGGCTTGGGGGATGTGCAAGGATTGGGGAGGGGGGGAGGGTGGGGGCGGGGGGGGGGGGTGGAAAGGGGAGTCAGTCTCAGTCTACCCCACGACAGAAGGGGGAGGAGTTGTACAGTTTGATAGCCACAGGGAAGAAGGATCTCCTGTGACGTTCTGTCCTGCATCTTGGTGGAACCAGTCTGTTGCTGAAGGTACTCCTCAGGTTGATCACCGTGTCATGGAGGGGGTGAGCTGTATTGTCCAATTTGCTCCACAGTTTGATGAGCATCCTCCCCACCGACCACCTCCCATGAATGTAACTCCGCCCCCAGGATGGAGCCAGCCTTCCTGATGAGTTTGTTGATCCCATTGGCGTAGATGCAATACTGCTTATCCCACATCTACGAAGGAGCTCTTAGCTCTCTCCAGACATACTCTCTCTCTTTCCCAGATCTGATCACAGTAACGTCGATCCCTCGTTTTTCAGCCTGATTTCACTGGAAGGCCTCTACAAGCTGATTGTTACAGGTCATTCGCAGTGAAATAGACTCAAAAGTAACTTTCAAGAAGGAAGTGAGCACAGAGAGGAAGGGAAGAAATTGTAAGACTGTGTGCGAATTTCAGGGGAATGGGAGTAATCAGACAGCTGTATTTTTTTTAAATCACCCGAGGCAGATAGCTTTCATCTGAAATAAAAACATTAAATGGTAGAAATATTTAAGAGGTCTAGCAGCATCTATGCTGCATAACGCTTTGATTCCACGCATTATAAGCCTGGGCTGTTCACCTCCCCGCTAAGGCCAAATCAAAGAGACAGAAAAACACGCAAAACTACTATGGAAATCTGATTAGTACAAAGAAACAAGTCTTGTTTACGTGTATGGTCACCTCTGGCTATACAGTGCCCTCCATAAATGTTTGGGACAAAGAGCCATCATTTATTTATTTGCTTCTGTACTCCACAATTTGAGATTTGTAATAGAAAAAAAAATGTGGTTAAAGTACACATTGTCAGATATTAATAAAGGCCATTTATTTTGGTTTCACCATGTAGAAATTACAGCAGTGTTGAGACATAGTCCCCCCATTTCAGGGCACCATAATGTTTGGGACATAGCAATGTCATGTAAATGAAAGTAGTTATGTTTAGTATTTTGTTGCATATCCTTTGCATGCAATGATTGCTTGAAGTCTGCGATTCATGGACATCACCAGTTGCTGGGTGTCTTCTCTGGTGATGCTCTGCCAAGTCTGTATTGCAGCCATCTTTAGCTTATGCTTGTTTTGGGGGCTAGTCCCTTTCAGTTTTCTCTTCTGCATATAAAAGACATGCTCAATTGGGTTTAGATCGGGTGATTGACTTGGCTACTCAAGAGTTGACAATTTTTTAGCTTTGAAAAACTCCTTCATTGCTTTAGCAGTATATTTGGGATCATTGTCTTTCTGTAGAATGAACCGCCGGCCAATGGGTTTTGAGGCATTTGTTTGAGCAGATAGGATGTGTCTATACACTTCAGATTTCATTATGCTACTACCATCAGCAGTTGTATCATCAATGAAGATAAGTGAGCCAGTACCTTCAGCAGCCATGCATGCCCAGGCAATAACACCCCCACCACTGTGTTTCACAGATGAGGTGGTATGCTTTGGATCTTGGGCAGTTCCTTCTCTCCTCCATACTTTGTTCTTGCCATCACTCTTCATCTCTTTTGTCCACAAGACCTTTTTCCAGAACTGTGGTTGCTTTTTTAAGTACTTCTTGGCAAACTGTAACCTGGCCATCCTATTTTTGTGGCTAACCAGTGGTTTGCATCTTGCAGTGTTGCCTCTGCATTTCTGTTCATGAAGTCTTCTGCAGACAGTGGTCATTGACAAATCCACACCTGACTCCTGAAGAGTGTTTGTGATCTGTCGGACAGGTGTTTGGGGGGTTTTATTTATTATAGAAATAATTCTTCTGTCATCAACTGTGGAGGTCTTCCTTGGCCTGCCAGTCCCTTTGCGATTAGTAAGCTCACCAGTGCTCTCTTTCTTCTTAATGATGTTCCAGACTGTTGATTTTGGTAAGCGTAAGGCTTGGCTGATGTCTCTAACAGTTTTATTCTTGTTGCTCGGTCTCATAATGGCTTCTTTGACTTTCATTGGCACAACTTTGGTCGTCATGTTGTTGAACAGCAATAATAGTTTCCAAACGTGATGGAAAGACTAGGGGAAAGACGAGGTGCTGAGCGCTCTCCTATACCTGCATTAAGGAGGCAATTAAACACACCTGAGCAATTGCAAACACCTGTGAAGTCATGTGTGCCAAACATTATGTTGCCCTGAAATGTGGGGACTATGTATAAACACAGCTCTAATTTCTACATGGTGAAACCAAAATGTATAAAAATGGCCTTTATTAAAATCTGATCACGTGCACTTTAACCACATGTGATTTTTTTCTATTACAAATCTTAAATTGTGGAGTACAGAGGCAAATAAATAAATGATGCGTCTTTGGCCCAAACATTATGGAGGGCACTGTAGAAGTTACAATAGTTGTCATCCCTATTGCTAGTCAGGTTCAGCTAGTTATTTTCTGCATGCTCTGCCTGAACCAGTTTCTACCTGGATTATTCAGAATATTTCCCGAATATCAGTTAACAGTAGATATCAGGTAACAGCATATTTTCTGAAGACATCACTCCAAAGTTTGTGTAGGAAGGAACTGCAGATGCTGGTTTAAACCAAAGATAGACCCAAAAACTGGAGTAACTCAGCGGGTCAGACAGCATCTCTGGAGAAAAGGAATCGATGACATTTCGGGTCGAGATCTGAAGAAGTGTCTGAAGAACACCTGAAAAAGGGTCCTGACCTGAAACGTCTTCTATCCCTTTGGTCTAGAGATGCTGTCTGACCCTCTGAGTTACTCCAGCTTTTTGTGCCTATCTTCTATTCCAAAGTTAGTGAATAGCATGCAACAGGATTTTTTTGTTTTTGTTTGTTGTTTCATGTTCCATTTCGAGCTCTTGCTGTGGAAAAGGTGGGATTACTTTGTGTTTGGATCTGGGGCTAAGGAGAGAGAGGGCATGGTGGGGGAAGACTGAAGCTGGATTTAGTCATGGGCAGGAGGTCAACATACCTGCTCCTCATGCCTACTTAAACAAGGAAAGCATCAAAGCCTTGCCCCTGATTCTAGTCTCCTTCCTCCCCTTTCTGAGGATTACGTGTAAAATTGTAAAAGATTATTGAGCACTATTGCAAATTTAGCAACATTGAAGAATACACTCCCACATAATCCACCATGAAATGCTGTTCAGAAGTGACCTTTCCAAAATATGTAGTTACAAAATATGTAGTTGATAATGTGCCACCCATTAGGCTGCTTAGGAAGATTGGAGCCCACGGTATCAAAGGGCAGATACGAGCATGGCAGCAAGTTGGCTGGATGGCAAAGGCCAAAGAGTGGCAATAAAGGGGGCTTTTTCTAGTTGGCTGCAAGTAACTAGTGGAGATCCGCAAGGGTCGGTGCTGGGGCCGCTACTCTTCACATTCTATATTAATTATTTGGACAAGAGGATTGAAGACTGTAGCAAAGTTTGCGGATGATACAAAAATAGGTGGAGGGGCAGGTAGTGTAGAGAAAGCAGCGGCCCCAGCACCGACTTGGGCAGGTTGGGAGAGTGGACAGAGAAGTGCAGATGGAATATTGTATAGCAAAGTGTGGAGTCATGCATTTTGGTAGTAGGAATAAAGGTGTAGACTATTTTCTAAATGGGGTGAGAATCCAGAAATCGGAGGTGCAAAGGGACGGGAGTGCTGGTGCAGGATTCCCAAAAAGTTAATTTGCAAGTCAAATCGGTAGTAAAGAAAGCAAACTCAATGCTTGCATTTATTTCAAGAGGGCTTGTATACAAAAACAGGGATGTAATGTTGAGGCTCTATAAGGCGCTGGTAAGGCTGCATTTGGAATATTGCGAGCAATTTTGGGCACCATATCTTAGGATGGAAGTGCTGGCTTTGGAAAGGGTCCAGAGGAGGCTTACATGAATGATCCCAGGAATGAGTAGGTTAACCTATGATGAGCGTTTGTCGGCACTGGGCCTGTACACGCTGGAATTTAGAAGAATGAGGGGGGGATCTCATTGAAACATTGTTAGGGCCCCCTCGGTCCTGGCTGACCATGGGTGATGCATCCTGGTTGTTGGCTGCTTGCTCCAAACCTCGGCTAGAGCAGCGTCAATGTGTGGTCGGATGCAAGCCTGGGCAATGTCATATGAAGGACAGGCTGTTGCCCATGCAGCACGTCCCCCTTCTCCACGTCGCTGATCGATCCAAAGGAACAGCAGCGCCGTTACAGTTTGGCACCATTGAAACATACAGAATAATAAAAGGCTTGGAAAGAGTGGATGTGGAGAGGATGTTTCCACTAGTGGGAGAGTCCAGGACTAGAGGTCATAGCTTCTGAATTAAAGAACGTTCTTTTAGGAAGGAGATGAGGAGAGATTTTGTTAGTCAGAGGGTGGTGAATCTGTGGAATTCTTTGCCACAGAAGGCTGTGGAGGCCAAGCCAGTGGATATTTTTAAGGCATAGATAGATAGATTCTTCATTAGTACAGGTATCAGAGGTTATGGGGAGAAGGCAGGAGAATGGGGTTAGGAGGGAGAGACAGATTGAATGGAGAGTCATGATTGAATGGCAGAGTAGACTTGATGGGCCGAATGGCCTAATTCTACTCCTATTCCTTATGACTTACGCTGACTTATTTGATGTACTTCACAAGAAACTGCTTTGCATCCATCCATCCACCTAAAATAATTAAATAGGGCGAAGCAAAAATAGCTCTGTGTTGAAAAGCACTTCATGGAAGCAGGACTATCCCATTGATATTTCAGGAAGCTATTATTGAATCAGATTTTGCTTGTTTTTCTTAGGAAGTACATTGCATGTGAAGATAGCCCTCCCAGTTCTGATTATGACGATGTCCCCTATTTATAGTAATAACACATAAAGTGTCCAAACCAGTCAACTTTATTGTCCTTATTTTAAAGGTTTATAGCTACTAAATATAAAGCTACGGAATGCACTAAACTAAAACACGCAGTCTTTACATCTGCAGTGCTAACTGTGGATAATGCATTACAGGAATTGAGCATTTCATAAATCTCTTCACTGCCTAGTTTTTATTATCTGCCTCTAAACTGCCCTTGGAGCTGCTTGCTCTAAATTGGAACAGTGGCAATGTTTAGAAAACTGTTCTATTGTGCAAAGCACTGGATTAATAATTCAGGGTCAGAAATTTGAATCTGTAGATTTTTTTAAAAAGTTGAATAAATCCACAACAAGAAGCTTTTATCAGTTATGGCAATTGCTAGATTGTCATAAAATACCATCTGCTCCACAAATGTAACTACGTGGACTGGCCTTTTTATGACCCGATATGCACAGCAATATGATTGACTTTTAACTTCCTTCTGAAATAGTCTAGCAAGCTTCTTAGCCAAGGAGGAATTTACAACCTGTGAACATGCTCCCTGGCAAGCTACACCCACAATCCCATAAATTAATACACAAACAAAATTAATATATCTTAAAAAAGCATTCTGAATGAGGAAACTGATACTGAGGAATTTGGTAGGGACTTAAAGATGACCCACAGGAAGGTTTTACGGCAATTGTATTGGAAGATGCAATGGTTTGGTGGAATAGCGGTAAGATGAGGACAGAGACACTAAGGAGACCAAACTGAACCGACCAAACTGAAATCAATATTATTGTTGTTCTCTTCGTTAGTCCTGGTGCTCTAATAGATAGCTGCAGCATCACATTTCATCTGCTTCGTAACTAGAAGTATAAGTGGGCGATAACACTAAAACCTGACTCTTCATGGTGTTCCAGGCTCTCTTCCATCCAAATAGTGGAGCAGCTGGAGACTTTGGGGACCTGAAGACTATCCGTCTAAAGCAGTACAAAGCTTTCTACCTGACAGGTAAAATGGGCCTAGCTTGATTGATTGATACTTTACTGTCATGTGTACTTGGTACAGTGAGATTGTTTGTATATAGCACAGAGTAGCGACAAAGTTACAAAAAAATTCAATGTAGTCCCTCTTTCTTCTCCCCTCCCCCCTCTCCCCTTAATCCTTCTTTGTTCATGGCGACCGCACGCCGGGCGCCTCTTTGTTCTTGGCAGCGTGTCCTCCACCGTCCATCGCCACTCAATGCGGGCGCCGGCTCTCCGATGGCCCTCCATTCTCATCGACAATCCCTGCTTCCTCGCCAATGCTTCCTCGCTCTGCCAGCGGCCAAGTCCACCCAGTCCCGGTTGGCTCCGTGCCTCGGTGGCCAGGCCTGGTTTCAGCCGGGGCACAGTTTGTGTTGAGGGTTCCATCTCAACATTGACTTTAGATTGTGGCAAGGGACAGAAAAATCTTTACTGATATTACCATCGTACACGAGCCAAACAAATGTGCTAATTATAGTCAAAGTCATAGCAAGGCTTGGTCATAAATAACAATCTTTTCATTTTACCACATATATCGTTGATTTTATTTTAAGAGGCTTTTATTTTCTCTTCAGTGAGAAGATTGGAGTTGTAATTTGTTCATTGTTATATATTTAAGCACAAAGTGATTCATGCAATTAAAAAATACCTCAACCTACAACACTGAGGTGCAAGGATGCTTGCAGTACAGACTCACTTCAGGTACTGGGTTTTCTGATGATTACAATTAATCAATGGAAATATGTAAAATAGTAAGCTCGTGGAGTTATATTTGTCTAGGAGGCCAATTCTCTGAATGCATTCAACAGAGAGCTAGATAGAGCTCTTAAGGATAGCGGAGTGAGGGGGTATGGGGAGAAGGCAGAAACGGGGTACTGATTGAGAATGATCAGCCATGATCACATTGAATGGTGGTGCTGGCTCGAAGGGCCGAATGGCCTACTCCTGCACCTATTGTCTATTGTCAATTATCTAGATTTCCAAGAAGCTTCATGCCCTGTCATCTGTATATTTTTGGGTGCCATGAGCAATGTTGGCAGGGTCACCTTTTGCTGGACATCATTAATTGTCCTTGAGTTGTCTTTTGAATGGCTGCAATCTTTCTGACTAAGGAACTCCCACATTATTGCTGGCAGTTCCAAGATGTACCAATGAAAGACCAAGATGTTAAATATTTCCAAGTCAGCTCAGAGGGAATCATGTATTTGATGGCTCTCTATTCCACCCTTGTCCTTGGTGGCGGAAGCTCTAGATTTGGGAGGTGCTATTGGAGTACCTGGGCAAGGCACTGCAGGACATTTTCTAACTGATGTACATTGTAGCCACTGTATATCACTGATGGAGCAAATTAAAGTTTAGGGTAGTTGATTGGGTACTAATCAAGTGGGCTGCTTTATTCTGCATGATGTCAAATTTCTTGAGAATTGTTGACAATCCAGCCATCAAGTGGAGAGCATTCCATTAGGCTCCTGACTTTGACTTGTGGGTGAGGGAATGGTCTTGGGATGTCCAAGTGAGTACTCATCGTAGGATATCCAACCTCTGACCTGCTCCTGTATTAATATGGCTGGTCCAGTTGAGTTTATGGCCTAGGGTATTGACAATGGGGGACTTGGCATACGTAGTTGGACCCTCACTTTTTGAAGATGATCATTGCTCAGCACTTCTGTGGTGCAAAACCTACTTGCCACTTCTCAGTCCATGCCTGAATGTTCTCTAGGTCTTGATGCTTCAAGCATGGACTTGTTCCGAGTCTTTCAACCGCTGTGCCTGCTTCATTTGCTGAGGTGGTATGAATGTACTTGAACATCAAACATTCCCACTGATGGACCCAAAGGTGGAAGGATGGTCATTGATGAAGCAGCTGAAGATGATTAGATGTAAAACATTGCTGTGATGAAACTTCCATAATGATATCTTAAGGCTGGGATGACCTTCAAAAGACCTTCAAAAACTACAACCTTCTTCCTTTGTTCAGGGTACAACTCTGGAGTGTGTGATCTGCACCTGAATCTGGCTTTTACATGGGGCCCAGTCACCTTCTTACTTATGATTTAGATCGAGTCAGCACACATAGAAAATCTCATACAGCAGTGGTGAGTTTCTTATACACGTCAGTTTATTCAGGCCTGACAGCATAAACTGGGTGCACTCTGAGATGCACTAATGTGTTTCACTGACTCCAAAACACTTACAGCATTTAAAACTATTCACATTACAAAGGTTACAAGCAGATTCCACAATCTTGCAATAATTCCCCAGTCACTCGCTTTTCTTTGCAGTCGTTGATCCTTGGTTTCATCACTTCTGGGGTTGTCTCCATCTGACTCACAGCTAGGACTTTTCTTCCTGTTCTTAGGAATCCATTCTCCCATTTGCTCTGTTAGAGTGTGTCATACTCTGACCATTATAGTCAGCGATCGTAGGTGGCAATCAGGATATGTAGCTTGACTCTATGGCTTCAGTTGTTGAGTCTATGTCCAATTGAGGACGGTGCTTGGCAAACTGCAGAATGCCACCCTATAGCTGTGACATTAGCCAGCTGGCATAGACACCACTTACCTACTCCCTGTGTTCTTCCTGAGAAATATTACTCACCTTGTCTATCATTCCATTTATTGTTGATTCATTTGGCTTGAGTATTGTAACTTCCTGACCGAATACTTGGGCCAATTCTCCCCTACCTCACTGAGTGCGTCAGCGTCTTTAAATCACGATGCTGCCACCCTCTGTATCTTCCATCTCAACCGTTTCCTCTTTTAATATTTCGGAATAAAAAGCAATTCCCTGAAACCCTCTTTTTGAAAGGTAGGGTCTGATGTAATCAACTGGCCAAGTATTCCACAGATCCTTATTTACATTTTACCAGACTCTTACTGAACTTCAAGCATTTGCATAATTGGCAGGAAACCTGGCACTCATTAGCATTTTGCAAGACAAACACTGTGATTACATTACAACAAGCTTCCCCAAAAGAACTCAAAACCAGTCATTCAAAAGTCTTGAGCAATATGTTTTAACCTTTTAAAAATACATCGTTGTAAACATTATTCCCCAATTGTTCCAAAATATCTCCCAAAATGCCAATTTTAAATTTGCAATTTAACTAAACGTTAATCATTAACTTACTGAGATCCCAATTTCTCTCTGAAATATTGGCATCTCACATCCAGAAAAGGCATGTTCACATTTCTCACTAGTACTTCCTTTAAATCACCTTCACTTTGTCAGCCTTATTTCCCATCATACTTCTCCAGCGTGTAAGGTTCATAGGCTAAGCATATTACAAACTTGCTTAGTTTTCTGGAATTGCTATCACAGACTCCAACTAATGAAGTGCTTTCCCTTTGACTTCAATTTGATCCAATGCCTTAATGCCACATTCGGTCAAATGCTGCCTCAATGTTAAGGACAGTCACTCTCAGCTTACCTGTGGAATTCAGCTCCTTGAGCTGTGTTTGGAACAAACCAGTGAGAAGGTCTGGAGATGAGTGGTTCTGGTTAAACACGAACTGGGCATTGGTGAGAGGTCCCCTGCCATTTAAGAGCAGGGCTGATGACATCTTTCTCACTTTGCCAATCACCGAGTCGACTGATTAGGTGGTAATTAGTCAATTTGGATTTGTCCTGAGTTTTGTGAACTGGACACAACTAGACAAGTTTCCACATTGGTAGGTGGTGTTTTGGGTCGAAACCCTTCCTCAGAATGAAGGACTAAGTCTGAGGAACGGCCCCGACCTGAAGACTCAGTCTAAAGTAGGATCCCAATCAGAAACCTATCCATGTTCTCCGGAGATGCTTCCTGAACCACTGAATTACTCCAGCAATTAGAGGATTTTTTTGTAAACCAGCATCTGTAGTTCCTTGTGTCTTCAAGTTTCCACATTGTTTGATTGTTGACACCACTTCAACTCTACTGGAGCATCTTGGCTTGAGGCAGAGCTGGTTCAGGAACGTAAATATGACAGCATATGACAGCTCCATCCAAGACCGCAAGGATTTGATAGGCGGTGCTGGCTCGAAGGGCCGAATGGCCTCCTCCAGCACCTATTTTCTATGTTTCTATGATTTTAGAGAATTATGGACACAGCCCAGACCATCACACAAACCAACCTCCCTTCTATTGATTCCATTTACATGTCTCGGCAAGGCCACCAGCATAATCAAGGACGGGTTGCACACCGGCAACTCCCTCTTCCCTCTCCCATTGGGGAAAAGGTATCGGTGAAAGAATACACTTCCAGATTTAGGATCAGTTTCTTCACAGCTGTTATCAGACAACTGAACTATCCTGCCAACAACTAGAGATCAGTCCTGAACTACTATCTACCTCATTGGAGACACTCAGACTACCTTTGATCGGACTTTATCTTGCACTAAACGTTATTCACGTTACTCCCTTTATCATGTATCTGTATACTGTGGACGACTCGATCGTAATCATGTATTATCTTTCCGCTGACTGGTTAGCATGCAACAAAAACTTTTCACTGTACCCTGGTTCAAGTGGCAATAAACTAAACTCATAGCAAGGGAAAGCAAGCCACGCTTTGCCTCATAGTCTCAAATCCCAGAATCATTTTACTTAACCCAGAAGGTCCACATTGATTAGTACGAGTGTCAGGGGTTATGGGGAGAAGGCAGGAGAATGGGGTCAGAGGGAGAGATAGATCAGCCATGATTGAATGGCGCAGTAGACCTGATGTGCCGAATGACCAAATTCTGCTCCTATTCTAACCTTATGACCTTATTGCAGATTGGAGCAAGGTGACAACTTCATCTTCCTCCTGCACATAAGTAACTTCCACTTTCCAAAACCATCGCAATGAAAAAAAAGTATCACATGTTTGTACAATGGGGAAGCATTGAGACCGGGGCAGAGGTTGTAATGTTGTCATCTTCAACTTCATTTCACCTGGTTGGCATTTAAATGTGCTGCATAATTCTTATAAAACCAGGACATAGAATTGTGTAAGAACGATAACAATATATTGTTTTCTTGTGATTTTAGGTGGTGCCAAAGCCTGCAAAGGTGGAGAGGGGCCGTCACAACAACATGACCCTCCTCTGATTTTCAATCTGTTGAATGATAGAGCTGAAAGTCAACCTCTGGATCCTCTCGATGCTGAGTACCGCGCCGTGTTCCCACAGATACAGAAGGCCCTGGACAACATCATCCAGGACATCTCTACAGACAACACCTCACTGGCTGATTATTCACACGATCCCGCTGTAATTCCATGCTGCCAACCAAAGCACGTAGTTTGTAGGTGTGAGAATAGGACCTGAAAACCTCTTCATATTTTAATTATTGTTTTCACCCAACTGTTGGTGGAATGACTGAAGGTTCCAATGTAGTATAGAAAATAACTGAAAAATAGCAGGAAAAGAGGTGTTGGTGGGAAGTACTGTACCGAAGGCACCAAAAATACCTCAGGTAGATTTAATATAATTATAACCTTCCAAATACGAAAATAAACTGTGGCTGTCCTGAAATCACAATGGTTTAGATCATGCAAGGAGAGCATGACACAAAATATAATTGGTAACAGTGTGCTTGTCTCAGCCAAAGGTGTTCTCTAACAAGAAGCTGAAAGACAAGATTATAGAATCATAGAGAGAGTAATAGAGTCATACAGCATGGAAACAGGCCCTTTGGCCCAACTCATTCATGCCAACTAAGATGTCCCATCTAAGCTAGTCCCATTTGCCTGTTTATGGCCTATGTTCCTCTATACTTTTCCTATCCATGTACCTGTTCAAGTGACTTGTGCCTGCCTTAACTATATCCCCTGATAGCTCGTTCCATATATCCACCACCCTCCCTGCGTAAAAGCTGTGTCTCGGTTTCTTATTCAATCTGTCCCTTCTCACCTCTACTTTCATTGACAAAATGGAATTGGCTTACTTCTCAATGAGGAGTTTTGAAAAAAATGTAATAGAAAAAAAGGTAGTGAATGGAAAAATTGAACTGAGATCTGCTAGATGTATTATACAGTGTGGATTTTGTTAGATGTTGTGCTGTGATTTTGGGCAAGCTTTTTGTTTCCTCTTCCTGCTGTGTGCTTATTTACCGAAGGTGAACATTTGCTAAATTCATAGCAAGACTGTTTTGACCTTGTACATCCAGGCACAATACACCTTTTGATGTGGTGTTCATCTAATTAAAAGGAAATGGTTGTTTAATGGAATCTACAGTACCCTGGAAACACTAGGCACAGCATAATGAAGTTTAACATGATTTTGGAGTATGAATATCTTGGACCAGAAGTCAGCAAATAAACAAAACAAATTATGGGAGAAAATTCAAGGACATTTCAGCACAGTAAGTGGGAACATATTTAAAGGTTGAACATGTCGTCAAATTATATTTATAGATTGCGCAGGATCAGTGGAAAAAGTGAGGCAAGAGTATAGGTGAACCTTTCAAATTCTATAGGAGGAAAGAGAATGACAAAATATATTAATCGTTGATTGAAGCAACAAAGATGGATCTTGAGAAATAGCAATAAAAGAGAGGGTCAAGGAAGTCCTATCCATACTACAACAGCACAGAAGAAGGCCTAGATAGAGTGCATGTGGAGAGGATGTTTCCTGTAGTGGGAGAGTCTAGGTTCAGAGGGCACAGCCTCTGCATAAAAGGATGTATCTTTGGAATGAAGTTGAGGAAGGATTTCTTTAACCAGAGGGTGGTAAATCTGTGGAATTCATCTCCACAGACAGCGGTGGAGGCCAAGTCATTGGAGTGTTAAAGCGGAGATTGATCGGTTCTTGATTAGTAAGGCATCAAAGGTTATGTGGAGAAGGCAGGAGAATGGGGTTGAAAGGAGAAATAAATCAGCCATGATTGAATGGCGGAGCAGACTCGATGGGCCGATTGATGTAATTCTGCTCCCATGTCTAATGATCTAATGAGCTTATGATCTTATAAGGGGAATTAATGGGCAGAAACAAAGATAGGTTTAATGAATGGGCAAACATCTGGTAAGTGGAATATAATTAATATGTCATCCTTAGGATTGGGCAGGTTACTCCATTGATTGGCAACTGTAAATTTTCTCTAAAGTCGGTGGTAGAAGAAACCAGATGAAATTGACGTGAGAGAGGAGGCTTAAGAGAAATGAATAGACAAATTGGACCGATGGGATTGCTCGAAATGCTAGCATGGTCTTTGATGGTCTGAATGGCCTTTCAGGTCATAAAAAATCCAAATTAAACTAAAATAGAATTCAATAGAAGTTAAAGAATGCTTATTATTTCAGTAGTAAGAGATTGCAATGCTCTGGAAAGCAAAGAGATACGAAAGTTGGAGTGCAGGTTCTCAAAACAGGTGTAGCAAGGGACTAGGAAGACTAACAGAGTGTTATTGCTTATTGTAAGGGGAATTGAATGCCAGCATGCAGTTATTCAGTTATATGGAGCACTGATGGGACCAGATCTGGTCCACTCTACAATGTTGATTGCCTAATTTAAGAAAGGATATGAAAAGCATTTCGGAGGTTTGCTGGACTAATGCAAAAAATGGGTGAGCTGTTGTATGATTAAAGCTCATAGAGGCTAGGCTTATATGTGCTGCAGTTGATAAGTTTCAGGGTGACGATTGAAAAGTAGATGATCCTGAGAGGTGTTGACAAGGTATATGTGGGGAGGATGTGTAAAACTACAACCAGGCTTGATGAAAGTTTAAAAAAAACACAAATCTGAAAGAAAAGAAAATCCTGGGAAAACTTAGCAAGTCAGGCGGCATCTGTGGAAAGAGAAACATTAGAGTTTAGTAATGGAAGATTGAAGGCATCCACAAAACCTCCAGCCGGTTCATAAGTTCACAAGCGATAGGAATTAGGCCATTCGGCCCATCAAGTCTACTCTGCCATTTAATCATGGATATCTATCTTTCCCACTCAACTCCATTTTCCTGCCTTCTCATAACCCCTGACACCCGCACAAATCAAGAACGGGTCAGTTGGTCTGGCCAGGTACACCATCAGGGCCAGATGCCTTCCAAGGATTCATTCTCATGAGGGATCTTCTCACATTGGACTTGGTGACATATTACAGTGTTGCAGGGTGCAATGGGGACCCTGAGAAGTCACATTGATACTCTCTCTTTCGGCCAGCATAGGGAGCATGGAGCACATCAAGGATTGATGCTACTTGAGCTACTACTTGGTTTCACCTTCTAGGAAGTGATGTTGTGCAAGCCCTGCCACAGTATGCTGAACGTCTGGCTCATTGAGGTTTGTCAGATGAGCCATCATCTTATTGAACAGCAGAACAGACTTAATAATGGCCAAATATTGTCCCAATTTGTATGTTCATGTGGTAGTTCAAGAGTTTATTTAATTAATCGCATTCAAATGTTCTAATTACCATCGTTGGATATGATCGTCTGTCTCTGGACCATCAGTGCAGGTCTCTGCACTGCTGTCCAGTAACCATATCTCAAGTGGTAGTTTATGTTGTTTCTTTACATCATCAAGAAATAGCTTTCTTCTTGTGATTTACATTATTTCTTTTCTGTTATAAATGGATTACTGTTTGTGTTAAATTAAGCCGTAAAAGAAAATGGGATGAATTATTTAGAATATTTAGGGTGGCGCAGCTGATAGAGCTGCAGTCTCACAGCACTAGAGACCCAGGTTCGATCCTGACCTCGTGTGCTGTCTGTGTGGAGTTGGAGATTCCCGCTGTGACCGCGTGGGTTTTCTCCGGATGCTCCGATTTCCTCCTACATCGCAAAGATGTGTGGGTTTGTAAGTTAAGTAGCCTATGTAAATCGCTCCTGGTGTGTAGGGAGCGGATGAGAAAGTGGGATAAAATAGAACTAGTGGGAAAGAGTGATTGATGGTCAGCTTGGACAGTGGGCCGAAGGGCCTGTTTCCATGCTGTAACTCTAAACTAATTTGCGAAATCATATTACTCATTAATTTCCATGTTTAAAGGTCATATCACACAGGATCTGTTCAGTACTCTAGTTTCATGATTGATAATGTTAGTTGCTATAATAATACTGTAAATGGAGAAAAAAATGGTGGTGTTCCTGTTTTAATTAAAACTGAGTCTCTGGTGATGCTTTCATAGCAATGAGAAATGTGATAACATATTACAGCTCACCATGTGGCGTGTGGAAAATCTGAGAGCGATCATTTTGACTTCCTGCTCCATAAAAGTATCCTGGATTAACAAAATATTTCAAGCCAAAGTCTTTTGAGTTTTGCCAAGATCTTTAGATGTGAGAATTCGTGTTTCAGGAAGTCAGTATTATTTTGAATTCTGGAAGTCTAATTTTGAGTTACGTTAAGTAAGCAAGAAAACTCTTGCTGCAAGGCGACTAAGTACTTCCACATCCCCTGAATACTTGATGTGCCGCAATGGGAACTTCATCTCCACAGGAAATTGTTAGTATAAGGATGTGACTTGAAGGATATTTAATGCGTCAGAAACTGGACCGAACATGCAAATCCATCCGTACACTCGGGCAAATCCCAGCTCAAGGCTTGTTCACAAAATTCCTGGGCCATTTATTAGGGAACAGTTGTTGAGATTGTTTCCCATTGTCTTCCACCTTTTTAGTTGGCTAAAAAGCCCCACCTACCCTTTACAATGGAGGCAGGACGACACGTACAACCATTGATCCCACAGGTGGGTTTGCAGAACACCATTCCGGTAATTCAAAACCAGCTTTTTATCTTTGTTTACCAGGGCAAGAGGTACAGTAGTGTGAAAAAGCCCACATTCAGATTCAGGGACAGTTTCATCCCAGCTGTTATCAGGCAACTGAACCATCCTATCATCAACTGGAGACAGATTCTGTCCTAACATCAACCTCATTGGAGACCCACAGCCTATCTTTAATCGGACTTCACTGGACTTTATCTTGCACTAAACGTTATTCCCTTTATCCTGTATTTGTACACTGAGGATGTCTTAGTTGTAATCATGTATAGTCTTGTTGCTGACTGGATAGCACACAACAACAAAAAAGCTTTTTATTGTATCTCAGTACACATGACAATAATAAACTAAACTAAAATTGTTGTAAATTGCCACTAGTGGGTAGATGAATGGAAGAATCTGGGAGAAGTTAATGGGAAGACATAAAATCTGGAGTAACTCAGCAGGTCAGGCAGCATTCCTGGAAAATACGGATAGATTATGTCTTGGGTCAGGACCCTTCTTCAGACAGACCCAGTCCCTTCCCGAAACATCACTTATTCCTGTTCTCCAGGGATGTCTTGACCTAAAACGTCACCTATTCCTTTTCTCCAGAAATGCTGCCTGACCTGCTGAGTTACTCCAGCTTTTTGTGTCTATCTCCGGTTTAAACAGCATCTGCAGTTCCTTCCTACACATGCTGCCTGACTCGTTATGCTACTCCAGCATTTTGTCCCTTTCCTTGGTAAGCCAGCAAATGGCTATTAGAAGTTAATGGGAATGTGGGGAGTATCAGTTACAGAGAAAATTACTGAGGAACTAGAGTACTCTGTGTACCAGCATAGACTTGATAGGCCAAAACACCTCTCTGTGCAATATGGAGGTATGAAATTCAATAAGAGGTATTTATTCACAAAATGCTGGAGTAACTTAGCAGATCAGGCAGCATCTCAGGAGAGAAGGAATGGGCGACGTTTCGGGTCGAAACGTCACCCATTCCTTCTCTCCTGAGATGCTGCCTGGCCTGCTGAGTTACTCCAGCATTTTGTGAATAAATACGTTCGATTTGTACCAGCATCTGCAGTTATTTTCTTACACTATGAAATTTAATAAGATCACCACTGATATTTAATCTCGGATTGGCAAACAACAAATGTAACACTGCTAATCAAGAAAGAGGAAAAGGGAAAATTGTCTAATTTATCAAGAAGGGATAGAATAAAAACATAGAAAGTGTAGCATGATAAGGCAACATCAACATATGACTCTAAGAAAGGGAAATTCTGTGTTACAAATTTATTAGGAGTTCTTAAGTAGCAGGGCAGAGAAAGGGACGCCAATGGGCATATCATATTTGGATTTCTGTAAAGCATTCAATGGAGTTACATTTAAGAAAGTTATCGTACACATGTTCATGCAAATGAAAATAATATGTTAGCATGGATGGAAGATTTGGTAACAAACGGCAAACAGTGTTGGATAAGTAAGTTACTTTAAGTTTTACAGGTACAAACTATTGGGGAGCTCACACTTCAGTGAAGCAGCCTTAGGCATTTACAATCAAAATTAACCATGTAGAGGTCTCGATCTCAACCAATTCACTTTATTCACGTGTAGAATCAAGGAACTGCAGATGCTGGTTTACAAAAACAATGGCATAAAGTGCTGGATTAACTCAGCGGGCAGGCAGCATCTCATGAGAATATGGATAGGTGACGTTTCGGGTCTGAAGAAGGGTCCCGACCTGAAATGTCACCCATCTATCTTCAGCAGAGATGCTGCTTGACCCGTTGAATTACTACTGTACTTGTGCCTTTTTTCCCTGTTATGCATCTCATTGCCACTCCAGTCCTGGTCTGGGTCCCTATTTGTCAACATCCTCAGCTTGACTAAGATCCCTCTCCCACTTCCCACTTGCCAAAATGCAGCATTGTGATCTTTTTATCTTTAGCCTGCCTGTCAAAGCATGGGGTCCGATGCTTCTGGTCTTCACTCCATCGGCAAAAGTGTAGGACCATCTCTCCTTCCCTCAGACTGCCAAAGCACAGAGCTACAGTCCTTCCCTACTCCTGTCCACTAGCCACATTACAGATGCAATTCGATCTACATCCATCAGCCAACCTGTCGCCCCAGGCATAGTCATGGATCCAGATTCCAGATCGCACGTTTTCAACAACGGAGATCTTTCACATACCACAAAATTAGTTTCAACCATGCTTTTGGGCCTGTGCAGCTATCTATGTGAGGCTCTGTGATGATAATTTCCAACTTCTTATGTAAGTTGAATTTAGTTTATTGTCACGTGTACAGTGAAAAGCTTTTTTTGCGTGCTAACCAGTCAACAGAAAGGCAATACATGATCACAATTGAACCATCCCCGCTGTGCAGATACACGATAAAGGGGATCACGTGAATAATGTTTAGTGCAAGATAAAGTACAGTGATCATGCTGACCAAGTTGCCCATCCATGCCTGTTCCATTTGCCCATGTTGACCTATATTCCTCTAAACCTTTCCTACCCGTACAGATATGAATATACATGAAGATACATTTCAGCAGCTGATGAGCTGACTGATGGCTGGAGCCAGGCAACTCTATGGAAGTGGCAATAGTGGAAGGGGAGATGGAAAGAATTTGAAATCCAAAACTTAACCCAGCATTAAATATATCACCAAGGTTGCACGAGGCCTAATTTAATTTTAGATCATTGACAGGAAAAGGGATGGAGTCAGCATCTGGGGAATGGTGTGAGTGACCCAATATTTTATTACCATTTATGATCTACCATTTGGAGTGTCACTAAACTGCACACTAGGTCCTGAAGACGCAGTACTGATTCTGAATTTAGCTACCTGTCAGTTGTGCTCCTCTATATTCCACAAAAAGAAAGCCCTCCTTGCACTGATTCTGTCATAGTCACACAGCATGGAAACAGGCCCTTCAGTCCAACTTTCCCATGCTGACCAGTATGCCCCATCTATACTGGTCCCACCTGCCTGCATTTGGCCTATATCCCTCTAAACCTATCCTATCCTATCCATGTATCTGTCCAAATACCTCAACTACCTCCACCGGCAACTTGTTCCATATACCTACCACCCTTTGTGTAAAAAAGATTGCCCCTCAGGATCCATTTTAAATCTTTCCCTTATTGCCTTAAATATATGTCCTCTAATTCACGATTCCCCTACTCTGTGCATTTACTCTACCTGTTCCTCTCATGATCTCATACACTTCAATAGGATCACCCTCGCCCTCCTCCGCTTTCAGGAATAAAGCCCCAGCCTGTTCAACCTCCCCCTATAGCTCCGGCCCTTTCGGTCCTGGCAAAATCCTCATTAAAAAGTGTCATCACAATGTGTGTGATCTGTCACTCCGTCCTTTGTGTAATGATCCAATTCCTCCCTTTTTATTTTTTTCAACCCACCCATAGAGTCCGCGAAAAGGCCACCATGATATTTTTAATCACACCACGTGAAATTTTATTTGCAGCCTTATGGATGAGTTCCAGCCTCCACAACCATCACCTCAGGCAAAGTCTCAATGTCTGTTCCAAACTGAGCAGTGCTTAAATAAACAATAGGTGCAGGAGTAGGCCATTCAGCCCTTCGAGCCAGCACCGCCATTCAATGCGATCATGGCTGATCACTCTCAATCAGTACCCCGTTCCTGCCTTTTCCCCATACCCCCTCACTCCGCTATCCTTAAGAGCTCTATCCAGCTCTCTCTTGAAAGCATCCAACGAACTGGCCTCCACTGCCTTCTGAGGCAGAGAATTCCACACCTTCACCACTCTCTGACTGAAAAAGTTCTTCCTCATCTCCGTTCAAAATGGCCTACCCCTTATTCTTAAACTGTGGCCCCTTGTTCTGGACTCCCCCAACATTGGGAACATGTTTCCTGCCTCTAATGTGTCCAATCCCCTAATTATCTTATATGTTTCAATAAGATCCCCGCTCATCCTTCTAAATTCCAGTGTATACATGCCTAATTGCTCCAGCCTTTCAACATACGACAGTCCCGCCATTCCGGGAATTAACCTAGTGAACCTACGCTGCACGCCCTCAATAGTTAAGAAGAAGATAATGGATCTGCCTCTCCGTTGTTATTGATAGGCCCAAGTGTGTTTTTTAAGCTAATATTGTAGCGACCATAGAGAATGGTCCAGGTCGTCGAACCCTCGGATTGGCCAGCGAGGTCACGTGGGAACGCGACCATGGGGATTGGTCCAGGGAGCGACATCGCTGATTGGCCAGCGATGTCATGTGCGCGTTTGGCGCCCGATTTAGTTAGTTCGGCGAAGTCTTCAAGGAAGACAGTAAGATTGTGATGGTTGTCCTTTACCTTGTTGTTTAACTGTATTCGAATATTGCGGCTGCAATAAACTTCTTCTACAACCAACAAGTTTCGGACTCGCCATATTGGTGACCCCGACGTGATCTGGACGATCACCGACTGAGCAGGAACCCGACGCCTCGTTGACGATGACCGAGCCGGGCACACCGGAGTAAAGCGCCGGAAGCGTTCATCTTCCGTTGTTTTGGACGCACGCACCGCAAGCTTGGTTTATCCACACCGAGGCTCAATTTCATATAAAGAAGGTGTCGGACGAATCCACGATGTACTACTACCTCGTCAGCGCTCTATCGCCGGACACAACCAAGCGCGTGATGCGGTTCATCGTGAATCCACCTGCGGAAAACAAGTACGAGGCCATGAAGAAAGTATTACTGCGAACCTTCGGGTTTAATAAGCATGGTGGTGCGGCAAAACTTCTGCACCTACCAGATCTTGGAGACCAACTGCCTTCCGTCCTCATGGCCGAAATGATGATGCTAGCCGGTGAGCATACGGATTGCCCTATGTTCGAACAGGCATTCCGCGAGAAACTTCCCGAGCATGTCCGACTGCTGCTCACGGATTGTTCTTTTAAGGACCCCGAAGCATATGCAGCGAAAGCGGACGCGCTCATAGCGGCAAAAAACAAGGCAAGTGGTTCGATCAACAAAGTCTCGACATCAGTGACCACGCCACAGCGACGGCAAGATGGCGCCACGTCTCCCGCCAATTCTCCGAAAGCCCGCCAAAAAGATCCGCACAAGCGCGGCTGGTGCTATTATCACCTACGATGGGGTAACGAATCCCGCAACTGCCGTTTGCCTTGTACCTTCGCGGGAAATGCCTCGGCCGATCGTACATAGGGGCAGTTACGATTGGCCAGAACCGGCGCCTCTATGTCCATGATCGATTCACGGACACAGAATTTTTGGTAGACACGGGAGCCATCGTCAGCATAGTGCCGCCGACCGACCTCGAAACCAGATCGGGTAAGACAGGTCCCACCCTCATCGCGGTTAATGGCAGCCCAATTCGCACTTTCGGTACACGGAAGATGTCCCTTGTGTTAGGCCTCCGCACGTACGAATGGCCATTCATCATAGCCGACGTCAAACAAGCGATCCTGGGCGCAGATTTTCTCTGGGCTTTTTCACTGGTTCCTGATGTCCGCGGTAACGACCTCCGACCCTCCGCCGAAGATGAGCACGTCGCTCCGACAATCGCCTCCTCGCCCAGCCCTACTGTCCAGGCCGTCGTCGCGGCCCCCGACTCGTATGCTGCGATTCTGGCAGAGTTTCCGGAGCTGCTCGTCCAACGTTTTGACACGCCTTCGGCTAAGCACGGTGTGGTCCATCACATCCGCACCGAAGGCCCTCCCGTTTTCGCTCGGGCCAGGAGACTACCGCCAGACAAACTGGTGGTGGCAAGGGCGGAGTTCAGGAAAATGGAGGAAATGGGAATTGTCCGTCAGTCTGACAGTCCGTGGGCCTCGCCGTTACACATGGTCTCCAAGGCATCTGGGGGGTGGAGACCATGTGGCGATTATCGGCGTCTCAATGCTGTCACCACGGCTGATCGCTACCCCATACCGCACCTACAGGATTTTTCATCTGGGCTGGAAGGAGCGTTGGTGTTTTCCAAAATCGATTTGGTGCGAGGATACCATCAGATTCCACCGGACCGGAGGACATACAGAAAACTGCAACAATTACTCCGTTCGGGTTGTTTGAATGGTTGCGTATGCCTTTCGGTTTAAAGAACGTGGCACAGGCTTTCCAGCGACTGATGGACCGCATGGGCCGGGGTTTACCGTTTTTGTTTATTTATTTAGACGACATCCTGGTCGCCAGCCCCTCCGTGCAGGAACACCAGGCCCATTTGCGGACCGTGTTCCAGCGGCTCCAAGACCACGGGCTCATAATCCAACCCTCCAAATGTCAATTCGGCCTTCCTGCTCTTGATTTTCTAGGGCACAGAATTACCCCTGCCGGCGCCTCCCCTTTGCCCGAAAAGGTGGAGGCTATCCGGGTATTTCCTAGGCCCACCACAGTAAAAGGGCTACAGGAGTTCGTAGGCATGGTTAATTTCTGCCATAGGTTCGTTCCGGCAGCTGCGCGAGTCATGCGCCCACTCTTCCAATGCCTTGCAGGGAATCCGGTAGAGTTGTTGTGGTCCCCGACCGCTGAGTCGGCTTTTACAGCAGCTAAGGCAGCCTTGGCAGACGCCACCATGTTTGTCCATCCGAGCCCCTCCGCCCCCACGGCCCTGACGGTTGACGCCTCTGACGTGGCGGTGGGCGGGGTTCTGGAGCAGCAGGTCGGTGGCCGTTGGCAGCCTTTAGCGTTTTTCAGCCGGCAACTAAATTCGGCCGAGCTGAAGTATAGCGCATTTGACCGAGAGCTTCTGGCTCTCTATTTAGCTGTTCGTCATTTCAGGTACTTCCTCGAGGGCCGCCCATTTGTGGCATTTACGGACCACAAGCCATTAACATTTGCTTTTTTGAAATTGTCTGACCCATGGTCGGCCCGCCAGCAGCGGCATCTGACTGCTATCTCCGAATTTACCACCGATGTCCGTCATGTCGCGGGTAAGCTTAATGCCGTTGCTGACGCCCTGTCTAGACCTGCTTTTCCCCCTATTTCGGCGGTGGACTGCGAAGTGGATCCCCAGGAGTTTGCGGAGGCACAGCTCCTAGCGGATACCGTTTCGGCTTACCGGTCCACCACTTCGGGATTGAAGTTGGCCCAGGTAGCTTGTGGGTCGGAGGGCACGAAAGTCTGGTGCGATGTTTCTCTTCCCCGTCCCAGGCCGTTAGTACCGCCCTCCCTTCAGCGCCGGGTTTTCGATGCCATTCATGGGCTGGCGCACCCGTCTATCCACTCCACCTCTGCCTTGGTAGCAGCGAGGTTTGTCTGGCATGGCCTGCGGAAACAGGTAGCGGGGTGGGCACGTTCCTGCGTGCCCTGTCAGACCGCTAAAGTCCAGCGCCACGTCCAGCCCCCCGTACAGGATTTCGAGGTCCCGGCTGTTCGTTTTTTCCACATCCACGTGGATTTGGTCGGGCCTTTACCTTCCTCCCGGGGCTACACCCACCTCCTCACGGTGGTGGATCGGTTCACCCGGTGGCCAGAGGCTTTCCCATTGTTTGATATTTCGTCCGCGTCTTGTGCTAGGACTTTGGCCCTTCATTGGGTAGCTCGTTTCGGGGTCCCGGCAGTTATTACCACTGACAGAGGGCCACAGTTCACTTCGTCCCTCTGGGCCGCGCTGGCAGAACTGTACGGGTCCAAGTTACAACCCACGACTGCTTATCACCCCCAGGCAAATGGACTCGTAGAAAGGTTCCACCGCCAACTTAAGGCGTCCCTCAGTGCAAGGCTTGAAGGCCCGGACTGGGTAGACCAACTCCCTTGGGTTCTTTTGGGCATCCGGACTGCTCCTAAGCTAGATCTCGGTGCGTCATCCGCACAGCTAGTATATGGCTCGACACTTCGAGTACCCGGAGATCTGTTTCCTGACCCTTCAGACCAGCTGCCTACAGTCCCATCAGTGTTAGCATCTCTCCGGGAACGGGTGGGCTCCCTGGCTCCAGTTCCGACTTCACGTCATGGGTGTCCCATGGTACATGAACCGTTTTCCCTGAAGGACTGTGAGTTTGTTTTTTTGCGTAAAGATGCCCATCGCGCCCCGTTGCAGAGGTTCTATCAAGGGCCGTTCCGGGTTTTGCGTAAGGGAACGGCTACCTTCACCTTAGACATGTGCGGCAAGAGTGAGCTCGTCTCGGTGTCCCGGCTCAAACCTGCCCATTTGGATCCGGATCAACCAGTCCTGGTCGGTCAAAACCCTAGGAGAGGCCGACCTCCGTTAGTTCCGCTCAGTCCAGGACCCCCCGTTCCGACAGTTCCTCCAGGACCCCCCGTTCCGGCAGTTCCTCCAGGACCCCCCGTTCCGGTAGTTCCTCCAGAACCTCCCGTCCCGGCTGTTCCGCCAAGTCCGGAACCTCCGGCTCCTGTGGTTCAGGCTGTCCCTCTCCGTACTCGTTATGGTCGCGAAATCCGGCTCCCTGTTAGGTTCCGCACCTCGGGTTCTGGGGGGGGTCATGTAGTGACCATAGAGAATGGTCCAGGTCGTCGAACCCTCGGATTGGCCAGCGAGGTCACGTGGGAACGCGACCATGGGGATTGGTCCAGGGAGCGACATCGCTGATTGGCCAGCGATGTCATGTGCGCGTTTGGCGCCCGATTTAGTTAGTTCGGCGAAGTCTTCAAGGAAGACAGTAAGATTGTGATGGTTGTCCTTTACCTTGTTGCTTAACTCTGTATTCGAATATTGCGGCTGCAATAAACTTCTTCTACAACCAACAAGTTTCGGACTCGCCATAATATTAGGCAACTGAATAATTATCGGCATGATATGTCTCTCTCTCCAGAAACAACCATGAAGGTTCACATTTGAAGTGATAGAAAAAGCTAATTCCACCCAGCTTTGTTGAAACTCCTCTGTTATTTTTAATGGATCAGTTGAATGCTGGAAAGCTCTATTGCTATTTGAAGCTACTGTTAGAACACATTTTCATCTTCCTGAGTAACAAATATATTTTGCAATGTTTTGGTCATTTTTTTCCCCTGATGTAAAGATATTAAAGGTTCTCTGGGGAACAACAGAGGAAGATAGGAAATATTACTGACTCAAAATATTCACAGGAAGTGACACCCCATGTCAACCAAAGTAAAATTTAGGATGTTGTAAACATAGATTTTTTTTTTAAATTGGTTACAATAAAGTACAAATGTTGCCAGTTAAACTCAAAATCCAAGTACAAATAGGAATTTAGCTTGCCAGTGAAAAATAATAGGTTCTGGCTTCAGAATGAATTACTCCAGTTATTTATCTAATTAAAATGCTGAGTTACTCCAGCATTCTGTGTCTTTATTTGTTCACTGGCATGTGCAGTTCCTTGTGTTTCCAGTATATCTCGGAGATCAGCAAATGTGACCAAAAACATTGTACAAATGACTTTGATATAAGAATCAAATCTATTTGGGTGATTTCCAGTTGACACAAAATTAATCGATCATAAGTGGCAACTTGGACATCTCCGAGTGAGATAAACAAAATGCATGAATTGCTAAACAATAGCAAGAAGACCGGTATAAAATATCACACACAGGAAGGAAAATAGGCTGTAACATTTCCTTAATAAATGGCACTAAGGTCGAGGTTAAAAATATATCTTTGGATTTTAGACACAGTGTTAGTCAGTCCAAGCAATGCAGGCAGCAAATAATAAGGCAATCGGAAGTTGAAGTACATGACCAAAGAATGGGAAATCATAATGAAAATGTACATTTCCCTGGTTAACCTGTGCAGGGCAGTCCCCAGGTTAAATAAGGGTCTGTTTCTGAGAACGATCCATCAGCCAATTTCTCTTTAAGTCAGAAACATCCACTTATTGTAGCTATTTGCATCGTATCACCCTACATACAGTTATAATTCTTTCATTTCATTGAATAATCATCTTTACAGTATCCATACTTAAAATATTATGCATCCTATTATTAAAGAATACCATGAAACATTTTATTATTATAACCAGCTTGAAATACGTGTTACAAATGTATGGGAGAATGTTTATAAAGTTAGACGTCCACAAGCCAGGTCATTCGTAACCCAGGCTGTCCCTGTATATCGAGGCAGAACACTCGAGCATAAAATTAAAACCTGACCTGTAACCAACCTAACCACAGTCAATCTGAACCTGAACTTGAGAACTTATTTTTTCCCAAATGTGGAACAATAATAAAGGTAGCTTTATTATTGATCAGAAACAGAGAACATATGAGGCAACACAAAACAAGTCAGCACGACCAGGTTGTACTGCTAAAGCAGGTCAGCATGACATGACTCGACCTAAACCTGAAGGGTATGTCAGGATATATTCCTGAACTGGTATTACAGGGTCAAATAGGAAGTCCAGGTATGATCTCGATCAAGCCATCAGAAAAACAAGGAGCCTCTTTCAGTCTAAACTGGAGGACGAGACAGACGTTGGGCAGGGCTTGCACAACATCATTTCTTAGAAGGTGAAACCAAGTAGTCACTCAAGTAGCATCAATGCTCAATGCTCCCTATGCTGACTTTGAAAGAGAAAATATCAATGTGACTTCCCGGGGCCCCCATTGCATCCTGTGACACTGTAATCTCAGTCACCAAGACCAATGTCAGAAGATCCCTCATGAGGATGAATCCTTGGAAGGCATCTGGCCCTGGTGGTGTACGTGGCCAGACCAACTGACCCATTCTTGATTAGTATGGGAGTCAGGGGTTATGGGGAGAAGACAGGAGAATGGGGTTGAGAGGGAAAGATAGATCACCCATGATTGAATGATAGAGTAGACTTGATGGGCCGAATGGCCAAATGTCGCTCCTATCACTTGTGAACTTATGAACCGGCTGGAGATTTTGTGGATGCCTTCAACCTCCCATTATTAACCTCCAAGGTTCCCACCTGCTTGAAAAGGATATCAATAATAATGGTGCCCAAGAAGAGCAAGGTGACATGCATCAGTGACATCCATCCATGGTGGTGAAGTGCTTTGATAGGTTGACTTTGATGCATATCAACTCCTACCTTGGTAAGAACCTGGATCCACACACGTCACCTCTGGTACAGCAGATCGACAGCAGATGCGATCTTGCTGGCTCTCCACTCTGCACTGGTCTACTAGGACAATAAGAACACCTACCTCAGGTTGTTCATCAACTACAGCTCAAAGTTCAACACCATCATCCCCTCAAAACTTGTTACCAAGCTCAGGGAACTGGGTATTGATGGTAGCAGCAAAATGAGTGCATGGCGATGCAATTGCATCCTCAACTTCTTCATCGGCAAACCGTAGTCAGTACGAAGTGGCAATAACACTTCCTCCTCGATAACCATCAACTCATAATGACAGAAGCAGCTCATGGCAGTGTGCTCAGTCCCCTGCTCTACCATCTCTATACCCGTAAGTCTGCAGCCAGACACAGCTCCAATGCCATCTTCAAGTTCGCCAATGATACCACCATTGTTGGACGAAAAACAGGTAATGCTGAGTCAGAATACAAGAGAGAAATTGAAAATCTGATTGAATGGTGCCAGAACAACAATCTTACTCTCAATGTCAGCAAGACCTAGTTGATTGTTGACTACAGAAGAGGAATGCAGTGGAGAGTCAGCTTCATGTTCATGACATGAGCGTGCACATCTTTGGGACTCTGTCCTGGGCCCAGCACATCAACACAATCGCAAAGGAAACTCATTAATGCCTCTACTTCCTTCTATGGCTGCTTAAAGATACAGATAATAGATATAGCACAGCACAATTGGTGCTGTGATAATATTGTCATTTTCTAGGTGAGCACACTGCAGATCTGTGCTCTTGCTTAGCCACATCTGCTTTCCATTTCCGAGATGGTATTGCTGAACTTATGTGTAACAGTTGCTGTAAGCTCTTTGTTATGCCAACCAGCAGAACCCTGTGGCTCTCATTACACAATAGCCAATTTCTATACAAAGCACGAGTGGGTCTGGCTTCCCTAAAAAGGCATTCTATCAATTATATTCACTGATGTTGCAATGCTTCATCAAGCAAATGATTCGAGTAAGGATGGTGGATTTAGGCGTTATCAGGTAGCAGCTGAGCAAAGCGGGCCCACAAACTACATGTTCTGAAGAAGAGTCCCAAATTGAAACATCACCTATCTATTTTCTCCAGAGATGCTGCCTGACTGGCTGAGTTACTCCAGCAGGTGGGTCTTTTTAAAAATAAACCAGTAGCTGCAGTTCCTTGTTTCTAAACCTCACGTTCTAAACCTCATGTCAACGCACACCTCCAGATTCAGGAACAGTTTCTTCCCAGCTGTTATCAGGCAACTGAATCATCCTACCACAACCAGAGAGCAGTGCTGATCTACTATCTACCTCTTTGGTGACCCTCGGATTATCCTTGATCAGACTTTGCTGGCTTTACCTTGCACTAAGCATTATTCCCTTATCATGTGTCTATACACTGAAAATGGCTCAATTGTAATCAGGTTTTATCTTTCTGCTGACTGGATAACATGCAACAAAAGCTTTTCACTGTATTTCGGTAAACTAAAAGGAACTGAAATGGAACTAAACTGAACTGTTCTTATTCTGGTCTAAGTAGTTGGTCAGAATCAAGGGGGTACAAGAGGACCCTGTATCAGTGACATTCAGAAGCTTTGCAAAAGCCTGGCCCCTTTAACATGTGACAAAGCTGGGGACGAGCCTTTCCTGATTGTCCAAGTTTTTCTAAGCAATTCTAGAGCATGTGGTCATGGTACCATGCACAGCCACACCAGTCAGGTTCTTTTCGCAAGTCAACATGGTTGTCCATATGTGAACCAGATACATTCAGGGCTATGGAGAATTCGGGTCGTGATAAATTCTGACCCAGTCAAATCTTACACCTGAAAAAAAAAATTGGAAAGGAATGATATAGCTGAAAGGAAAAAAATATTTTCAGTCTCTTTGTTATTTCATTTCGCTACATCTGGCATTTTCACCCGCTGTTATGCAACAATGAGTCAACAGTCCCATCACGCAAGGCATGTCTGTAGAAAGATTTGTGCTTTTCCTTTAGGCATTTTGGATTTCCCTTCAGTAAAAACACATGTTTGAGATTCATGCATTCTTGCCATGCATTAATGAATTATATACCAAAATGCGAGCAGGAATATTTGTTTCCATTTACGATGTTTTCTTCTTTGTAGTGGCTCTGCAATTTGTATGCACAACATGTGATTCACTTCTAAAGATTACAATAAATGCACAGATTATTGCATGTTTTAGGCTTCTCATGTTTTTCTCTTCTATATTGAGTGGTTTAAACTTGCAAGCATTGAACTGGTGATGTGCTTTCTCTACCCTTGGAGGTGTAATGTGATGTTCAATCTTTGAATTCTTCTGTAAATTATATTCTACAATTAAGAATTTATTTTTGTAGTAAGGTATATTACCTAAAGGTGATAAAGGTTCTCTCAAAGCAGCAATGAAAGAATTTATCCTTAAATTGATAGTAAAATCTCTTCTTCGTTTGACCATTTGCCTGGCCTACACCACAATCAGATGGTCAATATGTGTGTTTGCCCTTCAAGCTGCTACTAATAAGTTCATGCATGGTCGAGACTTGTAACCCCTAACTAACCAAACGGCGGGAGACCTCTCTGCAGGTCTCACTTTGCCCATGTAATCTCCTTAGGACGTTTCATTCCTTCTGCAGGGTGAGGTAGTAATATTTATGTGATGAGGGTTGTGCAGGATAGTTCAAGAGCCTGTTGGTTGTTGGGAAGAACTAGCTATTGAACATGAAGGTCACAGATTTCAAATTCTGTACCTTCAACCTGATGGTAGCAGCGAGACGAGAGTGGGCCAGGGTGATGTGGTTCTGTGTCGATATGAGCTGCTTTTTTGAGCCAGTGCTTCTTGTAGATCTCTTCAATGGCGGGGAGATTAGTACCCATGATGGACCATGCAATGTCTCCCACTTCCTGTAGCCTCCTTTGTTCCTGGGTATTCAATTTACCACATGCAACCAGTCAGTATACTTTCTAAGTACATCTATAGAAGTTCGATAGTGTATTCATTGACATACCAAACCTCCTCAAGTAGGGGTGTTAATGTTTTTTTCATGATTGCATCAATGTGCTGGGCCCAGGACAGATCATCAGAGATATGCACACCCGGGAGCTTGAAGCAGTTGGCTCTTTCCATCGGCGTCCTGTCGAGAAGGACAGATTCATGAATCCCCAACTTTCTCTTGCTGAAGTTAACAATCAGTTCCTTGGTCTTGCTAAGGTTGTGACCACTGAAGCCATGCTCTTTGGCAATAATAGAAGTCAGAATAAATTCAAAGACCTCCAGGAGTAATGGGCACAAATTTAAAGAGAGTGTCAATGCTTGAAGGGAAGGTAACTTTTATAATTTCAACTTGTTAGGGTATCAGGATAGAAAGGCAGATATTCCAAAATTTGTAGAAAGGAACTGCAGATGCCAGTTTATACCAAAGATAGACAAAAAGTGCTGGAGTAACTCAGCGGGTCAGGCAGCATCTCTGAAAAATGATTAAGGAAGTCCAGGGTGCCTTTGGTTTGCTATGGGGGTAATATAAACTGGAAAAAGTAATGTCATAGAATGTGAATACACATCTACTGTAGATGAAATCTCTCAACTCTGGCACAAGTAAACCAGGATTAATTGCATTACTACAATTTGCCATCCTCTTTAAAATCGAATCTCAAACTGGACTTTACAAACTTGTATCAGTTCAACATTATTGCTTTTTTATCCATACTTCCCAAATTAAAATAAAGCAATGCATTTTCTTAATTCGGATGCAAAAACAATGTTTACAGCCTTTATTTTTATGCACAAACTGGAATTAGCAACCACTGCCGAATAGGTAGGGAACTGCATGAACATTATTTTTGGTGGACACCATAAACTTTGAGAGCAGCTGAACTAAATCTATTTTAACAGGACATGCAACATCTCTGGAGAGAAGGAATGGGCGACGTTTCGAGTTGAGACCCTTCTTCAGACTCCTTCTGAAGAAGGGTTTAACCCTGCTGCCTGTCCCGCTGAGTTACTCCAGCATTTTGTGTCTATCTTGGGTGTAAGCCAACATCTGCAGTTCCTCCCTTCATAAATCTATTTTATAGTGCCCTCCATAATGTTTGGGACAAAGACCCATAATTTATTTATTTGTCTCTGTACCCCCCAATTTGAGATTTGTAATATAAAAATCACATGTAGTTAAAGTGCACATTGTCAGATTTTAATAAAGGCCATTTTTATACATTTTGGTTTCACCATGTAGAAATTACTTTCGTAAAGTCCTTCACAATGTCATTGCAGAACTGCTTTAATGCATACTTCCAGTTGTCCAATATGTTTTAGCTGTTTACATTCCATCACAGATGATTGGAAATAAATTAAGGATACAACCTTTTGCAAATGTTTAGATGGAAATGTTTAACCTTGCATGCTTAGAAGTGTAAATTACTTTTTATTTTATTTTAAAAGTAAATTATTTTTAATGACACGGAACTAAAATACAATATCAGTCATTGATCACTATGTCAGGCTTTTCACATTAAACTTAACACGATCATCAGACTAAAATAGAACATTTTACAAATACGAACCAAAAGCAGAAATTTAGTGTACAAGACTCAATTAGAAACACTTTGAAGACTTAAACACTTCACGTGACAATCATACATCCTAAGATCCACTGTTCCAGAGTTGTCGGTTATAAGTATGCACTTTAATTCCCTACAGTACAAGAGGCAATTTATTTTTTTCTGCAGACTATTTATGAAATTTAATTAACTTTAAATCAGAAGTAAAATGCCATCATGTAGCATGTTTAATTTTGGTTCACGTAAGATGGCAGACTTACTGTACCTTTGAGATTTCTAGTCACAACAGAGCAACTTTTGCCACTCGGTGTGAAACCATACCATGACCTGTAGTGACACTGAAAAGGGAATAAAGCAGAGTTGAACGAGGAAGAATTGGAGAAAACTTAATTGTAACAAACAAAATTACCTGGAAATTTGATTGCAGTGCTATTTATAACACAACGTGATCCAAAATCAAACTCACATGAAATAAATCAAGCTCGTGGTTATTACTTGATGAAATTGTGCCAATGATGAAAGTGCACTGGACAGTTCTAGTTGCAATCCTCATTACTGCGTCTGAAGTATTCTTAGCATGAGATGTACACCTAATGATGTTCATCGAATGTAGAAACAAAATGCTGTAGTAACTCAGCGGGTCAGGCAGCATCTCTGGAGTAAGGAAATAGGCCCTGCTGCCCCGCTGAGTTACTCCAGCATGTCTATCTTCGGTATAATCCAGCATCTGCAGTTCCTTCCTACACATAATGATGTTAATCATTGTGCAACCTTTACCAACATAAATGGGAGCTCACACCCAAAAAAGGTGCAATCATATTTCAAGGCATTCAAAGGTGATAGAAACAGAGTCCATCACAGTTTTAAAAGGGGGGAAATGAATCAGGATGGAAAAAAAGTGTAGTCCAGGGAAAGAGCATGGGAATGGGACTGACTAGACTTTGTGGCACAAACTAGAACAATTCCATGCCTCTACTCTAAAAATATTGTCATGAACAGGATGAACTGAATGGTCTCAGTCTGAAGGGTCGCGACCCAAAACGTCACCTATTCCTCTCTCCGTGGAGAGTGCCTGTCCCACTGAGTTACCCCAGCATGTTGTGTCTATCTTTGGTTTAAACCAGCATCTGCAGTTCCTTCATACACATTTGAACTGAATGATCTTTTTGCTTCATTGGATTTTGAAATATACAGTGGTCATGTAAAGTGTTTAAGTGTTTCTAATTGAGTCTTGTTTACTAAAATTCAGCTCTTGGCTCATGGTTTTCATTGGAGAAAACTTTCCTTGTGTTTTAAGGGACATGTGGAGCTAGAGTACTTAGAAAAGTAAATTGCACAAAAATTCATCGCTGGATTGAAGTGGTGTTAATATGGGGCGGCACGGTAGCGCAGCGGTAGAGTTGCTGCTTTACAGCGAATGCAGCGCCGGAGACTCAGGTTCGATCCTGACTACGGGTGCTGCACTGTAAGGAGTTTGTACGTTCTCCCCGTGACCTGCGTGGGTTTTCTCCGAGATCTTCAGTTTCCTCCCACACTCCAAAGACGTACAGGTATGTAGGTTAATTGGCTGGGTAAATGTAAAAATTGTCCCTGGTGGGTGTAGGATAGTGTTAATGTACGGGAATCGCTGGGCGGCACGGACTTGGTGGGCCGAAAAGGCCTGTTTCCGGCTGTATATATATGATATGATATGATCTCCAAATTAGACAAACATCCATTATTTGCTGATGATTGAAAGTAGACTGGGTAGTAAGTGGCCAGATTTTAATTGTTCTGTTTGGTGGGAGCAGGATGTCTCCAGTCAATTTATCACATTGTTAGGTGGACTGTAACAACTGTACCAAAACAGCTTGACCAGACATTCGGCTAGTTCTGGAGCAAGGGTCTTCAGTACTACAGCAAAAGAAAGTTCTCTGTTCCCATAGCCTTTGCCATATCCACTGCTCTCAGGTAGTCTTTGACATCTGGTTGAGAAATCGCATTGGCTGAAGCCTGTTCTTTTTTGAAACCTCATGATAAATGAACCAATGCCACCATCCTCTTGTAAATCAATAAGCATTAAGTTGGCTCTGATGGGAAAACCATATACTTTGCATGCCCAGCACCAACTACTCCATTCTGAGCTCCATCGTAAGAAATTACAGAGGAAATAACCCAAGGATGATTTCAAAGCCCTTTTGGAAATACATAACATCTACACCAACTTATGGGAATTCCTGGCCACGACCTCTCCAAATGGAGAAGGAGCATTTGTGGATCTTAAGTTGCAAAGCAGCATTCACTTGGTGTTGTGGAATAAATCAGATCTAAAATGTAACGTAAATTATTGTATAAAACATTTATTTGAAACCTCTGAAATGTAAACTCTTCGTAGGGAAATAGTGCATTAAGTTGATGGAGTAGAGAGACAATGTATATTGCAATACTTTATTATGGCTATTACTACATTATTTGATGAACATTACAGTTTTGTGCAACTTCATTCAACATGTTAAAATTTTTCGACCACCACTCAGGGCAGCTTGCTTGGCTGTGAGACAACATCGCTTGAGTAGACTAATTACTATATTTATATGTGTTTAAGATATATACATAATAAAATACATGCTGGACGACATTTTCAAAAGTAAATGCTGTGTTATAAAAGTTTTTATAATAATAACTTTAAATACCCATACTAAGAGAAAGAGATTTTTTCTTTACAGTTTGGCATTGCTAATCTTGATTAGTTCAGTCATGTGCTCTTCCTCGTAACACATCCATTCTGGCTCCTCTACAGTAACTAAAGCTGGTGACAGACGCAAGGTTAAATCGTTGGAATTTTGGTCTGCTCTTTTTTTTTTAAACAAAACTTTAATTGCAGAATATTAGTATGATTCCAATACATGCATACCAATTTCAGGCTCTTCATTCTTCAAATCGTGCTGTTTATAATCTCTATCTTCACTCACGATACTAATTCTGTTTTTTTCAGGCTCACAATTTCTTCGTCTTTTCACTCTGGCTTCCCCGGCATGAATAAATCTACCAAAACCAAAACAAATCCTTAATTTCTGTTGGAGTATAGGAGAGTGTGTTATGAACAAGCTGTTGCACGTGCACAGTGGGAAGCTGCAGCAAGAACTGGGCTTTGGCTCTTATTAATTATTAGTGTTCACTATTAGTTTAGTGTACTTAGAAATACAGTGTGGAAACAGGCCCATTTGTCCCACCGAGTCCGCACCGATCAGCAATCACCCGCACACTAGTTCTATCCTACACACTAGGGGAAATTTACAGAAGCCAATTAACCTACAAGCCCGCACGTCTTTGGAATGAGAGAGGAAACCAAAGCATCCGGAGGAAACTCACGCAGTCAAGGGGAGAACGTACAAACTCCATACAGACAGCACCCGTAGTCAGGATCGAACCCGGGTCTCTGGTGCTGTAGACCACTGTGTCACCTATTGTTATCATTAATAATTAGTAACACCCAAAGCCCAAGGTACAAGTGTGAGTCAACATGTGAAAATTCTTTACTGGTGAAATTCTTTTCAGTTTTACCTTTAACAAATTTCTGCAGAACAATTTTGTTAAATGTTGATCAAAGGTTTGACACCAATGTGCGAATTAGAATGTTACTCAGCAGAATTTCAAGCTGACATTATTTCATATTAAGTGTTGTACAGCTCCCAATTACACATTAGTATCCATGCAATCCCTTGGCCTGGAACTACAAAGTACACATTGTTGAGAGAGGCCATCTGACCGAGGCATTCCATCACCAGAATCCTTGGTGCTCATATGCAAGGTTCCCTGATAGGAGCTGCATAGGTAGGTTAGGTGGCTAAGAAAGTATACAAGCTACTTGCCTTCATTAGCCTTCAAGCTTTAATCTACAACACAACCTAGTGATATGTAAACTTATAGACAAAACAGATAGGATGGTTCTGAAGATGGGAATAGCAAGTCTCCTGCTCAGAAGGTGGCTGGCACTCCCATTCCATCTACATTGCGAACAATCTTACGATAGGATGCAATCACATTATATTTATGTTATAATTCTTAGAAGGGATCAACAATTGTTTCAAAATCCACAATTAAATATTACTCTTATCCTGGAAAAATATTAAAATACATTTTGCATAAAGTAGATTATTATATTTTCAATCGAGCATCAAAACCTAGATGGCAGATGGGACCTCAATCCAAAAATTCAACACACTGACAGAGAAACACTCCCCAAGAAGTAGACTGGTCAACTTGGGGCAAGTGGCTTGTTTGTGGGCTTCAATGACCCACAGAATGAGCATGAAGGCAGTGAGAAATGTGAACTTATGAATGGGCAGAGTCAAACAGCTCATATCGGTAGCTGCATGAGACAAAGGCTGCAAATTACATAACCAGTGAATTGGAAGAGCAGAAAATCCTTGTCAAAACACTGTCTGCAGAGTAGTAAGTCTGGGCATGGACTGTGTTCTTGTGGATGGCACAAGAACAGTGAATTTGCATTAAATGTTGCAATCTGATTGTGGATGATCAGCCATGATCACAATGAATGGCGATGTTGGCTGGGATGCTAAAGGTACTGTGGCACATTGCATTATAACTTGGAATGGTGACAAGGCACTTTACTCCCACTCTGCTGAGCTGGTGACAATCAGGCCAGCTAAGAATAAGTGCCAAGGACATAGAAATGAAGAGCAAGGAGTTATTGAGCAACTCTCAACCATCTCATTACAATTGGCACACACACACAACACAAGTGATCCACTGCAGCTCGAAGCTGAGCAGCGTAAACGGCCCAAAATGCCTCTGGGAAATATTGCTGGCTCTAAACATCAAACTCGCATTGTTCCTTTGTAGGTAAAAACACTTCACCCTCTCAAAGCAAATGCCATCCCGAGTACTATGATCCAAATGTGCCCTCTATTAACGAGTACCAACAAGGTAAACATAAGCAAAATACTGCGAAGAGCTGCAAATCATAATTAAATAAATACAGGATATGCTGGAGTTGCCCTGAAGGTCACGCAGCATCCATGAAGAGCGAAAGAGAGATAATGTTACCAGATTCAAGTCAAGTCAAGTCAACTTTATTTGTCACATACATATACAAGATGTGCAGGAAATGAAAGTGGCAAAAACACTTCACCCTCTCAAAGCAAATGCCATCCCGAAAAAAAAAATTAACACAAAAAATAAATTAATACAGTAAATTAAATTAGTCCCTGGCGATATGAGAGTTAACAGACCTGATGGCCTGTGGGAAGAAACTCCGTCTCATCCTCTCTGTTTTCACAGCGTGACAGTGGAGGCGTTTGCCTGACTGTAGCAGCTGGAACAGTCCGTTGCTGGGGTGGTAGGGGTCCCCCATAATGTTGCTGGCTCTGGATCTGCACCTCCTGATGTATAGGTCCTGCAGTGGGGCGAGTGTAGTTCCCATAATGCGTTCAGCTGAACGCACTACTCTCCGCAGAGCCTTCCTGTCCTGGGCAGAGCTGTTCCCAAACCAGATTGTGATGTTTCCTACAAGATGCTTTCTACAGCCCCAGAGTAGAAGGACTGAAGGATCCTCAGAGAGACTCTGAATTTCCTCAACTGCCTGAGGTGGTAAAGGCGCTGCCTTGCCTTACTCACCAATGTGGCAATGTGTGTTGTCCGTGTCAGATCCTCTGTGATGTGGACTCCCAGGCATTTAAAGCTGCTCACCCTATCCACAGTAATCCCATTTACCTCCAGTGGCGTGTACGTCCTCGGATGTTGAGCCCTTCTAAAGTCTACAATCAGCTCCTTCGTTTTTGTGACATTCAAGAGGAGGCTGTTATCCTGACACCAGAGTGCCAGATCAGCCACATCCTCCCGGTAGGCCTTCTCCTCGTTATCGGAGATCAGGCCCACCACCACAGTGTCGTCAACAAACTTGATGATGGAGTTGGAGTTGAACCTGGCCACACAGTCATGTGTGTACAGGGAGTACAGTAGGGGGCTAAGGACGCAACCCTGGGGGGATCCTGTGTTCAGGGTGAGGCGGTTAGATGTATGTCTCCCTATCTTGACCACGGGGCCTGGCGGTGAGAAAGTCCAGGACCCAGGCGAGTGTTAAGCCCCAGTTTCAGCAGCTTCTCAGCCAGTCTGGTGGAGACTATTGTGTTGAAAGTTGAACTAAAATCAATGAACAGCATCCTCACATAGCCCCCCTTCTGGCTGTCAAGATGAGAGAGAGCGGTGTGCAGAACCACTTGATAATACAGGAACGCAGGATGCATTCATACAGGAATAGCACAAAACTGACATTATGGCTGAAACGGTTTGTTTTAAACGTCCAATCAATCCATCACAAGTGGAGTTTAAAATCCTCGACCTTATCTTTTTGTTTATATATTGTTACATCTCTAATATAATACATATAGCACAGACATCTTTATGAATGATTGTTCTGATATTGAGCAGATTATTCTTGAATGGTAAACATTCAAGAAAAATCTCCAGGGCCTTGGCTGATTGACAAACTGAGTTACTCATATCTAAATCTTCATCCATTCGGAGTTTCTGTTGTCTAATTAAATTGGACCCAATTTAAATTTATGATATATTATGATGTGATATTACAGATAGTTATAAATAATTGTAATGTAGAAATAATACTAACTAAAATAATTCTTGTTTTTCTTAACTTTTTCAGCATACTAATTATTGGACAGTGATCAACAATAATTATTGGCCTATCTTTAAACCTTGAGCGATTCAGGTTAACTCATCTGCCGGGGAATCTCTTCCCCAGCAGTATACTGTAGAGCCGGTCAACTTGGGTCGAATGATCTGTCTGTGTGCTGTATATTCAGTGAGCCACAGGATGAATTGGAAGAGTGAGAAAGGTGAACGAAGAAAGACATTCAGTTCAAACCCGTAGCTGTGAGATACAAAGGCCACAAAGGGTTTGACTGTGGAAGGAAAGGGCATAAAATCCTTGTTGATATACTGTCCCCACAAACTGCAGACTCTTTAATTCCTGCCCCTATTATTATCATCTCTCATTTGGAAATTCTGACTCTTGCCAGGAGATCATGACCACATCCATGATGCTGGCGGGTGGATCAAAGTTTAGGTCACTGCCAGAGATCCAAGGAAATGTACTCAGACAGGATAAAGGAATTGCAAGGCAAGGGTGTACACCTAGTGCTCTTCATACTTAAAGAGTGGGTGGAAGAGATCTTGAAAAAAGCTTTAAGGACATGAGTTGTAGAAGAGAAGAAATCAGTAGAAGACTGATGTCACCTATCCGTGTTCTGATGTTGCCTGACCTGCTGAGTTACTCCAGCACTTTGTGTATTTTTTCTAAAGGAGACCAGTAGTTGTTCTTGCATTCCAGGGAGATCACTGAGTAGTGACTGGATTTAATAAAGGAGAATGCGGGAATGTTTGTACTGGATCAATCCAATCCAATCATTGTCTTCATTGGATATTGTATGGAACACAATATCCATCATCAAACCTGGATACATCTCTTGGTAGATAGATCCAGTTTTGATGATGGATATTATGTTCCATACGATATCCATTGGAGACCAGAGTTGACAAGGGTGAAAAGAGGTAAAATTTGTTGTTGGCAAAGGAGGCAAAGGATGGACATGAAAGCTGGGCTGAACACGTCGGCAGACACCGAAGTATAATGATAAATGAAGGGACAAAGTCTGAAAAGCTGGGATTAGAAATACCATGCAGCTATTTTTAAATGACTTAGAGGGGATTTTTCTTTGGAGGAAATAAACACAGGAGAGAGTTGGATTAGGAGTGGGACATGAGTTGTGGATATAGCCAATTTGTGGAAATCCAATATTTCTTCACAACACAGGACATGTAGCAACTATTAGGAAACATTTAGCCCACAGGTATGATTGAAGAAATTGATTTTTATTCTCCTCTATTCTGATATTCTCCAAGGACCCTCTGCTTGTCCACAGCACCCAATAGCCATCCATTTACTGCTTGCACCCTTGCCTTTCTGCATCTCTCTCTCAATGGATTTGTGACTGGGGTGAACAGAGACCCTGGATTGCACAGTAGCCCAGAAAATGAAAGCAGATTGTTGAGCCGAGGAACACAGGAAGTTGCAGAGGTGGGTAGTCTACAAGATTTGCAGATGAGTAGAAGCATTCTAAAGTCAAAATGTTGGACAGAAACTCTGTACGAATTGGGCCACGGAATTTATATTTTAGAAAGGAGTCAGTGTTACACTCTTGTGTGTATAAAATAAAGAAAACTGTGAATGAGCCATAATATTGCTTAGATAAATCTAAACTTCTTTTTAATTGATTGCAGTTCATAAGATCATAAGTGATAGGAGCAGAATTAGGCCATTCGGCCCATCAAGTCTACTCCACCATTCAATCATGGCTGACCTATCTCTCCCTCCTAATCCCATTCTCCTGCCTTCTCCCCATAACCTTTGACACCTGTACTAATCAAGAATTTATCTATCTCTGCCTTAAATATATCCACTGACTTGGCCTCCACAGCCTTAAGTGGCAAATAAATCCACCGAATCACCATTGTAAAACATTTCCCAAGGAAATTATTCCTGAAGAGATTTGTTCCAATCTCCCTCATTCTCAAGCACTGAGCAGACATCACTGGGCTTCCATAATGATCACCAAAGGATGTTCTTCAGTACATTCATGACAAGTAGCAAAAGCTCCAATCACAGCTGTTGCCATTTCTTCTGGTCTCTGCTCAGCTGAGATAATACAGCTGACTGCCAAATAGCCACAATACGCCCCCATTCCCCCAAATACTTTATCTGACACCTAAGCAAAGTGTTTTTAATATCTTACATCTGCAGTGTCAGCAGTCACTTCGCAATTGTAAAGGAACCAAAGATACATCTACTGAACATCAGAGTTATCAATGTGATAAGAGAAGAAAAGTTTATTATATAAAACATCAAAAACTTAAAAGTCTGAAGAAGGGTCTCGACCCGAAATGTCACCCATTCCTTCTCTCCAGAGATGCTGCCTGTCCAGCATTTTGTGTCTATCTTTGGTTTAAACCAGCATCTGCAGTTCCTTCCCACACATTAAGATATTTGTTTATTACCACAAAGGGTACAGATAACAAGGATTTAAGTTAATGGCTAAGAAGAGAAGTAAACATTATTTTTTTAAATCACTCGAGGGGTTATAAAACTACAGAATTAGAAGAGAATAGTTTAACTAGAGAGGTCATCTTTTCTTTATTTATCCCAATGTTTGTGTTAGGATAGTTCTTCCCTTTTGTCACTCTATTCCATAAAAACATCAGTATAAATAGATGCTAAATGATTTTGACAAGTTGTATGATGTCATATTACAACCCACAAAGAGGATTGTATTCAAAGGAATCGCAGCTGAATCAATGTTACTGTATAGCTGAATAAAGTTGAAATGATTCACTGTTAGTCAAGTGTGTTATTAGATTAATAGTGAAACAGGACGCAAGGTATTGCTTCCATCGACTCCAATTGCTAGCATAAATAGTCTAATTCTGACAAAATGACAGATTCTCAAAATTGCTATTGGATCTTTTACTTGTCACTCCGTGAGCTAAATAGAAGGTTCACGCCCCATACATCTGCTGCATCCATGTACAATTAGATCGCTATATTTCACCGCAGAGACCATCCAGAGCACAGTGACCAACATTCAATGAGGAATCTAATAAGGAAACATTGCCTGAAGAAAAGCTGAAAATTCAACCTTACTGTTGGCAAGCATAAACAGCTGAAAAACATTTCTAATCTGAAGCTACCTTGGGGCTACTGAATAGAATGGAACCATCCTCCCACTGAAATCTGGCTGCTCGCCAGCCACAACAGCTGAGATTGCAAATCTGACCTTGTCAGCTGCTGATTCTTGTCTACGGCTGTGGGCATCAAAACGTAGACTGCTTTCACAAAGCTCATAAAAAGTGCTGATGTTCAACTATAAATTGATGGCATAGGCAGAAAAGCCAGTAAATGAAGATCCTTAAAGAAATATATTAAAAAAATGTTTTAGTTTATTTCCCGACTACCTCTCTATCAATCAGTGACTGCACTGCATTATCATTACTATCGCCGTAAAGCCTATTTTGAGCAGTTGAATTAATGGTCAACAAGTTGATGAACCACAAAAGTTCATGTGATGTGGATAAAAGCTCAAAAAGTCTTTGAGAAATTATGTGATATGAAAGTGTAGAATACAAGCAGCACCCGCTTGAATTACTTGACTGAGAAAGCACCAGCATTGTGATGACTGGCACAATTACCACATGTGCACACTTTTTACTGCTGTAATGGTAAAACAATGACATTGTTACTGTAATATTAGGGGCACAATATTAGGGGCACAAGAGGAGGATAGAAAGTTTGTAGCAGAGGCCTTTAAACACATTTTCCAGGTTGAAATCCGGTTTTTAAATGTAGGCACTATGGCACTTATTGCATTTTCAAATTTAAAATCCAGGAAGGAAAATCTTGCCAATTATTTCTGAACACGAAGTTTAAAATTACACATCATTGTGAATAATCTGGGGCTGGGATTTTCGTCTGCACTGTGACATGGTTGGGGAACGGAAACATCCCGTTTTTGATGCTGCTGGTCATCTTGCCCATCACCTGAGGCTCTACACATAGGTGACCACTTTGGTTTCTGAGGGGCACTATTCTCCCTCAGTTACCCTTTTTTCACTGATATACATAAAACCTCTGGATTCTCCTTAATCTTATCTGATAGAGCTAGTTCATTCCCCTTTTTGCTCTCCTGATTTCCTTCTTACGTTCCTCAATACACCTATAATCCTCCAGGGATACCCTTGATCCCAGCTGCCTATACCTGAGCCAAGTCTCGGGTGCTGGGAGTGGGATCAGTGGGTTGGGAGTTGAATTACATGTTGAATTGGCTGAGCAGATCAGTAGATGAGAGGGGGGGGGGGGGGGGAGGGAATTTAAGTGACGTGAACTTGGAGTAGGATGGGAGTTTGTCATCCTGAGGCAAGCGAAGAGTGGGGAGGTTAATAAGAAACAGTAAGGACCTTATTAAAGATAGCACAACTAAGGTGCGCTTCCAGATCCGTCCTTGACCCATCTCGTTAAATGGTGGTTGGTTCTGAATGAGCAGTTCCCACCCTTTCAATTACATTTTACCTCCTATAAACTAACAGAATCACACCAATGAAACTTACAATTTTTACATTTCTAAAATTTTATAATCCTAGTTTATGTCCTAAATGTTTACAAGCGCTCCTCCTTCAATAAAATACTCCAGCGATAATTGAAAGAACTACCTGAATATTTGGAGTTGAGTTGAAAAGTTATTGCAACAAAGTGGCCCAAGACTTGTCAGTAAAATGTATACACAAGGAACTGCAGATGCTGGATACAAACAAAGACACAAAGGGTTGCAGTAACTCAGTGGGTCAGGCAGCATCTCTGGTGGACATGGAAACATGTTCTATCTATGTCCTCCAGAGATGCTGCCTGACCTGCTGAGTTGTTCGACCACTTTGTGTACTGATTGCACCAAGTTACTTTTTCTACAAATAGTTAAAATGATTGTCTACATCATCTTTAGAAAGTTGTTTCTATCTTTCCCTTTTCTTATTAAATATGCTGACAATAAAGTACGTTTGAACCATTGGGTACATTGCAGGTGTGAGATGAAGTATGATGCTGGTGGTGACGACTAGCTCATCTCCCTTCTCACTCAGTACAGGTCCACCTCCGATTTTCTGACAACTGTCCCCTCCTCCTGCTTAATCCGGTCAAAATCCCCCCCCCCCCCCCTCCCCCACTGGATGTCCCCATGAAAATGTGTCGCCTGGGGCGGATGAGGCGGCCGATCTCCACCTCATTGGGACTTCTCTGCCGATTGCCAGGTTGAATTTGCTGGGTGCGGCCGGGGCTCTAGAACTCTGGCCTGGCCGGAACCGGCAGATCTGTTTCCATAGCCGATATCCTCGGCCGATCAGCGGGTTGAATTTGCCCCCTGCGGCCAGGGCTCTGGAACTCCAGCCCAGCCGGAGACAGCAGATCCATTCCCATAGCCGAATTCCGCGGCCGACTTTGCAGGTCAGTATCTCGGCCCCCCAAGGCCCTGACCGCTGTTAGTCCAGCAAAACAGATAATCCAGAAAGGCTCTGGAACCAAGGATCCCGGAAAATCAGTGGTGGACCTGTACTCTGCTGTGCCTGGATGCTGCAAACATTAATCCGATTGCAAGAGTTCCAATGCACCCACAGACAAAGCCATGATTCCTACTTTGGTGATCTGGCAACAACGTTCACTGTTCTCTACACTTCCTGCACTATTTGTAGACTGAGATTTTATCACTCCCACCCACCCATCCATGCGGGGTGCAGTTATAGCATAAAAAGCCTTTATTCTTTATCCCACACTATGCATACTAAAAGAAATATTAATAAGGAAAGCATAACGATTTAAGCAAAAACTACTTGAAACGTGTGACACTTTGGATCCCATACTACATTCTTTAAAGTGTTAATCCTAACAACAGGTCAGTTTCACTGTCGAATCAAGCTGTGTTTGCTACTGGAGTGCTTTCTTCACGGTTTCAGATTAACACTTGCCCAGGTGAGTGACAAAGGGTTGGCTCAGGCTTTAGTTATTCTGTATGCTCACAGGAGGGAACTCAGTCTCATCATCCAGATGCAATGTTCCAGCAGCAAACTCATGCTCAGGAATGATCTCGCAGCACAGGGCACCACCTTCTTCGGAATATCCTGGAGGAACAGATTAAACATCAGCGTGTCACGTGCGCCCCATATATGAGGAAAGATGTGCTGGCATCGAGAAAAGGTCCAGAGGAGGTCACGAAAATGACCCTGGGGATGATTGGGTTAACGTATGAGGAATGTTTGATGGCTCGGGGCCTGTACTTGCAGATCTTATTGAAACTTACTGAATAATGAAAGATCAAGATAGAATGGTGTGGAGAGGACATTTCCAGTAGTAGGAGACCAAGACTGGAGGGCACAGACTCAGAATAAAAGGACAATTTTGATTAGTACAGGTGTCAGGGGCGATGGGAAGGCAGGAGAATGGGGTTAGGAGATAGATTAGCCATGATTGAATGGCGGAGTAGACTTGGTGGGCCAAATGGTCTAATTCTGTTCCTATGTACTGGAATTTTTTGAGGATGTAACTAGGAAAATTGACAAGGGAGAGTCAGTGGATGTGGTGTACCTCGACTTTCAGAAAGCCTTCGACAAGGTCCCACATAGGAGATTAGTGGGCAAAATTAGGGCACATGGTATTGGGGGTAGGGTACTGACATGGATAGAAAATTGGTTGACAGACAGAAAGCAAAGAGTGGGGATAAATGGGTCCCTTTCGGAATGGCAGGCAGTGACCAGTGGGGTACCGCAAGGTTCGGTGCTGGGACCCCAGCTATTTACGATATACATTAATGACTTAGACGAAGGGATTAAAAGTACCATTAGCAAATTTGCAGATGATACTAAGTTGGGGGGAAGTGTGAATTGTGAGGAAGATGCAATAAGGCTGCAGGGTGACTTGGACAGGTTGTGTGAGTGGGCGGATACATGGCAGATGCAGTTTAATGTAGATAAGTGTGAGGTTATTCACTTTGGAAGTAAGAATAGAAAGGCAGATTATTATCTGAATGGTGTCAAGTTAGGAGGAGGGGGAGTTCAACGAGATCTGGGTGTCCTAGTGCATCAGTCAATGAAAGGAAGCATGCAGGTACAGCAGGCAGTGAAGAAAGCCAATGGAATGTTGGCCTTCGTAACAAGAGGAGTTGAGTATAGGAGCAAAGAGGTCCTTCTACAGTTGTACCGGGCCCTGGTGAGACTGCACCTGGAGTACTGTGTGCAGTTTTGGTCTCCAAATTTGAGGAAGGATATTCTTGCTATGGAGGGCGTGCAGCGTAGGTTCACTAGGTTAATTCCCGGAATGGCGGGACTGTCGTATGTTGAAAGGCTGGAGCGATTGGGCTTGTATACACTGGAATTTAGAAGGATGAGGGGGGATCTTATTGAAACATATAAGATAATTAGGGGATTGGACACATTAGAGGCAGATAACATGTTCCCAATGTTGGGGGAGTCCAGAACAAGGGGCCACAGTTTAAGAATAAGGGGTAGGCCATTTAGAACGGAGATGAGGAAGAATTTTTTCAGTCAGAGGGTGGTGAAGGTGTGGAATTCTCTGCCTCAGAAGGCAGTGGAGGCCAGTTCGTTGGATGCTTTCAAGAGAGAGCTGGATAGAGCTCTTAAGGATAGCGGAGTGAGGGGGTATGGGGAGAAGGCAGGAACGGAGTACTGATTGAGAGTGATCAGCCATGATCGCATTGAATGGCGGTGCTGGCTCGAAGGGCTGAATGGCCTACTCCTGCACCTATTGTCTATTGTCTATTGTCTATTATCATTTATGACCTTATGATGTACCTTTACAATGGCAGGGGGAGGATTTTTTTTAGCCAGAGGGTGGTGAATCTGTGGAACTCATTGCAACAGGCAGCTGTGGAGGCCAAGTCATTGGGTATTTTTAAATTGGAGATTGATGGCTCTTGATCAGTAATGGTGTCAGATTATGGGGAAAAGGCAGGAGAATGCGGTTAAGCGGGAAAAATAGATCAGCCATGCTCAAATGGCAGAACAGGCTTGATGGGCCGAATGGCGTAATTCTGCTCCTGTCTTATGATCGTATGTGACATGAACATCCATTTAAATCAAAACCTGCCTCAACATAATCCAACTACCTGTGAAGCTGAAAAAGTGTAGATTAGCACAAATATTTTCTTACTATTGACACTACATAAACTTCTTGACTTCGAAAATAAAATAATTCACAACACTCATACTCTATTGCTTAATATATATGACAACTTGCTAATTTTCCCTTAATGATGAAATGAGCGCCCCTTTGCTTTGTACTGTAAATATCAGAGTGCTTGTCTGTTCATAAAATAAAAACAGAAACACTGGAAATACTTATCTGATCAGGCAGCATCCGTGAAGAGAGAACCAAAGGTAACATTCAGGTCAATAGCTATTCATCACTTTTAGAATTTAGAGATATAGCGCGGAAACAGAACCTTCAGCTTACCAAGTTTACACCGACCAGCGCTATCCGACACACTAAGGACAATTAACAATTTTTATCGAAGTAAATTAATCTACAAACCTGTACACTTTTGGAGTGTGGGTGGAAACCAGAGTACCCAGAGAAAATCTATACGGTCATAGGGAGAGCGTACAAACTCTGTACAGACAGCACCTGTTGTCGGGATCAAACACGGGTCTCCCACACTCCAAAAACGTACAGATTGGTAGGTTAATTTGGCATCGGTAAAAATTGTTAATTGTCCCTAGTGTGTATGATAGTGGCGGTGTACGGGGATTGCTGGTTGGCGTGGATTCAGTGGGCCGAAGGGCCTATTTTGGTACTGTGTCTCTAAACTAAACTAAAAATATGTGATTAGGAACTTAATCAATTTTGGGAGAATGGAAACGATATTTATGGAAAAATAAAAACATCTTTAAAAAGAAAGGAGACAGCTCCATTCTATCTGAAAATGTTCCATTGAAATCCCAGTTACTTCTTCTCCCACTCTGATCACTCCTCCTTTGAACTCTTACATTGTTCAAACAATGACTTGTGTTTGCTCAAGGATCGGCACCACATCTTCTCGACACTTTGCAGATTTTTAAACTCAACATGAATTCAACAATTTCAGATATTCAGACTTTTGAGTCTAAATCTGATCTGAAGAAAGGTCACCATCCAGTAACATTAAGACTGTTTCTCTCTCATCACAGATGTTACCTGAGCTGTTGACTGTTTCCAACATTTTCTGTTATTTTAGATTTCCAACAACTGCATTTTTTAGTTGTGGAAACAAGGAACTGGTTGATACCAAACATAGACATAACGTGCTGGAGTAACTCAGCGGGTCAGGTAGCATCTCAGACACTTCTGAAGAGGGGTCCTGACCCAAAGCGTCACCCATCCTTTTTCTCCAGAGATGCTGCCTTACCCACTGAGTTACTCCAGCACTTTGTGGCTATCTTTTTTTCTCTACTCTGGCTTTATCTTCTTCTACTTACTTTTCCTACTGGTAGATCAGCTGGGAATAACAAGCCTTCACCACCCTGTAGTAGCGGTCACAACACCATTTTGTCCCATTGAGTTTCTGCCCAACCACTCCCAGTTCTTGACTTTTTACCATGTTTGACTTTTTCCCAAATCAGACGAAAGGACATTGACCTGAAACGTTACCTCTCATTTTCCCTCCGCAGATGCTGCCTGGCCCAATGAATATTTCCAGCTTGTTCTGTTTTTACCGCAGATATTCAGCATCTGGAAGTTTTTTCCCTTTTAGCTTGCCTTTTGGTGAACTCCAGAGAATTCCCTGCACGCTACAAGGTATAGCGGCAGAGATCTGTGTGAGCCAGTGTGCTTCTTATACAACACTGTTGTGCAATGCATGATGCAGCTCATAGAACTCCCTGGATACTTTCCTACTTAGCACCTCGGGCAAAATAATCAGGTCACGCAACGCTGAGCAACACAAATGGGTAGATTAGGTCGATACCTGATGCTGTTGATGCTGAAGGCGTTGAGCTGGTTTTGGCAACAGTTGCTGCATATGTTGGGGAGATGGGAGGCGCCAGGTCAGATTTATCAGAGCCACAGCTGTCATCTTCATTGTGTAGCCTAAACCAGAACAAAAAAATGTTGAATATTGAGCAACCTCGCAGTAGACTTTGCTTGAGACTTTTAGACTTTAGAGATACAGAGCGGAAACGGGTCCCTTGGGCCACCGAGTCTGCGCTAACCAGGGATCACCCCGTACACTAGCGCTATCCTACACACTAGGGACAATGTACAATTTTACAGAAGCAAATTAACCTATAAACCTGTATGTTCAAACCTTGGAGTGTGGGAGGAAACTGGAGCAACCAGAGAAAACCCACGCGGTCACAGGGAGAACATACAAACTATGTACAGACATCACCCGTAGTCAGGATCGAACTCGGGTCTCTGGCACTGTAGGACCAGCAAATCTACCACTGCGCCACCGTGCCCCCCGCCCCCTAGATGTCACATTTTTTATAGTGCTGATGAATGTTGGTGCTGCATAGGAAACAGATTGCTGGAACAGATCTAGAGGCAGCACAGTTGGCATGGCTGGTAGAGTTGCTGCCTCACTGCGCCAAAGACCCAGGTTCAATTCTAACCTTGGGTGCAGTCTGTGTGGAGTTTGCACGTTGTCTCTGTGACCACACGGGGTTCCTCCGGGAGTTCTGATTTCCTCCCCCATCCTAAAGATGTGTGCCTTTGTAGGTTAATTGGCCTCTGAAATTAACCTAATGTGCAGAGACTTGGTGAGAAAGTGGGATAACATAGAACTGGTGGGAACGAGTGATCAATGGTTGGCATGGATTCCATGGACGGAAAGTGCAATTCACTGTAAAATTGTTTACTCACGCTTTTCCAGAAAAATTGATTTAAATTGACACCCAACTTAGCTGTTAGAGAATATTATGTTATTCTTTAAACAAGGCATGCATTTTGGATATTTAAAAAAAGATTCACCGATTTATAAATTGCTATTTGACTTTTGGAGTGAGCCTTCTTACTAACTTATTTATTGCAAAACAGAAAGAGGCCAGTTAGCCCATTGGATTCGTATTGGTTCCCAAATTAGCAATCCCATTAGTTCCATTCCCCTTAATATCCCATCATTCTTCACAAATTCTCTCTCACCACACCCATCAACTTTCTTTTGGTTACTCACCCACACTAAGGAGTAGTCAATTAACCTTCCAACATGCTTTTGGGATATGGGACGAAAAGTAAGCTTTTGGTGGAAATCCACGCAGTCAATGGGAAAATGTGCAAACACCACAAAATCCAAGTTCATAAGTTCTAGGAGCATAATTATGCCATTCGGCCCATCAAATCTACTCCGCCATTCAATTATGGCTAATCAATCTTTCCCTCTCAACCCCGTTCTCCTGCCATCCCCCCATAACCCCTGACACCCTTACTAATCAAAAATCCGTCAATCTCCGCCTTAGAAAATATCCATTGACTTGGCTTCCACAGCCATCTGTGGCAATGAATTCCCCATTTTCACCATCCACTTAATCAAAGAAATTCCTCCCCAATTCTGATCCAAATCAAACTCAGATCCCTGGAATTGTGAGGCAGTGGCACTAACTGCTGCACCACTGTGCCTCTGTCAGAAGTGAGCCATCTGACCCTGCAAGTAATAGCTCTAGTTTGTCTCTGAATATTGATTTGCCATTCACTAAGGTTTTCAAGTTAATATAAATGAACAAATTTGGGCTTAATGGCAGAATTCCGATTCTGAGGAAGAAGGGTTGGGTCTGAGACCTGTTCCAGAGAGCCAAGGTTAGAGGACGTGCTTTGGTCTGGAATATCAGCTGCAGACCAGTGGGATACTTGGCGTTCAAGGTAAAGTTTAGATGGAAAATGAGCTGTTTAGACCTGGCAGTCTACCTAGGAAAAATAACCCCAAGAAATATATTTAAATTATGCTCCAGGGTAGAACAACAGAGATCTACTACCTGTTGTACCTGACATTACTGATTAGAGATTTAGTCAAAGTAGTCATTTTGTGCATTAAGCTCCACTGCAGTGAAATATTGAGCAAAGACATCATGTTCCCATTGATGAGGGCATTGGATTATAACTATGAGCACCATTCTAAAAATATCACAAATAAACAATATACCTGTCTCTAAAGCCAGCCATTATTTTGATAGTGGCGGCATAGAAAAATTCTGATGTTTACTTACAAATGTCTGCCTTTATAGTATGAACAATTAGATGCAATTAAGTAGAAAAAAATCCCTCTTAAAGTTTACAGAAAGTGCAAGTGCACTTCACATATTTCACAAAAATATCTAGTAAATTATGAAAGCTTTATAGTTCCTGATAAATATTTGCCATATTTTATGCTTTTCCTCCCTTTGAGTAATGTGGCAAAATCGATTATACTATTTTATTTTTCCCGCAACATAGAAGTCTGTGCCGGCTCTTTCAGCAAACATTTAGTTTAGTTTAGTTTAGAGATACAGTGTGGAAACAGGCCCTTTGGCTCACCGAGTCCATGCCAACCAATGATCACCTGTACGTTAGTTCTATCCTACACACCGGGGCAAATTTACAGAAGCCAATTAACCTACAAACCTGCACGTCTTTAGAGTGTGGGAGGAAACCGGAGCACCCAGAGAAAACCCGCGCGGTCACAGGGAGGATACACAAACTCCGCACGTAGTCAGGATCGAACCCGGGCCTCTGGCGCTGTAAGACAGCAACTTTACAGCTGCGCCACTGTGCCGCACTATCCCATCAAACTAATTTCCTTTATTTATTTCTCTGTGACGTATTCACTCTCACATGCACATAAACCCTAACTTTATTGTACTGGTACCCAATCACACCAGCTTAACTTACAGAAGCCACTTAATTTAACTACAGAAGGATGTGGAGGCTTTGGAAAGAGTGCAGAGGAGGTTTACCAGAATGTTAAGAGTCAACAGAATCAAGAGTGTTTTATTGTCATATGTCCCAGACAGAACAATGAAATTCTTACTTGCAGCAGCACAATAGAATATGCAAACATAATACACTGTCAACAATATAATCCACGAGAAATAAAAGTTCAGTGTGTGCATATATACACATACTCATAAATACACACACATTATATAAATATATATATATACGCACACACACACACACACACACACATAGGGACACACAAAAAACAGACAATAATAGTGCAATAATAACAATAATAGTCTATGTAGTTCAGAGATTTGAGGTTGTTGTAGTGTTTAATACGGTTCCCGGCTGTTGCCTGGATTAGGGGGTATTAGCTACAGGGAGAGGTTGGACAGTCTTGGATTTTCTGGAGCGTCGGAGGTGAGGGGAAATCTGGATAAAAGTATATAAAATTATGAGAGGCACAGAAAAGGTAGACACCATTTTTCTCAGGATGGAAAAATCAATTACAAGAGAGTTTAGCTTTAAGGTGAGGGGCAAAGTTTAAAGGAGATTTGGGGAAACTTAAAACACAGAAAGTAGCAAGTGCCTGGAACGAGCCGTCGGGATCGGTGGTTGAGGCTGATACGATAGTGGCATTTAAGAGATTTTTGGATAGGCAAATGGATATGCAGTGAATGGAGGGATATGGATTATGTGAAGGCAGATAAAAGGTTGTCTTGGTGTCATGTATGGTGCAAACACTGTGAACAAAGGGCCTGTTCTTGCGCTGTACTGTTCTATGTTCTACAAAGCTAATATTATGGTCTATTTCTAGAGTATAGACATAAAATGCTGGAGTAACTCAGCGGGACAGGCATCATCTCTGGAGAGAACGAATGGGTGACGTATCGGGTCGAGAGCCTTCAGACTACTATCTCTAGAGTATTACTCTTGTATAGTTCCTATTTTCTGTGCACCAATGAATAAAACTAGAATTGGGTTGTACATGATGGGCAGGGGAGAAGAAATGTCCTATCAAGGGTGACCCATTTAAGTTGTAAAAGTTATTGTGATGTCACAAATGAGAGTGATTATTTACATGGCTCTTTGTATCCTAGATAAAGCCTGATTTTATCTTCAAGGCACCAGTCCAGTTGACATTTTGCAAAAATTAAATGGGGCCAAATTAGGGAGATGAGCAAAAAGAGCAAGATGTACTTAGGCAAATGTTATTTTCTTGTGTAGCTTGAAACTCCTGCATATAATTGGAATGTAATCAACCACCAATTAATTAATCAAGACAAAAAGGGAATTTCTGAATGTAAGTTGATAATATTATCATAACTGGCTTGCAAAATCAAAAGAATCCCAATTTTAATCTCGCTACCATGAGTGATTACTTTCACAACTTCTTAAAGATTCTAGCTGACAGGAAAGAGACACAAAGAGGAGTTGAGAATGCTAAGGAAATATAGATCAGGGTGACACGGAAGCACAGCTGGTAGAGCCGTTGCCGCACAGTGCCAGAGGCCCAGGTTCAATTCTGACCTCGGGTGCTGTCTGTGTGGACATTTACGCGTTCACCCTGTGACCACTTGGGTTTCTTTTGGGTGCTCCTGTTTCCTTCCACATTCCAAAGACATACAGGTTTGTAGCTTAAGTTGAGTGGATGCAGAAGTGGGACAGCAAAACTAGTGTGAATGGATGATCAATGGTCGACATGGACGATGGGCCAAAGGGCCCGTTTCCATGCTTTATCTCTCAACGAAACTAAAACAAGATAGGAACAGGAATAGACAACACAGTTCCTGAAGCGCATTTACTCTTTCAATTTGGAGGTATCAGACTATTGAAAGCACACAAGATTCTGAGCTTCATAGAGACAGTGTATGAACAAGGATAGAATACTAAGACTTGACCTCAGACAGCAGGACTCTGTCCCCGAGTTGTAAGAACAAGAACTACATTTAGCCCACGCTGTGAATGCAGAGACTTAGTAAAATGACACAGCCTCAAGCAACAGGGATAGAGAAACTGATCTCACATAAAGGTTTAGCAGGTGATTTAATTAAAGATAATCAAAATAATGGAAATATTTTAGAAAGCAAATAAGAAGAAATTGATTCCAATCACAGGAGGGCTGGAAACCCCAGGGCAGTTTTTGTTAATGCAGCAACTTCTTTTGATAAGAATTGACCAGGCTAAATGATGAAGGAAAAAAATAAACATCAACCTTCTAAAAAGAATTGGATAAACGTTCTTAATGGAAAGCTTTGCAAACCTTTAAGAAAAGAAAATGAAAGAGTCATCACGCTTTCAATTATATGCCGAATGAATGGCTTTATCTTGTAGTTGACGAGTATGAATGAGACCATGGCTGATCTAGAACCTTTGTTCTATGACGTTATATGTAAAGCCACCAAACACTTCCAAAGTTAATTAATATATAAAATAGCAACAAGACATGTGGACCTGGAGCACACTGTACCAATGTAACATTGGGCAGACAGAGGAGGTATGGGGACTTCCAATACTGGCATCTGCAGTGAGTGCCTGAAATTGGCACTGGCTCCTAATAGATTCATACACAAAGAAACAGGCCCAACTTGCCTATGCTGACCATGGTGCCCCATCTACACTAGTCCTACCTGCCTGCGTTTGGCCCATATCCCTCTAAACCTTTCCAATCCATCTATCTGCCCCAATGCCTTTTAAATGTTGTTATAGTTTCTGCCTCAACTACCTCCTCTGGCAGCTCATTCCATATACCCACAGCCCGCTGTGTGGAAAAAGTTGCCCCTCAGATTCTTATTAAATATTTCCCCTCTCAACTTGTGATACCTGTTTAGAGTTCTATTTGGAAAACTGACCTTGAAATGATCGCAGATTGCAGGCAGCGGTTGGTTAGTATTTAGACTTGTCAGGCATTCTACAGCCTGTCTATGGACTTCTAAAAGTCAGTCTATTAACGTGGAACAAACCCTCACCTATGTTTCTTTATTAGAACACACTCTCCACCATCATGAGGGTCCAGGTTATAAATGTAGAGGAATCCTTCTGAGGCAGCAACAAGCAGTCGAGGTAACTTCTGAATTCTGTTGAGCAAAGCATTACATTCACAAATAATAAATATCCTTACAAATGTATGCTTATCATTATCCTAATATCCTTTGGCACATAGTGACCACCAGGCCATTATAGACAACCTACGTACGTTTACTCTATGCTCTACTTTCAAATACTTTCTAAATAATATGTTCCTACAGTAAATCCATATAAGCAGAATGAATAAAAATTGAATTTACTATGTTCAATGCCCAGGGATGTTCAAGTTTGGTCAATGTTGCATGAACATAGAACACTACAGCACAAGAACAGAACGTTCAGCCCACAATGTCTGTGCCGAACATCTACCTGTGCATAATTTATACCCCTCCACTTCCACATACCTATCCAAAAGCCTCTTAAATGCCATTTTAATATCTACGTCAATCACCAACCCTGGTAATTGCATATTCCCGGCACTCACCACACTCTGTGTAAAAAGGTTGCCCAGAAAAGTTGCTCTTTGAAACTTTGCCCCTCTCACCTACAGCTAGGCAAAGAGATTTTTAAGAAAACATTTTTAATCAACAAAATAACAAAGAAAATAAAACAATGCTACAAGAATTCCAATTCCTCATAGCAAGCTGCTGGAAAATTGATTGCATAGCTGAGTGGAAGATAAAAATGTATAAGATATATTATGAATAAATGGATAAAATACATGATTGGGAATTTCCTCAGGGTTCCTCTACTTCTTCTGGGCCAGTGGCACAAGGCAAGTTACCCAAGATCCAAAGGCTATGAAAGGAGTCAGGGGGTATAGGGAGAAGGCAAGAGAACGGGGTTGAGAGGGAAGGATAGATCAGCCATGATTGAATGGTGGAATAGATATGATGGGCCGAATGGCCTAATTCATCTCCTATAACGCATGAACTTCTGAAAGGCCTAGGCAAGATGAACTAGCAGGTTGGGAACTACTACTCTTTCTTAGCAGAAAGAACAATAATGTTTAAGGTAATTGGTGGCATGATTAGAGGTGGTTTGTACATACATATTTTCACAAAGAATGAGAGGACCACATCCGTATCTGTTTTTGGTGGCTGGTAGAATATCAAATAAAATAACCCTGCTAAACACTTGACCCTAGGATTGATGAAACCACTTGGGAGTAAATACCTTGGACATAAAATGTAAATAAGTTGCAGCTACAGTTGCTGCCAAGAACGAAGGGGGGAACTTTGCAGGGGGAGGGTGGGGGGAGGGAAGGAGGGCGCGGAGAATGAAGGGTGACCTAGCAGGGGAACGCCTGCTGCCACGTGTGGCGGAAGGGGAAGATAGGACTATTCGGTGAACTTTTGTAACTTTGTCGCCTCCAGGAATCTGGCGACACTTGTGTACTGCTTAGGTGAGGTCTGCCGCATGATTTTACCGGATTGTATGCAAAACAAAGCATTTCACTGTACCTAGGCACGTGACAATAAAGTATCATTGAATCAGGAGCTACCAGTTCAGCAGGTAGCGATCTATTTATAGTAACTATGCACCTGTCCTGCCTACTCACATGGTAAGAGTGCAGATGCTTCTTTGTCCAGAGAAATTGAGACGTACTGTGGCGAATGCACGATCCTGGTTTATGATGTCCGACACCTGGGTGGGGAGGTAGTTGGTGGCTGCCATAAACATCTTGCCCATATATCCACTCCATGATGGAGACTCCTCCTGGGGCCTGGTTCAAATTAACATTACATTTCAGGGATCAGAGGCTTAGCATTATGTGATGTAGGAAAATAACTGCAGATGCTGGAACAAATTAAAGGTATCACAAAATGCTGGAGTAACTCAGCGGGTCAGGCAGCATCTCTGGAGAGAAGGAATGGGTGACGTTTTGGGTCAAGACCCTTCTTCAGACTGATGTACGTTTCGGATTGAGACCCTTCTTCAGACTGAACGTCTCATCACAGTACATCTCATCAGTCTGAAGAAAGGTCTTGACCCGAAACGTCACCCATTCCTTCTCTCCAGAGATGCTGCCTGACCCGCTGAGTTACTCCATCATTTTGTGATACCTAGCATTATGTGATGTGTGTAACGTAATACTTTTCAACTAAATGTAAAATAATATTTTTATATGCAAAATTATGAGCGGGGTAAATATAAAAATTTCTGCCTTGGTATGGATGTCTAAAACAAGAGGGTATGGATGTAAGGAGACATAGACGTGTTAGAGGGGATCTATGAGGTGTTTTTTTGTTGCACAGGAAGTGGTTGGAATCCACTGCCTGAGTGAGTAATGGAGGTACGTTCTCTCAGCATTGAAGTGCTGGACAGACCCCAGAATCACCAGGCATGGAAGGCCACAGACCAAATGTGGGTAAATGGGATATAAATAAGTATAATGGTCAACATGGACATAATCGGCCGAATGGCCTGTATATGCGCTATATGACTCAGTCATACAGCGTGGAAACAGGCCCTTCGTCCCAACTTGCCCACACCGGTCAACATGTTCCAGCTACACTAGTCCCGGCCCATATCCTTCTAAACATGTCCTATCCATGTACCTGTCTAATTGTTTCTTGAACGTTGCGTATCAATAAAGCTCATTGTCAAGCAAAGGGATTAACTGTTCACTTTCTCGTGTCTCCTTTTTTCCCTGATTTTGCGAAGTATAATTATAATCATATCATCAAATGATAAAATGCAGCGCTGAGCAGAGGAGGGAAGTTAAGCATAAGCCAGTGTATCTAACACAACGAGAACACAGTCGATCTATTCAATAATTCCGTCCGATCTGTGCTCATTTTGGAGCTGGGGTTACAAACTTTGATGATTTCGAGTCAGCAGTCCACCAGTGTTGTTAGAAAGTTGCCAGGCAACCATCTGATAAACAGATGTTCATATTTCCTTTGAGTTCAGAGTTTACTTGTGTTGGTTCACTTTCCCTGATATTCTCTTTGACGCCCGCCACAGAGATATGTTCAGCCATGAAGCCAAATGTTATTTGTGCTGCTAGTCTCGACATTCACAATACAGGCGGCACGGAGGCGTAGTGGTGGAGTTGCTGCCTTAAGGCGCCAGAGATCCAGGTTTGATCCTGACTACGGGTGATTGTCTGTACAGGTGCTCAACTTACAATAGGGTTACTTTCCGAGACACCCATCACAAACTGAAAATATCGTACGTCGAAATGCATTTAATTAACCTGATCACATGGCCGGAAGCGAGCTACGGGACGCTGCCATTTCCCAGCGTTTGCACCATTGTAAAGTCAAAATATCGTAAGTCGAAGCATCGTTAGTCGGGGAGCATCGGTACTGAGTTTGTACGTTTTACCGGTGACCTGTGTGGGTTTTCTCCGGGATCTCCAGTTTCCACCCACACTCTAAAGACGTACAGATTTGTAGGCTATTTGGCTTGGTAAATTGCCCCTAATGTGCGGGTATTGCTGGTCGGCCCGTACTCGGTGGGCCTGTTTCTGTGTTGTATCTCTAAACTAAACTGCTGCACACTTCATATCAAAGATTCAGCACCATCACAGGATGGATTAGTCCATTTTATTGTTATTGGCCCAGGACTTGCATGTGCAGCACTCGTGATAAAATAATAGGTCATGTGGTGCATCTAAGTGGTGGAAAAATGCACTGCAGCAAAATTTGGTCCAGAACTTTGCTCAAGGAAACACCAGCTCATATGGTAAACACTGCTGATTTGAGATGAAGAACTTCTAAGGTTGTATTTGGAATCTCAGATGGTGCACACAGGATGGAGTCTGTGGTTCGCAAATATCAATTATTCCAGCTGCTACTTGGAAGGTTATATAGTTGGATTGTTCTTCCACATTTATCCTATTTGTATCCTTCAGATATCTTGGGGATTCATGGTGGGAATGGGGGGGGGGGGGGTGAGGGGAAGTAGATAAGGGGCAAGGGAAGAGGGGGAATTTTAAGCCCCCAAAATGGATGTGATCTTAAAACATTAGAAACTTCAAACCTCAAAACCACCCATGGATGGCCTTAAAAGACGCAGAACAGGTGGCAACCATCTTGCTCTCATGAAGCAGAACTCTAACTTTTTAGTCTTACCCAAGTTCTGAACCATGTATTTAAATTTAATCCTGGTCACCCCTCTCCAGAAAACACAGCAGTTCAAAATAACTATTCATGGAACAGGAAAGAACTGCAGATTCTGGTTTAAATCGAAGATAGACGCAAAATGTTGGAATAACTCAGCGGGACAGGCAGCATCTCTGGAGAGAAGGAATGGGTGACTTTTCGGGTCGAGACTCCTCTTCAGTCTGAAAGGAGCTTCAGTTATGTGGAGACACTGGAAAAGTAAGACTTGTTCTCCATGGAGTAAAGTTGGTTGTGAAAGATCTAATCGGGTTCAAAGTATTAATGCCAAAAAAAATTGGATCACTGATTGCCACATTTTTGTTTGTTTCACAAGAGTATTATTCGCAAAGGAAAATGTTGGAGTTAATTTTGTTTAGAAATATAGAGCGGAAACAGGCCATTCGGCCCAGTGAGTCCATGCCATCCACACTCACCCGCGTACGAGTTATATCCTACACATGAGGGATAATTTTACAGAAGCCAATTAATCAACAAACCCGCAGGTCTTTGGAATATGGGAGGAAACCAGACCACTCGGAGGAAACCCACAAAGTCACAGGGAGAACGTACAAACTCTATTACAGCACCCAAGGGCTGGATCGAACCAGAGTCTCTGGCGCAGTAAGGCAGCACCTCTACTGCTGCGCCACTGTGACACCCTTAAGCACGGCCGTTACTGCAAGTTTAAAACACCAATGCATAGAGAAGTCCACAGATGTACAGTGGTCTAATGGCATAGATTGGGGTATCATTTCAATGCATGCATAGTTCACTTTATCAAGCCTGCTTCTTTGTTGTTTATGGTGGACTTTCCTGAGCAGTGCAGTGCATTATTTGGAACCTAACTCAAGTAGATCCACCAAGTACAGTTCAGTTTAGTTTATTGTCACGTGTACCAAGGAACACGTTTTGTTGCGTGCTAACCAGTCATTGCCTGTTGCTATGGTTCTCCATTGAATGTCTGAGACACAACTTAGTTGTGAACTGCACTACCCACCCAACCTGCAGTTCTTGCCCAACCCACTTGCTGCCCGACAACTTACCAATCGGTTACATGACAGACCCAAGGCCATATCTGCTCTGTTTCTTATAGATGCTGGTACATTTTCATTCCCCCACTATCCACTTGACTCTTCATACAACCAGGACCTTTCTGCCTTCTGCAGCAATAGATCAGAGGACAAAAAAGCATTTTGGTGTTCGGTCTTTCCTGATACAACACCTTGGCCGTTGCCATTAAATCCTTTTGTTGTTCTGCAATGCATTGTTGACATTTTTAGACACCATGCTATTCACTTTGCATAGGAAGGAACTGCAGATGCTGGTTTACACTGAAGGTAGACACAAAATGCAGGAGTAACTCAGCAGGACAGGCAGCATCTCTGGAGAGAAGGATTGGGTGACGTTTTGGGTCAAGACCCTCCTTCAGACTTTGCATTCACTTTGTAGTGTTAAAATATTTTTTATTGAGATGGTGGAGGAAACTGATTTCATTAATAGAGGATAGGTAAACAGTGGGCACTGATTCAAGATGTTTGGTGTAAGAACCAGGTCAGGAAATGAAGTAGCGAGTTATTACAGTGCCCTCCATAATGTTTGGGACAAAGACCCATCATTTATTTATTTGCCTCTGTACTCCACAATTTGAGATTTGTAATAGAAAAAAAATCACATGTGGTTAAAGTGCACATTGTCAGATTTTATTAAAGGGTATTTTTATACATTTTGGTTTGACCATGTAGAAATTACAGCTGTGTTTATACATAGTTCCCTCCCATTTCAGGGCACCATAATGTTTGGGACACATAGCTTCTTAGGTGTTTGTAATTGCCTCTTTAATGCAGGTATAAGAGAGCTCTCAGCACCTCGTCTTTCCTCCAGTCTTTCCATCACCGTTGGAAACGTTTATTGCTGTTTACCAACATGAGGACCAAAGTTGTGCCAATGAAAGTCAAATAAGCCATTATGAGACAGAGAAACACGAATAAAACTGTTAGAGACATGAGCCAAACCTTAGGCTTACCAAAATCAACTGTTTGGAACATCATTAAGAAGAAAGAGAGCACTGGTGAGCTTACTAATCGCAAAGGGACTGACAGGCCAAGGAAGACCTCCACAGCTGATGACAGAAGAATTCTCTCTATAATAAAGAAAAAACCCCAAACACCTGTCCGACAGATCAGAAACACTCTTCGGGAGTCGGGTGTGGATTTGTCAATGACCGCTGTCTGCAGAAGACTTCATGAACAGAAATACAGAGGCTACACTGCAAGTTGCAAACCACTGGTTAGCGGCAAAAATTGGATGGCCAGGTTACAATTTGCCATGAAGTACCTAAAAGAGCAACCACAGTTCTGGAAAAAGGTATTGTGGGCAGATGGGACGAAGATTAACATATCAGAGTGATGGCAAGAGCAAAGTATGGAGGAGAGAAGGAATTGCCCAAGATCCAAAGCATACCACCTCATCTGTGAAACACGGTGGTGGGGGTGATAAGGCCTGGGCATGTATGGCTGCTGAAGGTACTGGCTCACTTATCTTCATTAATGATACAACTGCTGATGGTAGTAGCATAATGAATTCTGAAGTGTATAGACACATCCTACCTGCTCAAGTTCAAGCAAATGCCTCAATACTCATTGGCCAGCGGTTCATTCTACCGCAAGATAATGATCCCAAACATACTGCTAAAGCAACAAAAGAGGTTTTCAAAGCTACAAAATGGTCAATTCTTGAGTGGCCAAGTCAATCACCCGATCTGAACCCAATTGAGCATGATTTTTATATGCTGAAGAGAAAACTGAAGGGGACTAGCCCCCAAAACAAGCATAAGCTAAAGATGGCTGCAATACAGGCCTGGCAGAGCATCACCAGAGAAGACACCCAGCATCTGGTGATGTCCATGAATCGCAGACTTCAAGCAGTCATTGTATGCAAAGGATATGCAACAAAATACAAAACATGACTACTTTTATTTACATGACATTGCTGTGTCCCAAACATTTTGGTGCCCTGAAATGTGGGGACAATGTATAAACACTGCTGTAATTTCTACATGGTGAAACCAAAATGTATAAAAATGGCCTTTATTAATATCTGACAATGTGCACTTTAACCACATGTGATTTTTTTCTATTACAAATCTCAAATTGTGGAGTACAGAGGCAAATAAATAAATGATGGGTCTTTGTCCCAAACAATCTGAAGGGCACTGTATATCTGAAAATGAGGTGGAGAGGTTTAATTACAGATTGCAAAACAACTAGGACATTTTCTGCATAGAAAATAACAGGGCATAAAGTATGATCATGCACATGAAACTAGTTTGATAGAACTTTCAAACAGGCAGAACTGGTTCAGTAAGCCATGTGGTTTGTTTATCTGTGGTATGAATCATTTACATCGGTCCCCTGAAGATAGGGGTTTATGATGATTCATTTTCGAGGATCTTGCCCAAGTAATTTGCAGCATGGAAATTGAGGCTTTGTCGGCTTTATGAACATTGATCCAACATGGGCAGACCATTTCCATTCTGCGACCACACCCATTTAGTTTTGATTAGTTTAGTTTAGTTTAGAAATACAGTGCGGAAACAGGCCCTTCGGCCCACCAGATCCTGCCAACCAGCGATCCCCGCACATTAACACTACCCTACAATTTTACATTTATACCAAGCCAATTGACCTACAAACCTGTACGTCTTTGGAGTGTGGGAGGAAACCGAAGAGCTCAGAGAAAACCCACGCAGGTCACGGGGAGAACTACAATCTCCGTACAGACAAGCACCCGTAGTCAGGATCAAACCTGGCTCTCTGATGCTGTAAGGCAGTACCTCTACCGCTGCGCCGCCAAGCCACCCGACCACACCCATTGTCAACATTTGTGTACGATCAACTGAATTATGGTAGCAATGAAATAACGAAGGTTGTTGATGTGGTGGAGACGTATCTCAGGTCACCTATGGAAACGTCATTGGATCAGTAGCCATGTAAAGAGAACAGCAATTGTTGACAAAGGTGGTCAGTCACTTTCTGATGTCTGGTGGGCTGATCTTGATCAGATCTACCTCACCCACACATTGTCACTGTTGGGAAACATATTCAACATAAATATTCGGCACTTAAAACATTATTCCCACATATTTAGCTTACTTTAGTTTAGAGATACTGTGCGGAAACAGGCCCTTCGGCCCACTGAGTCCGTTGCAACCAGCGATCCCCGTACACTAACACTATTCTAAACACACTAGGGACAATATACATCTATACCAAGCCAATTTACCTACAAACCTGTACGTCTTTGGAGTGTGGGAGGAAACCGGAGCACCCGGAGAATACCCACGCAGGTCATGGGGAGAACGTACAAACTCCATACAGAGAACACCCGCAGTCAGGATCGAACCCGGTTGTAAAGCAACAACTCTACTGCTGTGCAACCATGCTGCCCTGCTCAATATGTTCAAAGGCCAAATAACTCAGACTTTGATAAAGCTTCCAAAGATTAATTTTTGCTTAATCTTCCTAATAAGCTAGCGTCATATTAATTCCCTGAATGCAGCATTTTCTTGGTTCAAATTGGCCAGATACTCAGACGGAATATTTACATGGTCTGATAAAATCAATTTTATACCAAGATTGTGAGATGGGAAATTTCCAGTCATGGTATAAACAAGATGACAAAGGAATGAATAAGTCAAGTGGAAAATATCTGACCTGATGCAGTGCAGCTTTTGCTGAAAGAATAACACGTTAGCAGTCTGCACTTAACCCTCTCTGTCTGAAAAAAAAATAATTACTTTTATGACTGAATATCTATTGCAGTTTTAATAGGAATGTTTTAAGAGACTACTGTACCTTTGGCTGGGCTGT